>NC_139353.1:70796403-71158903 GCF_055883805.1 Amblyomma maculatum
ACCAGGTTTAATCCTTGAGGGGTAATTATAACAGCCATTTGTAACCTCAGATTACCTCCAAACTAATTTCTTGCCCTAGACAAATATATACTTGACACACTTTGTTGTGTGACACACCCTTACGTTAATTTATTTTGCTTCAGTTAATTTTTTAGTTTCCTACTTCCACTTCGTCTTTCAAGGCATTCAAGAAACTTTAGCAGGTTTCAGCCGTTTTACCATCTTTGTCAGCGAATCGCGCATTGTGAAGTATTTTCAATTTTACTCGAACTTTATATTCCCCACCTATTCTAATTCCAACTCGTCCTAAAGCAGGTCTCCGAATACCTCCCGCCATCAAGCGGCGAATACTTGTGAAGATATCACGGTTTCTTATTATACAAGCTATCTGAAATTTACTACTTTTTGAATGAGACTTGGTTGCGCTGCGACTACATAGGTATACTTCTGTTTTACAGCCAGCAACTATATGAATTTTTTTCGTTCGCCCTCTTCTTTCGTAGCGTGTTCATGACTGCTCTGGTCGCGAGGGTTATGAGGGGTAGGTAATATATGAAGATTATTAAAAGATCTGCTCATTATCTGCGTATTTCTCAATAATCTGATTAGCCATATGAAGACATTTTATTATCTTCCCAGCGCTTTTAGACTACTTCTGTTTTATAGCTCATAATGTGTTATCTGGATGAAATATTACGCTCAATGTGTATATTGCTATAATACAAAGCGTAATTGTATATTGGACAGGCTAGTGATTTCCAATCTGGATATGCGACTTCATCGTTTCAGGTTTATGAATCGGACCTTTCTTCCACAGAAAGAGCTTGCTTGGATCCGCAGGATCGGAATCGCAGGATAGGGACACACCCCACACATGATAACACAGTTTTAGTGGCACTGTCATTTTCTTTACGGTTTTATGATTTCTATGAGAAGAGAATTTGCACTTGGGTCCCGTTAATCTGAAGGCATCTTCAGAGGTATCCAGTTATTCAAATTCCAATTCCTTCCTACAAACTCCTGGTCGAGCTGAAGACCATAAGCCACTGCCCAGAGGTGTGACTGATCATGAAAATAATGCGTCGCGCTTTTCGTTTTATTTAAGGGAGGGGGAGGGGTTCGAGGAGTGTAGGAAGTGTATAGAGACGGCCTCACTGGACTCTCTGAACGTAGGGTTAGCATACAGTAGTCTCCTACAAGTGAGATCTTTTTGGCGAAGGAATGAACATGATTTACACCTTGGGCGTCTCTTCTAATTTCATAGTTCTATGTAAATTATCCTGCGATATTTATATACCAAGAGGGTTTGCCTCGTACTCGCTGGAGAGCAGGTGTGGTCCGGCACAAAATGCCAAATACAGTAAAACAAAGTGACTGTTTGGCTGATGATATTTTTTTGGGAGGAGCCCAAGTTTCATTGCCTTGTTGTCTATCGTGCCAGTGCACAAGTTGCGAGGAAAACTATGGAGGTCATTTCAATCACCCTACCTCTGGTGTTACTTAAACTTTACGAATTTTTGCGGGAGGAAGATAGGCGACCAAATACCTTTTCATATCATGAAGTTTATTTTCTCTCCGTGGACCGCCTTTCAGTGCCAATTGACAAATACCGAACATTAGAATTTAGGCATTCATTTGTTCTGGTGAAACGAAATATTGCTGCCTAAAGTGCTGAGTTGCCTAAGAACTCTATTCAAAAATCTATAGAGAAAATTTACCTATTTGTTTGGTCGGCGTAGGCACAAATTCTTAGGCAGCCTATATGCCGCCACCCAATAAATGAATGGGTGAGAGACTGAATGAATAAATGATGAATCAACCAAAAATTTATATTTTACACTCAAAATCGGATGAACTGTAGAAGAAAAGCTGCAACTCTGTAACTAGAAAGTATTTGTGACCTAGTACAAATGAAATATAAATAACAAAGTTGCATACAGGGCAGCTCGTAAACAAAAAATTATTTAAAAATCAACTAAATAAATAAGGTAACACTTGAACACCCTCAACCACCAGAACATAAGAGAAAATGAACACTTTAAGCTACCCGGTTGTGTGGAGGAATTGAAACTTTTATGACCTCAGTAATCACGTAATTAAATTTTCTTTGAAGTATATTTCTCTTACAGATGGCAATGAAAAGTAGAGCGACTCTCTTACGTAGTCTGTTCTTGTGTGTGGCAGAGTCTATTTATCAGTGTATCGGAGAAGACAATTTTTTCGTATCAGTTTAGCAACGAACATAAACAAAGCAGTTGCTGTGGGAGACGAGAACCTGAGAAAACATACTATTCGGTATTCAAAAAGGAGAATAATAGAATTATCCTGTACCGTAGGAAAAAAAAAATAATCCGTATGGGATTTGTAACTTGCCCTGACAATTAATCTGATCGCTTTCCCTTGAAACATTAGTAGTTTAGTAATGTTAGTGCTTGTTGAGGTGGCCCAGACCAGATGACGAAAGTAAGATTACATTGAAATATTTATGTGAATTCCGTCGACTGAGACTAATTAGATACCATTACTGCGGAGTGGTGTCTACTTCGCAATCCGTACTATATGGTCCTACGGGACAGGAATTTGTGTCCCGTCGAAAATGATTTTACGCTACTGTTGTCACTGCCTCATTAAAATTCAAATAATGCGAATCCTTTAGTAACACGCCTCGGGAGCGCATCATAGAAAGTGGCAATGGAACGCTTCTCAAACAAAAATTAAAATTTGCTGGAGATCTATAGGCCTTTTTAGAATTGACATTCGGAAAATATGTAATATTCCAAAGAATTGTTGTGCGTACAAATGCATTCATTTTTTCAAAGGATGTACCCTCTCGCTGTGCGAATTCTTCATCCTTATCACGTTTGTCTTAACGCCGTTTACATTCGTTGGTGAATCTCTGCGTCTTGCTGCCACTTTTTAAGCATCTGCATCCGCATGGTCCGTCCTTCTCTTTGCCGCATTTTTGCGGCTTGCCGCCGCTTTTCCCCAATCCTCCCGGTATCTCGTAGCACTAGTTCTTCCTTTGCAAGCTGTCGGTTACTCTGAATACCTGTACGATGAGTACAGCGCTAGAGAGATGAAAGGCGGACTTTACCACCACAGCAAGCGAAGCTCTCTGAGAACGCAATGACTCGTTTTTTCGCTTCCTCGCATCATTCCTTCTTTTGTACTTGCAGCGACGCCCACGTGCAGAGAGAGAGTCGATAGGGAGGGTTCGCATTCGGCGTGTGTAATGAGGCGTGAATGCGAAGAGAAATGCACAGACGCACAAGGATACTGTCCTTTCGCGAGCTCCGAACGATGTCTTTGAACTTTTTCCGCTACTTCGCTGGCAGGAATTTTATGATAGGCTCCATCTCTCTCTGTCTTTTTCCACATGCTATCGCTAGCTTCATACTGTTGTCGTAGACGATGGAGTTTGGGTACTAAGAGTGCCTCCAAAAACCTGGCAGTCTTTTGGCCGCTTTGAATAGAACATTACTAGCGCTCCTGAAACACGAAAAAGACACCTGCGCACTTAAGGATGTCTGAGATATCTTCTCGCGAAGTGACCACGTTGTGTGCTATGCTGATAAGCACAGCACTTAGGCATAAGAAGTCGATTCTACTTATTGTATGCAGCTTGAATTGACAGAGAGTTATAAATACTGGTTTCTTAAGAACCTAGGATCCTTATTCTATGCGCTATAAGAGGCCTTCTCAAGACCATGATACATGATACATTGTGGTCATTGATTTTATATTATTATTTCACAAGATGTAGAGCCTAGCGCATATCTAGCCTCAGTTGTTTTCCCATGTCAAGCTTAAATTGGGTCAAAAATAAACCAAAGATCGAATTCCCATTTCGCTAACGGTCAAAAGAAGTCTTTTGACCTTATATTCACGGTGAAGAGGGCGGTAATCACTGATCTCCTCAGTGCTGTAGCCAGGGATAAACATTAACCTAAGAAAAAGCATGCTTTTTAGAAAACCCCTTTTTGATTATGAAGGCAATTATACTAACTTATGAACATGACCCAAGGAACAGCTTCCAAATTATCAGTTCATTAGACAAGTCAATACAGCGGCATAAATCTTCTACTATATTTCTTTGAAAAGTCTTGCCTTATTTGGAAACACTGAATAGCTAATATGCTGCTGTCAAAGTGCATGGATTCGCAGAACCATAATATATCAGCGGCTTCGTGTAGCATGATTTGAAAACTTTCGAGAAATAACACGGGGAAAGGGATCCAGTAATCATTCACGCCAATTTAATGATCGGGGGTTTGTTTGAGTTTGATCAATGTTTTTTAATGAAGCCGTCACAGAGATATTTGATGAGAAAGGAGAATGACAAACAACCCCTAGCTCTTTATTGGATTCGAACCGATGGTCACCGAATTTCGCGCCCGGCGCTTCTCCAAATTTTCTTGTGTGAATACCGCTCGATCATTCACTTTGTGGTATTTGTTTTGCTTGTAACCGACGCCTGCAAGCGTTCGCCACTGCGACCATCATCCACAAAGGCTGAAAGGAAGGTCCAGTGTTACCTTGAGGCGACTTAAAACATACAAGCGAGAAGAGCCATGAGTTACAAAATGTAGCCGAGAGGATAGATGAAAATGTGTCGTGGCTAAAAGGACGAATATAAGTACCACATGATCAGGGGCTGCTAAAAGAGCCAGTTATTTGAGAGGGCCTCCAGACCAACTCCGACCTAAAAGCAATCACATAATTCCGATCCCACGAAAACGACCAATAATTATCCTAATCCCTCTCCCCTAGCCACACATTTACCAATACTAGTAATACAGAACGAGAGAAAGAAGGTGCGTGCCTATCGGGAAAAAGAGCAGAACAAGGGCTAATAGGGAGCCTCATTTCGGAAGCTAAGCAAAATAATCAAAAAGGGGACTTGTCTTCGTCTTGCCTTGGTGATTGTCTTCGACTAGCTTCGTCACACTAAGACTAGTCCCCCCTCTCGAAACGTTGGCTTGGCTTCTGAACTGAGGCCCCCCTCAAACCTTGATCATTTCTCTTTTAACTCCTATGGCGACACTCACATGGATTGCGATTTGCAAGAAGCATGGGAGCTGTGAGCTAACCCTGTTAAGCAGCATAGTCTATTCTAAAAAGGATACAAAACCTATCAAGGCTACGAGAAATAATTGGGTAATATTGTTGTAACCTCTTAATTGTTCTAGTTGTCCCGAACACCCCCTTGGAGGGGAGTGTTCTGTTTGGTCATGGTTTTACACTTTACAACATTGCTGCTTTAAACGTTATTGCTGAATTATTCCGTTTTTCCTAAAACTACGATCATTACAATTGTTGAATGCACTACAAATGTCACAAATAAACACTACAGATTTCCTCTAATGCTTTTCACTTATTATACTGCAGAACATCTAACCTATGAATGCAAACCGTTTCTTGCCAATAGAAACGGTAGTTCAGCATGTGAGCAGAAAGCTGAGAAAAAAAAATAAACTATAATGTGCGCAGCCATGCACTCTTGTTAATACAATTCTACATTGATGTTTAGGGTCGGATGTCATTCTCTCTGTCCACAGATGGGGCGCATAGGAATTCCTGTTTATTATATTGTTACGTGGTGACAAGCAATGAGACGGCACAACATGGCAACAGAATGAACGATGATTTAATGTCTGGTCTAGCGCGAGGGCTCCTCTCGCGTCACTGCCGATCTTCTTCTTCGCAACACTTCCCGGGGCCACCGAGCGATCGTCCCTATCATTTCGTTGAAGTCGATGGTGACGTGATGGTGTAGATGTTCAAGAAAAGGTAGAAGAGAATGATGCGCTTGCCACCACGATGACAATTAACACGATGATGTTTGGGTGATCCGCCTTCCCTGGAGCTGTTCAACCATCCGCCACCAGAGTCCATGGGACCAATGACTCGAGGTCGCGTCGGGCAGCTGGGCGGGGGTAACTTGTACATGTCCGGTTCCTTTGGGCCTTTCGGGTCCTTGGTCTCGGTTTTGGTTGGTCTGTCTGTTCTCCTTGTCTTCATATCGGGGCTGGGGGCTGGGCGGGAGTAGTTGGCCGGGTCTCGGCAAGAAGGGCTAGGGCGAAGCTGCTCGGCGATGTCCCAACGCTTTCGGTCGATGGTCCCGGCTTAGAGATGGTGTCGATGCTCCAAGGCGAGGCTGGTGATGAGGAACGCCGCACCTCCAATCAAAATGTTACGTGGTGACAAGCAAATAAACGGGACAACATGGCGACAGGATGAACGATGATTTAATGTCTGGCCTGGCGCGAGGGCTGCTCCTGCGCCACTGTTGATCTTCTTCTTCGCAACAATATTCCCCCTTTAAATTTTTCGATAGTCAGAGTGAGGATTCCTACGCAGTCAGCTTGTTCACAAACTGTACGGTAGGCTCTAGAACGTGAAATTACAGATCATTGGAGCACTCAGTTTCTTCTCGGAAAACACATTACAAGGAAACGAACCGTAAACGAGTTTAACTTGTTATATAAGTACCCGTGTGTTCACTGCAGCTGATGATGTAAATAAATACAAAATTATGCTCAAAATTTGTGCTTGTTGCAATCTCAGATCTGACCTGTAATAACCGATTACCTATAAGCACTACAGTATACGGTTAGTATTGAGCGAATTGCAAATTTCTTTGAAGGAAGAATGCCGAAAGGCCGGTGGAATAAGAAAAGTGGGCTTGCACATTTATAGTCTTGTGGGCTGTAAAATAAAGTGTTTTAGGTCTACGAGCGCGACGCAGTGACGTTACTAAGAAGAATTAGACTTAAATATTTCCCGCCTTCCAGCTGCGTCTTCTTTCAGTGCTATACTAGATGATATCATAGTCGTGCAGTTCTGATAACAGCCCTTGGTACTATTTCTATAAAATCGCTGTACAAGGCAGGCCACAACCAGTGCTGACTATAAACAGAGCATAACGACGCGCTTGGCAGACGTGTAGAGCTGTGTAAACCCAATCCAGAATTCCAGGAAGGAACTCTGTGCTAGTTCTAGAAAGCATCTGTATAGTCTAATCGCTGTCTAAAGACAAACAGGCAGAAAGTGGTCAGACTGCGCCGAAACCAGCTTATCTGGTAAATATTGCTTGCTACCCCATATTTTGATGCTGAGCTCGCGACTTGCTCACGAGAAAGCGAAACTAGAAGGAAGTTAAACTTTTCTACACAGCACTGCTCAATAAACAAACCAAACTACAGATGAAATACAGACATTTGACATATCGAGCTTTTTTCTTTCCAAGCATATCACTAACCGGCTACTGCATTCTACTCATGCCATTTCTGTGCTGCGTGAAATTGCACTATGTCCTGAATTCGTTGCTCGCAGCAGACGCAGCCCCACGTCCAAGACTACAAGACCTGAGAAGAGGGGTTTGGGCAGCGCCAGAAATGTTCTGCCGAGTTAGGCAGGAGTGAAAAGGAGGAAGCAGCCTCTCCTTAGGAACAGTACATTAGCGCTACCAGGTACGCCCGACTTTCATGCTGCACTGTGGACAGAAAAGAGCCTCATTGTGCGAATGAAAGGCGCTCAGCGCTCGCACGATGCGGTTGTAAAAGGATCCCTCTTTCAAATGGAACTTACTATGCGGGAATACCCCGCTTTTTGGCCAGTGAATTTATTGCAGGGTGCAGGGTTTTTGTTTTTAATTTTTACAGGTAGCGGTGCGCGCACGCCAATAGGGAGCGTCATTAGTGCAGCAGGGCTAGCACTGGGAGATTACGGCCTCCCCGAGCAAGCAAGGGATGCACCCGGCTGCGCTTATATGCATACGGGTGCCACCTCAGAGCAGGCATGGTTAGGTTTTGCGCACCTAGACGGTGTTTCAGCTAGCTCATTGCCCCCATCGGGGCTAAAAAAAAAAAAAAAAAGGAAGCGCCTTTGTAATCCTCTAGCGCAAAGTCCGAACTCGCTCATCTCGCTGGGCTGTGTTTCGTTCACGTTTCTGTGTAGTGAAATTCCGCCTCTGTCTTCTAAATGCAGACACTTCTGTGATACGAGCGCGTGTTTATACGTTGGTAAACAGGAACGCCTGTCGGGTGTACCTGCATCTGTCCAGGAGTAGAAGCTCTGGTGCATTCTTCCTTAAATTAAGCGAAGAGAAGGTAATTAAGTGCCGTTTTGAACTGACAAGATGAATAGAGGCTCGCCTCGCTCCCCATCTCTATCGCACACACGCACTTTCTCACTCTCCCTCAAGCAGGGGCTTGCAGCTTCGGCAAACTTCAAATTCGCTGGTGCTTAACCTGGGCGAAAGTCCTATGGCATCTTATTCGCATTTAGTGAAGTTTTCGTTGCGCCCCCGGTATGTTTTGCACAGAACGGAGCAGAAGACGAAAGAAAAGTGTCGATGTTTTAGAGTGATCTCCTTGTGCCTACAAGCTGCAGTATCGTTGGAACAGCGCATGCGTTCGTGAGCGTCTTCAATATTTGAGGTGGGTGCCCAATAGGCAAACGATAATTAGCGGCGGAAGTTGTCGTTGACGCAGAATTCAAGCGGCGGCGAAATTATGCACAAGATAGCTCATTACGCTATCGATCGGCGAAGTCAGTAGGCTTGAATCCATCCACATTCGAAGCTACTTCTGTCAACCTGCAACCAAAGAGACGTGCTCAGCGGGGCTGCTCAATATGCTACGGTTGTAATAAATTACCTCTATGCTAACATTTACTTCTGCTTTATTGATTATGCGAAAGCGTTTGACTGCGTAGATCACAGCAGATTGTGGCAAGCTCTCCAAGAGATGGGAGTTCCAATTCACCTCATCTGTCTCCTCAGTAACCTTTATGAAGGGCAAGAGGCCACAGTCAGAACTGGGCATGGTCTTACTGATTGGTTTCCGATTGAGAAAGGGGTGAGGCAAGGCTGCATACTGTCGCCCTGCCTATTTAACCTATATGCAGAGTGCATCATGAGGAAGGCCGGTCTGGACGAGTCTTCAGCTGGAGTGAAGATTGCTGGAAAACGTATCAACAACCTTAGATATGCGGATGATACCACTTTAATGGCAGAAAGTGAAGTGGAACTCAAGAGACTTCTGATGCGCGTACAAGAAGAGAGTGAGAAGTTTGGGCTTAAACTGAACATTAAAAAGACGAAGATCATGGCGTCTTGCCCTATCAAGTCCTGGAGCATCAATGGACAAGAAGTGGAAGCTGTGACAGATTTTCTGTTCTTGGGCGCCAAGATTACCTCTGAAGGAGACTGCAGCCATGAAATTAGGAGACGCCTGCTTCTGGGAAAGAGAGCAATGGTTAGCCTTGACCGCCTAGTAAAGAGCAGAGACATTAGTCTGCCAACCAAGATCCGTATAACCCGTGCTATGGTCTTTCCAGTTGTGATGTATGGATGCGAGAGTTGGACTGTGAAAAAGGCTGACCGCCGAAGAATTGACGCGTTTGAATTGTGGTGCTGGCGAAGACTCTTAAGAGTTCCTTGGACTGCCAGAAGATCAAATCAGTCGATATTGTCGACCATAAACCCTGACTGCTCATTGGAGGGTCAAATTCTAAAGTTAAAGCTCAGCTACTTTGGTCATCTGATGAGAAGAGAGGAGTCGCTGGAGAAAGATTTGATGTTGGGAAAGGTTGAGGGTCGCCGGAGAAGGGGTAGGCAGCGAATTGCGATGGTTAGATGGCATTCTCGAGGCATTGCAGATGAAGCTATGTGATGTTAAGAAGATAGTGAGAGACCGGAAAGCGTGGCGTGACATGGTCCATAGGGTCACGAAGAGTCGGACACGACTGAACGCCTGAACTGAACTGAACTGATGCTAACATCGAAACTCAATTAAAGGAGAGAGAATTATTGTTTCTTATACCGGCTCTTCTGCAACTGCAAATGCGCTTAATAAGGCGCGCTCAGACGTTATTATAAACGCACACGACGTTATGTGCGTTGTAAATATAGGCAACGGTTTTTTACTGACTTTAAGTTTGGTTTGATACGAGTTCAAATGATTTGGCGTGGTTATGCCTGTTGTAAAGTTTGCACGTACTTGTGTTTTGGGCCAACCAAAAAACTGTGCTGTTGATGTCAGCGTCTTTGCATCGGTCTTTACGTATACATATTGAAGACTGCTCAACAGCGTTACCAGGTCCGATTTTGCGCTGCTTAAACTACCGGTTGCAGCAATTCAAGTGGGGGGTTCATATTTTTCTCTGGCATTGTGCACGATGTCCCGAATTCGGGACTCCCCAAGATTGACCCCTTGTTCATGGGGGAAGTCAATGAACGTAGGCAGCGCAGAAAGTGCGAGAGCAGAAAAAAATAATATATCGAGATAAATATAAAGCTCCTTGCCTGCGTCGCTTCCTGGTTTAGACGCAACAGACCGAGCAATAGAACGCGTCAGTGCACATTATAGGCTATAAAGCAATATCGAAGATCGCAATATAATGACTTATGCACTCTGTCTGCCTACTAGCCAGAAGGCAATTGCCACGTTTGTTTTGTGTGCGTCAGGGGCGTGCCACCTGTTTTGTGCTTTTATATCCCACTTAAATATGACTAGCGTGCACGCATTGCAATCCTGCATCAACCCTTTATATTCTAGAAGAGCGAGTTCTTTAAATTATAGTGCGCATTTTTTTTTTTGATCATATAAAGCTCTTTCATCTTAAAATGAACGTAACTTGATGAAAAGCGAAGTCGAAGAATGCCAGATTTTACCTCTAGTTGTGACCGTGAGTGGCGATTTCGTATGGTCAAGGCACATTAGACATGAAGTCGACTGAAAGGGCAGTTAATCCTGCTGAACACAGAAGGTACAGTATTTATCAAAAGTTTTAAAAATAAAGGAATTTCGTCCTAATCGGAAAGTGAAGCTTCATGGCATCGTTAAAGACTGAAGGGCGGTAAAATCTTATGCGATAGATTCTTGCTGTGACAAGATCTCATTTCCCAGAATATTAAAGGCCTTTTGGTCTCCAGAAATGTCGTGATACTTCCATTCTGCGGCTGAACAAAAATGTTTGGGCTCAAGCACTTTTGACCAAGGCTGTACGTCTTAAGTTGACATAAAGAAAGAGGTCCACTTGTGCGAGTCCGGTAGCATACCTTCGCTGAGATGACTGACATTGCTTGACTGTAGAGGTGTAACGTTTATGATTATCTTTGTGGTAAAATAAACGGACTGCATATATTACCTTATCCCTCATGACGCTACGATGGCTAGTAGCAGCGGTACGAAATAACCGATGTCTCATGCCGCAGTAGATTTTCTACATTTAAAGCACTTTGTGATTAAAATATGGACTTGCTCACGGTGAAACGGCGCACACATGCGAAGTTCCGGTGTAAGAAAAATTTATAACGGCATTATATATGTATATATATATATATATATGTTTTGATAACAAGGCGCTGTGCGATCTCATCTGGCAGAACAAAATAGTGCATTCTTTTTGTACTGCAACGTTTAGGTTAAAAGGTACGCGTTGCAGGTAGTGGACAGATATTCACCAGGCGACCACGGTATTGCAAGAGGGCTATGCACACTGGGAGTTGTGTCATGAATCTATTCGAGAAACGCGCGTGCTTTACAGCACGTACCACGTCGTCATCGTCATCTGTGTCGCTACCTTGCAAGGCACTGCATAACGTGGCGGTAGCTTTCTGCTGGGTGCTACGCCTTATGGCTCTGTCATCGAAATGTGAGATAAAATGCAGCCTTAGGGGGTGCTGAATGCGCTTTTAATTCTCTCAAACATGATGATAGAATAGTGCAAGGAAGGGGGCACAAGGAAGCAAAGAAGGATACACACAGGCGCTGATTATCAACATTTGAGCTGATAGTTGCTAGGCAACGCAAAAGCGCTCAGCGGTGCCTGACGGCAAAATATATTCGCGCCATGTTTACCTCTAGCTCACACGACATCAGCAATATATTTTATTGAAAAGCGAACTCTTTAAACATTGTCCCACTAGCCATGCGAGGATATATACGGAAACTTTGTTTCACCCACTAGCAGGGACTGAGACTACTTTGACGCCTCTGTCGTGTTCATCCCCACACTGGACGGCTTCAAGTCTGCTATAATTAACCATCTTCGTTAACTTGCACAGCACTCCTGTATTCTATATTTTTGCATTTTGTTAAATAATATCAGCTCCTTTCTTCAACGCAGAACTGCTCTTAAGTGCAATGCCATAAAATTAATGCGAAGTGATCATCGGCCATATTCAGCATCTTAATGTTAATCGAATTCTGTACTGCAGGCGCAGTGTGCTTTGGTGCGCGCAATATACGCTGCCGTTGCAGAGCCTCTTAGCTATATGCCCGATCTTAATGTTTGTGTGTCAATCAAATAATATAAAATAAAATAAAATAAAAAATAAAGAATTTCGATATTTGTGATGGAGGAAATAGCTGCAGTATGGTGTGCTTGCATTGTGCAGCGATTTGAGGTTCGAGCTGGAAACTTTAATGCAATAAAGAAACAAAAAGCTCCGGGAATACTTAAAATATTTCTTATTTGTTCCTAAGCCAAATTTATTAGTCTGAAGCTATTCCGTTCCCCAGATATTTTAGTGTGAATGCACTATTTCACGAGGTCTAACCGAGCCACCTAGATGTACGTGACGGATACGGTGCCTTTCCTTTCCGGTCAACAAATTATTTTTGAAAGCATTAGTAGGTGTATGCGAAAGTGATAAATAGTGATGATGATGATAGTTATTTATATATATTGAATTATTAATTCCTGATATTTTATGGGATAAAATAATACATCTTAAATTTAGCATAGCAATAAAAATAAAAATAATGAACTAAATGTAGAGAGATAAAAGGATAGTAAAAAATAACAGTGACGGGTTACAATAAACATAACAAAAACATCGCAGTAGCACTTATGCTTTCGCATTCTTCCAACGCAATTTAGGAAGGGACCTCTAAAATGTTTTCTTACCTCAGAAAAGTCTCAGGCAAAACACAATGTTCACGTTTGAAATTGACCGTCGTAAGTCGTAGTACCTTAGAAATAAAATCGCACTCTGAACGGAGGGCTCCTAATGGTCAGTTTGTACACATCCATGGACAGAATTCGACTATTTACTGTGATAATGAATGTATTTCGTTTTTCTGCAGGACGTGTGCAGGTTTAGTGTAATTCTTGAAAAAATACATTGCTTCTTTTAACCGGCGTCCGCACAAAAGTGCGCCTCTCATAAAAGGGCTTTTTTATACTATTTGTAGCACGGTTTTAATGATTATCCAATTTTGATAACTGTTTTCATCGACTTATTACAACAATCCACCCACGCAGTCCGCAAAAGATTGAAAAAATGAAAACAAGAGCTTCCGCACAGCGCTCCATAGGAAGCGGAAAATTTTTATTGGATGTAACCTTGTAGACCAGGAAAAAAGGGGTGCGTGCGGATTCCGTATACATAGCACTTGAAATCGCGGCTTAGAAGGAGACCAAAAGGCTTTAAAACGCACTAAAGATCCAGTTACAGATTTCGTGATTCGCGCTTTCCCCTGGTTCATTTCCGCAAAACATACCGACATTCTCTCCTGGCATAAATGTGACGCCTCGACTAAGGCTTGTGTTCCGTTGCACGTGGGTGAGCGTTTTAGTAAACAACTGATATTCCTCGTGATCGAAAATGAGAAAATTATATCTAGTACAAGGTAGGCAGTTATCTGCAGTTGAAAATTTTTAAGCAATTTCAGTTCAGACGTTTGCTACGTTGGGAATCAAATGAACTTTTTTCGTGTATCCCGTATCCGCCTTTGTCTACTTTCCGTCGCAAATTAACACCACCAAGCATTTCCTTCATGTTGACCTGGTCCGGAACTCGGGAACGTTTTCATTTCCTGACCTTCGAATTTGGCTGAGAGGCATATCATTCCCTCACGTTAGTGGTAACGATGTTGTTGTGTTTCCAAAAAAAAAAAAAAAAAGAACTGGATGGCTGACAAGCGTCTGTATGCAAATTATGTGTCAATCGAGATGTCATAGTTCCTGTATATGTCTTTAACTTCAATACACTAAGGCTGGATGCGGTTACTTTGGCAACCGATCCAGGAATAGTATTACAGAGGCAACTTTGTCCCAGTTTAATATCAAGAGCGCATTGATGCTGCTGTGCAAATTACGTGATGACTCTCACTGCATTATTTGTGATCAGAATAATTATGTGTGCACTTCTGATAATACAGAAACAAAACAAGGCGGAGATGATTAGACAGCATGTAATTATTATCATTTCAAACGGATCCTTCAATTGAAGATTCAAGCTTATTTTTTATTAGTTTCCACACTGATAATAACAGTAATGTTGGCGTAGTAAAACCAGGCTCATGAATCAGAAGCGCCAGGCGCTCATAAATATCGGCTGAAGTTTGGAAGAAGGCTGTGCATTTGGGCCGGAATCCGAGGCCATGTCACAAAAGAAGACCGAAGGAAAAAGCAGCGGGGCGCGGGCCCCGGGCAGCGGAAGACCTAGCCAATTAAGCGGCATGAGGCCGAGGCGGCGCGGGAACTGAGATGAAATGTCCGAAGTTAGCAATATGTGGCGTAGAAGAACCAGATCGACATCACTGCATGGTGTTCACAAATATATTTCTTCAGGCCTGCCCAGTCACGAGATAATGAGACTACGCACAGCTAGAGTTCCATCTTGACACACGCCGAATCTGCATTGCCCGCGCACGGAGGGTGAGCTGACGCTTGTCCTCGGTTTCAGCCGGACCATCGTTGCAAGCAGAAGGACGCTTCGAGTATACTAATTAGGAATGTACCCACCATGGATAATCCATAGCTACGGCGTTTGGATGTTCTTAAAGATTCGTGGAAGTGAACCCAGACACGGCTATATATGGCAAGTCGTTTAGTGCTTTATGCGGTTCTGATCTACAGTTCCTGCAGCGGTGTCGATCGACGACGTCTTTTACATGGCGAGTATTTTAGGAACTGGTTTCACATTTATCATAGTAATACAGACCTGAAGTCCCCCAGAGCCGAGGGAGGCCCCATTAGAGCCGGTTATATGCCAGTCCAAACGCGGAAAAACGTGATCTACGGCGGGCACAACGGCCATAAAAAAAAAAGAAAACACTGTGTAAGTAGTGTGCACTCTTACTACTGCCCCTAGAATACGCATAAATTCTATATTACAGTTTTATTCCGCAATGTTTTGCCACGAATGAGGTCCTTCACAGCACATCACAAGTTGGACAAACAGTTTTGTTCCTTCCATGTCTTCTAAAATGGAGCTATACAGCCCGCCTCTAGTTTGTTCGTTTTTTTTGTTTGCTTTTTGATGTGGTTTCGTGGAACTCAGTTGCTATTCGTGGTATGTTCTAGTAATAGCTAAGCTGCTGCACAACAGTGGAATAACAATAAAAATAAAACAAAATAACAAAACCTTGTTGTTTCCTCGTAGCCAAAGTGAGAAGCGCCACGCGATGTCTAAGGAGACAATGAACGACAGGTTTATAGGAGTAGAAAGGTCTCCTCAGTGAGACAGTGTATGGATGTTGCCCTTTCTTGAGTATTATGCAGTATTTACTCAATTCGAAATTCATGCTGTGCGATGTCAGTGCACGGTAAACATCCACAGGTGGTCGAAATATACGGAGCCTTCCATTACAGCGTCTCTCACAGACTGAGTCGCTTTGGGACCTTAAACCCCGCAATCAAACCAAACCAAACCCTTTTTAATAATTGCAATGCCCAAAATAAGGGGTGTGGGAGGCGTGATGCTAAACTTCTAAAAATTAACCCCCCTCTCCCTCCCCCCTTGCCCAGTTTTTTCGCATCAATATCTCGACGAGACGGGCGCAAGCAACAACCATTGGCAAAACTATTTATCAAATACCTTCCGCAAACCTGATAGCAGTGCGATCGAGGTTGAAGCTGTGACAGCCCTCTTCAAACTGATTGTGACTTGCCTCAGGGATGCCATTTAGTTGATAACAAACAAATCAACGCGGGCCCACGATTCCTGCGAAACCTGACGAGATCTGCCGAACAGCAGACGATATCAGGTTCACGTGTCCACACACTGATAGCATAATCGGGGCCGTTTTCGGTCGGCTGTTTGCGGCCCTGAGCCGCTAGCTTTCATATCTAGATTCGGAACTTAGCAACACAAGCGGAGATCGTGCCGAGGATACCGCACCACTTCGGGTCTCCAACAGTATGGCTCGACCGCGTGAGCAAACGGGCTGGAAGCCTTTTCTACGCTCTCTTCTTCACAAAAAGGGGGCGCCTAAATTCGCGTCGAAAATTTGTTAACAATTTGTTTGGCCCAGCTAATAAAGGGGGGTGCTTAAAATGACGAAAGTGCGGTACATGCTGTTATCTCCCGGTTGCAAGGCAAGGGCGGAAATATTCAACAGATGTAGTAGAGGATTTGTTTCAGCCAGGACAATTTTCAAACAAGATGCTTGGACGTCGGTGACATTTTCGAAGAGTTATGCAGCTGAACAGAACGTAAAGGCCAATGATAATAAAGCGAATGCATTGGAGACTACCCAGAGCTGAAGGTTGTGTATTAGTGTTATACGTGCAGCCTTCCTTACTCTGTCAAATAAGAGGGCTTAATATTCGCGCGAGTTCTTATGCTGAGCCCTTGTATGCGAATGGACTGAGTGTCTCTGACTGAGTTACTGACTGTCTGAGTGCATAACGTGCGGGCAACTCTTTTTAAGTGCACTTGCGAAGCATAGACTGGCCATGCACACCGGCTAGTTATGCACGAAAGCCTTTCTGATCAGGTGAGTCGACTACACATTCTGGCTTTCCGTCCTCTCTTCTGGTAGCGTTAGGTGAAAACTTGGTAATAAAATTAAAGAAGGCGTAGGACAAAAGCTCTGTAGAAAGAAGGAATCTAGAGACGAATTCTTACCTCCATAAAAATTTGCGCCGGCTGAAGAGAGTGTCAGAAAAGTTTGCAGTGAATATGATGTTTACAGGTCCCCACACTAAAGCAGCAAAATAGATAACAAATTGTGCTTCCCGTGCTGCATATTCTATCCACAAATCTTGTGAAAGAGCGTACATCGGGCAGATTGGCCAATGTATAAAAAAAAAGCTCAGCGAACATGGCAACTGTTCTCGATCAGGTACTGGAAGCAACCAGGCTTTGCACATGAAAAAAAAATGTAGAAACTCTCCTCGTTTGTTTGACTGCGCCAGAATCATGGCAGGGGAAAGGCCTGACACGAACGCGAGATTTTTGAGGCATTTTTAATCAAAAAGAATAACTTGACTTAAATAAGCCACCACACTGCGCTTTTTCACTTAGAAAGAGTGCCGGCGTCTATCAGGTGTTTCCTCACTGTGCTTATTGCATGTGCGCTCACACCGTAAAGCACGTGATTGTGCTAATGATAAATCAGTTGTAAGTCCGGCAAACATAAATGTGTAAGCGTTTGTTATCCTCTGTCATTCGTCTCCTGTGTCTTGCGTCCTGGGGCCTGTGTCCTGTGTCCACCTCGCCCACCAATTCACCCTTTTGAACTGATATGACGTGTTTAATAACGGCTAGGGATTTTGTTTAAATGTTGTTGCGATACTCGGCTACACATCAGACACGATGTCCTCGTGGAATTACTGCGGTGGTTACAGCTACCAGCCGACACCTATACGATTATTCAAACCTTTCTCCCACTCTATAGCCTCCATACTTTTAAAAGCAGTCTTTTTTTCTTTCACGGCGCTTCGGTCACCGGGACGCAACCATTTATACGTATTACATTTATTCATGCACCCTCCTCACCAGACTTAAGCCATAAATTTGGACCTAGCTTTGAGTATTTCAGATCACTGCTGCTCTTGTGTAGGACTCACGCTTTCGCCTCAAAAGACGGCTCTTCTTTCCGTAACGAAGGCGAGCCCAACTGGGCATTTAAAGCTAGACTTTAATCCTTTATTTGAGCCGAAAAAGAAGCCATTCGTAAGTTGGCTCCGAATCCTTGGCCTTATTCTAACTATACCTGCTACACTAGTCTCTGAATTTGCACAGCATGCCAGAAGGTGTCTAAAATGCTGGATTTCATACTCTGGATCCCTCCAAGTCATGTGATGCCATATCTACCTTTTACCGCCACCTCACACGTTCTGCACTACAACCGAAACTGCTCTAACAAGCTACGTTTCATCATACGGCACGTGCTGAGTGGGCCACTTATAATTTGTCAACGGAGCAACGATGCGGGTAACTACATGGCTTTCAGGAAGTACTTCCCAATCACACTGAGCAGTTCGAAGAGCAGTTAAATACGCTTGACGAACATCTTCACAGCTTCATTATATGGCACGGACTAAGTGGGACTGCTTGGAATATACATGGACAGACCACTGACGTGGGTAATTGCGTACCTTCCACAAATTTCCCATTCACGTTCGACTGGCCCGCGAGTATTAACATGCGCTTGACAAACTAGTTCACCAGCGCCGCCAACCTCGATGCACGAAATTCCTCAAAATATCTGAAGTTGGAGCTCTTGCCTAGTGTAGAACTTCGCTCTGTCATGTTTCTCGGTTCTTGCGCGTCACAACCACCGTGGGGCCATCAGCATGTTATGGATAGTTCCAGAGATTCGACCACAGACCCGCATACATGCCATATCCGCTGACCACCTCAGAGAGCCGAGTGAGGCTGCGTATGATCGGAGACTGAAAACTATTTCCGGTGACATGTTATAATGTTTACGCTTTTTAGAGCGAGGATAGTAACTACGGCTGTTGTCTGTCTGAATATATTTGCTTGAATTAAGAATTTCCTCGTACACTCGCCCCGCATCTTGGCCGTCGACACAAGCAAAGCAGTTGGCCATTCGCAGTGCATTGTGCCTCATTTTTCCGCTCCTCCTACCCTCTAGCAGTCACATGGACATGGTTGCAGATTCCTAAGTCAGCATGACTAGCCAACAGTGCATTCTAAATTCCGAAGCTCCGGTAGAGGATATTCTGGTCATGTTTGAGAATGCGCAAATAGCCGCGTGCACTGAATCCGCAGGAAAACACTCCCCACTAAACCCTTGTAGATGGATCAATTCGCAACACAACACTTCCTCGTCCCCTCAAAATGTGTCCCTAATATCCGGCAATTAGACGCATTTTAGAAAATAAAAGACCATGCGTCATGTGAACACTTCACCCACCGTGTGGCATCCACCACCTAGTTGTGTGCTGGGAAGATATTTTACTTCGGAGGTTGCGCCTTCTTGCCACCCTCCTCACCGCGGCAACGCGGCTGTGGCCGGAACACTGCCCCGCTCTAGTTGGCAAAACCTGTCATTTCCTGCTCTTGTTTCCGAGGCAGACGCCGTCCATCTGTACTGAATGTGACCCTCTTTACATACTGTCAGGTAGAAAAACATCCACCAAGACGGGCCACTCCCAGGACTGGATATTAGCTTGGAATCAGCAGTCCCTACATTTCCTCGAGGAATCCGACACGTACTTTGACTTTCGTCCATTTCACTTCGCAAGATATTTACCTGGTTATTTCGTGTAGTGATATCCGAATAATGACTTTAAGTACCCTTTCAGAAAGCTCTAATTTTTGTTGCAGTGTGCAAAAAGCACGAAGTTTTTAGCGTTTTTAAAAGCGCCTCGGGTAGCATTGCATTGTCAATTCATTGCACTGATTTCATATAAATTATGTTTATTTTGCCCCTATAGATATATGCATTTAAAATATATTCCTAATGAGATACGTGTAAGCTATGAACATTACACTTATGAATAATGGTAGGAAAATTTATCTCTTGCCCAGTTACTAAATCCCTGACACCTTGAAATCGTACTTATTTCAGTGCGGCTTCTTATGAAGAGGTTAAACATGCACTTCCGAAAACAAACAGTACACAATGAAAGCAGTAAAAATTTAATCAGTCCGTTTTTAGGCTTGAAGAATTATGCTGATATTGTTTCAAAAAAAATGCATACCTGCCATCCCACGAGTACACTCAAATCTCACGAGGAGTATTTTATTTTTAGAGAATTATAAAAATGTAGCAGCTGCAATAATAAACCTAGATAAAAATACAAAAATGCCTCTAATAATAATTTCTACAATAACGCGATCAAATTAAAATCAACATCAACAAGAAACCGAGAAGAATTTTGCTAAATATTCCATCGACACCGTGTACACTTTGAGTTATTGATCTATTCGCTCTCGTTCTACCATGTGATCTGCTGACATTCTTAGCACGTTGATAGAGCGACTGCCCCGGAAAGGCGGTGGTCCGGGTTCGATCCCCGGACCGGGACGAATTATCTTTCAAGTGCAAAATTCCCGAGGAAGCTGTAGAGTTTTCTTTTGTGACCATATATGCGCGCTTCGGTGGATGTCAGTGAGTAATTATTTCATTGGTAGCAAAGGATCGTGTTGACACAGGTCAAACAATTATAGGGACGATTGCAACACTGCTTAATTCTAAATATTTAGTGACAGCATTTTGCTATATATTGAGGAACAGAATTCACGAGATGTGTGTATGAACGTATGTGCGTATGTAGGTATAAATATATATATATATATATATATATATATATATATATATATATATATATATATATATATATATATATATATATATATATATATATATATATATATATATACATATATATATATATATATATATATATATATATATATATATATATAGACTTAAAGTAGTTGACACGAAAAAACAACACTTTATTCCGACGTTTCGGCCGGGGTCCGGCCTTTGTCAAGGAATGTACATTCCTTGACAAAGGCCGGACCCCGGCCGAAACGTCGGAATAAAGTGTTGTTTTTTCTACCGTGTGTCAACTACTTTAAGTCTATGCCCTACCGGACCCATTCGAGCTTCAACCCCCTCCCTATATATATATATATATATATATATATATATATATATATATATATAGATATATATATAGTGGTCGGTTGAATGAATATGTAGCGCAAGTTACCACAATGCGATTTAAGATTGGTGGCTGAAAGGCAGAAAGATAACGTAAGGGTAGAAAGATAAACATAAAATTTTATTAACCTATATGACGAAAAAGGTAGCGGATTTATAAAACAATAAAGAAATAAGCAACAGAAAAGCTTAGCATGGTTCAGAGGGACGCACATAGAATTCATTCATTTACGTTGAAAGGAGGAAGTGTTTAGTAACAAAATGGAAAATATTGGCTGCCTTGACCTAATGGACTATTGAATAATACTTTACATGCCTCTGCAAATATTCTAAAGGTCAGATAACCAAATGATCTTAAGGACTGCACAGATCATTATTATACTGAGTGTGGTGACAGCACACGTGGTGACCGGAAGTTGTGGGAATTTTTTTCACATGTGTGCAAGGATATGGCTGTCGTAGCAGGCGCATGGCATGGAAATTAACAAGATATGCGCGATGCTAATAGCTTCCGGACAGCATTATGAGGCTTCTGTTCATGACACTCTTGGTAATGTTCTTGGGAATATTATGACCACTGTGAGTGATTATAGCACTGTTAACAGTGAGATTATGTTACTGGTAATGAAAGTATAGATGTTTTCTATTTGTGCTGACAGCTACTGTGATGTGCAATTTCGTAAAGCCTGCTCTAGTGCCGAAGTGTCTTTCAAGTCGGAGAGGTTTTCGTGATCGGATAGTCAAATAGCTTTTCGTGAGATATAAGCTATTGTAGGCACAATTCAGAAATATTTGCCACCTTCCGCCTATTCATGTCTAAAGTTGTAGTTTTATTAATGGTTACTTTAGTAAGTTAGTTTCAGGTAACTGATAGGAGGGTAATTGATGAGTAATTATTCTTCTCTATAACTTTGCAATTTCTATAATAGATGAAAATTATGTATTTTCTCTAACCAGCGGAAATATTGGGACTTTATGCATAGCTTGTAAGGAAGGGCCAGTTTCGTTAGCATAATTCTCCGCCACTCACAAAAGAGCGTATCTCCACTAGCTACTTTGCCTTCCTCGCTGCTTGCGAAGTTTCTAAACTTACAATTATACTGTTATTGTGCTAACTAGACATATTATGCTAGTGCTCTCGTCAAACTTTATCCTTTTTGCTCTGCCATCTGTCATAGTATAGGAGTCTCATAAGAATGGACAATGAACATGACAGTAGACTGCGAGGACATCCCATTGTAACAAATATACACCGTCACAATACACTTTTGCAAAAGGGGATGAAGTATTGCCTTCTGCGTAGAACGAAAGTGCAGCAAATTCTGGACACAATTCTCCATCATCAAAATCTTTTGCTGAGCACACAAGGGTCAGCAAGGATTCGACCGCAACACCACAAACTACAAATAGCTGGTCCCAGCAGAACAATACTTTTTTTGCATTAAATATACGAGATTGTTTAACTAATACAAGATAATGTATGATTATTGGCTACTATAATCATAGCAAACTTAAAGTTGGCTATTCAGCATGACCAGCGGCGGAGGTACTGACGAATGATGACGTAGAATCTCGAGCTACCTTAACGTCCTCTACCACTCTGCTTAGCTTCCGGTTGAAGAAGATTGGAAACGAGGGGAAATTCGGCGTAGTGTGTTTGAGCCAGGGGCGTCAGGTCATTGTAAGAGACAGGCGGGGCGGGTCGCAGCAACGTCTAGTGGTAAGTAGCCCTAGACGATGACAATGCTCTTCCCTGAACATTTAGGTAACAGCTTTGGCAAGGGTTCAGCAAAGGGCACTGAGCTTGCAGCATTGGGCATAATCGGAAAATATTGGAAGCTGTATCCGACCATCTTACAGCAGTAGCAACCTGGAAGTGGCAGTCAGCAATCAACATGAGATGCGGACGAGCACGTCCAGGACTCCGCATATATAGTCTGGCCTGAAGAGTTCGCCTACCAGTCCGCCTGTGTAGGTGGCGACGCATTCTCAAAAGCTGATAAGTGGAACGTATATATCATAGGTAGTGTGATTGTCGAATTTCAGTACAGCTTCAGCCGAAACCTATGAAGCGCACGAGATCGCGGCCTCGACCTGAAGTGCACTGCCGCCATGCGACGGTTCATCATTGAATATAGGGTCTTGATGACGGAATATTTTGGCGCACTACTTAGCGTGCCATGTAAGCCTTGAATACGGGAGCTGTCACAGCCGCAATCATGATAGAGAAGATGGTGGAGTATTAGCTGTAATGTCTGACTGATGCGACGAAGCTTCAGTGCATCAAACATTCTACAATCCTTGACGAAATTAGCCTTATATATCGCACTTTGCGTCTAAGGTTCATGTTGACATATTCAGTTCAGCAGGTGACCAACTTTATTCTGTCAGACTTTCGATGCTTCGCTAATTACTACCGTTTTAAGATTTCTTGAATGTGCAAGGGGGCAGGTCTCTCCGGGTAGACGTGCATGATTCGCTGAGGTTTTCTCTTTGCGTGTCGTTTAGGCAGTCTTCTAGGCCTAGTACTTAGTTCATCCCTAGAGTGGTCCGGCGCAATAAGGCAGTCTTCATGTTTGTCAGTGCAAATGAGTACAGAAGCCTTATGAGAGAACGCTATGTTAGCTAGCTGCGGCATCATCCGATTGGTTTTAGTGGCTCACCCGCTCGTATGTCCCGATCCACTCAAGCTCTTCTTCGGACTTGCCAGCAAGAGACCGCGGCTCACAATTATCCGTCCAGTGATTTGCCGCCTGTCCTATTTGCCCGGTATTAGCTTGAATGGCATATATTGCTGGTAATTCCACCTCTGTTGCGTTCCGTCTAATGTCAAAGGGGTTCGCGTTGATGCCGACCACCTCTCATAAACGTCCTCGCGCACTCAGCACGTTAGGAGCACGTAAAGGCTCCCGAAGGAGGTTGAAAATCTCTGCACAGTGAACCAAACCACCTTAGCTTACTTCTGCGCTGCTCCATCTTTTCCTTCTTGGCGGAGGTAAACATGTGGTAATATATTTGAAGTGATTTCTATTAACACTTTGTATTAAAAACAGCTCTGTGGTTCAATTACTCACACTCACATGTTTATATGCAGTGCAGCCGCTCACGTAATTCTTCTTTTTATTCATCTATCTTTATACTTGATCCTACACACGCAGAATACTTAGTACTTTGTATGAACCTATGCTTTCTGCACACCTAGATATTACCATTATATTACCAAGTACTTATGATACTGACATTTTAAGTGGCCCCAGTACCGCTTGTGGCAGGGTATGGGTAGGGCTCCTTCTCCAAGACAAACCGACGATCGAGCATACTTTGCCACAGCAACTTTGATTCTGCAGGGTAATCCACTAGAATTTGTGTAGTAGACCGGAAAAATTGGATGAAAGACGTTGGCTGATGTTCCGCCTAACCAATGAGCCGGCAAAATAAACTCAGATGACCATAGCTTTGAGACTATTTTTATTTTTATCTACGCTATTCAACAAATGGCATCTGTAGTTCCCGTCGTCTTCAGGGTGGTTTAGAAGATAGCGAAGCACCACAACTTAAAGTTTCCGCTCGAAATGAGTTTGGCGTTCCAGTATTTAGGGGAGTCCTTCATAGAACATTTGGTGCTTTAGTGATTCTATTCATGTTTAGAGGCGGATAAATGCCGCTCTTCAATGAAAATGTCACCCGTTGGTCGTTTATTTTTCTTGATTAGGAGTTGATGGTTTATATTTTTTACAGCTTGGATTTTGAAACCGATCGCAAGCCTCGGAATTAGCAAAGCGAAAAGATTGCCCAGGCAAGCGCTGGAGTGCTTCTGCCAACTTGAAAACTGTTGGTGTGTTCAAACAGCAATAAAAACATCAGCTCTGTACTATAGACAGCAGACACTGCTGGCGGAGACCGATAAGAAGCGTGCAACCAAACTTCTAACTGCGTCGGATTATTAGCTTTCTGCTCAAGGGGCTGCCCTGAAAAAGTGAATGGTGTCTAGGGCCGCAAGGAAAAAATTCGAACGATATTTAGAAACGCTCCATCTCACTTTATGACTTTTTCGTGATATAAAATTTTTTTTTTACTAAAACATAAACGGAGATACATTTGTTGCTATTATTTTTATGAAATTTGAAGAATCGTGTGGTGAAACGATCCTAATGCTCAACAGGCGCGGTAGCTGTAGAGGCGTGCACACATACTGCCTTAACCAGCCACTATTGAAAGGAAGACATACAGGCTCTTCAAAAAGCGTGGTTCTCTGCCAGTTCTCTTCAAATCTGCTGCCAAGAATATGCATGTGAAATTGTATATATTTTAAAGGAAACTTTTTGTTCCATGTGGAAGCTAGTTTTATACTTTTACCGATATACGCCAACAAAAAAAAAAAAAAAAAAAAAGTAATTCTTTGTTTTCGGTCCGAAACATAACTCCGAAGGCAAACAATTCGAAGTGTATATGCCGTCTGTTCAATATCTGATCGCAAATTGATTGTCATTTCAATGGGAGATGCATGCTGCGTTGGAAGCAATATAGGAGGACAACCAGGAATACGATTAACAAAAAACGGTTACGTAACAATTTTGATCTTAAAAAAAATATAACTAGTGGCACCCCATTGCCATCCGTTAGTGATGTTTCTGAGCATATAGTAGGCCAAACGAGAATTAGAAGTGGACTTGCGCTGCATTAATATTTGATATGTATGCCGTACTTCCACTCGCCATTCAGTGCCTACAGCGCAGGTTGCAAGGCCAACTTCAATCAGTGCCATCTAGCGCTGCCGGCGCCGACAGATAGATTTTGGGTGCCGTGGTGACAGTGATGCTTTCGCCTTTTAAACGTAGTTTAAAGAAACAAAATAGAGCTTACCGTAATTTCTCCGTATTTACAGGAATACCAACAAGCGAAATAGCAAAACATGTATTCAAAAAAGGTAAGTACATTATGCATTTTGTGCTAGCTGCACGAAAATAACATAGAAAAACAAATACTATCTGTCAGATTTGAACCGTTTTCTCGTATTGAACAAAAAAGATTGAAATCTCGAAAAAATTATAAACAGTAAGCATAGCACAAAAACATGTTCGGACAAAAAAAAAACTGCTCGTAAATGTTTTTTATTTTTCAACAAACTTTTTTGCCTAACCTTGTTCCCAAACTGTCCCAAACAGCTGCTTGTGACAAGGTTAGGAACAAAGGGAAACCTAAAATTGGCTGCTTCAGACATTTGTACAGTGGTCTATATATCTTGATTTTTATTTTTGTTCTACCGTGTTCTTTCTTTCTGCCGCTCACCTCTTCGATTTCCTCTACGGATTCCTTATCATTTCTTTAATTCGGCCGCTCTATTTGATGTGCTTCAAATATTAGTAGATATCGGGGCCGGCAAAAATCTTTCCATTCTATTTTTGATATTTATTTGCAATAATCAGTTACTAATTTCCTCAGACCGTTTCCCTTTCAGTGTTATTTTGTATCACCGTTCTATATGCTACCATGATTAACAGTAAAGAAAGAAAAGACGAGAAATGGTTGAGGGGAAGCCCCAGTCCGCCAAATTTTACGTTTCGACATAGATTTGGCTTCAACTCGAACGAAAAGTAATCTTCTTGGCTACATATTAGCATGTGGACTAAGGCTTCCCCTGAAACTTTGTAGGTTTTCTTTGACCGATTACAGCCATATTATTTACCCGATTTTACTTCGATGTGCTGTAGGAATCGTAAATAGCAGCACTTGTTTTACGAGGGGGGTATTCCACTCTGCTAATATCACCATGGAGACCAAGAAAAAGAACAGAAAAAAATGAAACATTTTAGTTATGTTAGCTGGGTGTTGGATAACACGAAGTGTACGCGAAAGTACCTCATGTTTCATCTGACTTCTTCTCTAAGACAAAGACTTCATAAAAGAGCGTTCAGGCAGATCGGTAGTTACTGGGGGCTTATTGGTACCCGCAATAACATTTTGGAACTGCTTAATCTACCTTGGGAGAGAAGTGCAATAGCGATGTGTCTGAATGCATCGCGCTCGCATAAAAGATGAAGAGAATGACAAAAATTTCACCGCGCAAGAAAGTGGTTTTTAAACACATGGGGCGGCTGACTGCACTGAGACATATAAGAGAATCAAGAAAAACGGTGCGATATTTGTGAGGTTCTACGGCATCGCTTCCAGGGAGAATTTTGTTGGTTTCAATCTTCCTGGCGCTATCTCCTCGGGCAACGTCAACCTGAACATCAGTCAAGCCACAAGAATCTTGGTTGGTTATGAACTTGTTGAGTAGTGCCTTCGCATAAGAGAAAGGAATGTGGTTTATGAAGATGTCCCTTGAAAACAGTCCCATGACAGTCATATCCCGGTCAGGCCTGACGGCCTTTAGCACGAAAACTAAGAACGCGTAGTACCGGTCAGCAGCTGAAGTTTACAGCGTAGTCTAGAGTGTCATCTTTAGCAGCTCAACATAGTCATGTTTGAGAAACGAAACGATAGCATTGTGAATCATAGCGTGACACACGACAGTCTTGCTCTGTGCATCAGAATGGCTCCTGCAGATTAATTGCCCTAAATTTCCGATCTTCAGTGGCGGCATTTAGTAAATAGTTGATTAAGCCGTTAAATCTGCCAGTGGCGGAACCCTTCAACAAACGGATGTTGAACCTACAACCGCCTCCAGCCGCCTTCGATTCCTCCACTTGCAATTTTGTCGTTTGTTGCCATCGCTACGCAAGTGCCTCTTGGAAAATGTGGTGCGGAAATAGTTCTGGAAGTGCACCAACCAAAACGCGCTGGATCGTAGACAATATTTTCAGTGCAAGGTTAGGGTTTACTTCTAAAAGCTTGAGAACTCAAAGTAGGCGTAACAGCAAGCCGAGATACGCGAGACCAGCCAGGCGCCAGAACAACGCGATAACAATGCGGCTCAAGCGTAAGCCCATCTTCTCTTTTAAATCAGTAGGGCACAAGGGAAGCGAGAAGCAATCGTGATTCGACTTGAGTTGGGCTCACCCTGAGTAATGGTCGCCCACTTTGCGGCATCCTTGCACATCAGCAGCGTCGAAAAATAACATAAATAACTAGAGTTATCTGTACGGCGAGACGAATGGGTTGTATTTGCTATATTTAAGAATATGAAAGGTATGTTATCTTTTAAGCTATTTTTTCTTAATTGCACTAGTTTCAAGTTGGGGAGGAGTAGAGGGTGTCTACCTATTTGTTTTGTTTGCTGCCTATTGTCGAACATATAATGTATATATCAAGCGCGCGAAAATCAGACGCTCAGGCGGCGCGCTCGTCAGATATAGTTGATCACACTCAATCTGCCCTTCTTTAAGTTCGGCGATTCTTCAAGCTTTGCAAACGCCTACTTTTCGTTGATTGCTTAGTTCGTTTCTTTTGTGCGCATGAAATTGTTCCTTTTGGTGTATGTAAAAGACTCACCTCCTCTCGGCAACTGCACGTGAGTGCGTGCTTGCGTGAATTACAGGTTGCACCGCATTTCAATAAATGTTGGCTAATGAACACTAAAGACAGTTGTTTATACTGAACTTGGGGATTCATATTGTGTTTTTGCATTCCTTAATATCTATACAGATTTGACGTCAATATCACCTATTCAGTGTAAAATCTTCAATAATGTGCGAGCAGTATTTGCGTAGTCTAATGAATAGAGCGCGTTTATTTGCACGAAATACACTTGCGCCAGAAGCACAGAACACATGCTTATAAAAATGCCCCCCCCCCCCCCCCCCCCAAATAATTTTTCTACCACAGAGGAAGCCCTATTTTAAATGGTATTAAGAACACTTTCGCTTAATAATTTATGAGTCTTTGAAATCAAAGCAATGTTTGAAGAGATTGAAAAAAAAGAAACATGCTTCAACAGTTTAATTACATATTGCTGTGACCTGTATTCCTTTCAATAATCAACAAGGAAGAACCAAAAGGAGTTTCCTTGCTAACCGCCGCAAGACATGCTAAGATTTTTAAGGCGTCCGCAAAGCGATCCTTTTTTTTTTAACCATCCTTTCGAGGAGACCGTGACACGTTTGGGGAGACACAATCTTGGTGGCTGGCTTACTTTGTCGCCTAGACAACTGTCGTCCCGACTTCAGAACAGATGCAGAAGGAACCATAATGAAGCAAAAGTTTTTTTTTCTTTTTCTTTCCTTTTTCTTTTTGAAATAAAGTTTTCTCTCTCTCTCTCTTCAGAGAATTGATGTCTGACTCATCTGAGGAAATTACTAGAAATATACCTAGTAATCAAACCACCTCATGTTATGGTGCCTGCTCTAAAGCTCGGCTTAAAGTTCTTGCTCATTCCGGTCAAATTGCATTGATTTGCACACCAATAGTTCGTGGCTTTATGAAACTGAGCATTCGGGAAACTTTTTTCTTATGCCAATACGAGAGCGATCATAACACATTGAAAAAGCAGAAACACAAAGAACCTATTATATGCGCTCGTGTTATGAGAGGTACCACATACAAGGTTATTTCTCATGAAGCATGAACAGTTGTGTTTATAATTATCGCCTACAGGCCTACAAGCAAAGCCTGTGTGCCTCCTACACTCTACAGGCTATGCACTTACCTTCCACCCTGTTTCGCTGGCTGTGTCGACAACCTGTCCTCTCTGGATAAAAATTGTTAAAGCCTTGACGTGCTGCTTCTTATAAGCGCGAAGCGACGCGCAAATAGAAAAACAAATTGTATATTTCAGCCGAACGAAACATTAGTTCTCTGAATCGAACAAGAGGGTGCGGTGTTATGTTTTCAGTCTAGTTCACGTAGCTGCAATTGCGCTATTCAAATGATCCTGAAATTCTCTCTTTTAAGGCCAGCATCTTGAAAAAAAAAAATTGTTATTCTTTTCTTCTGCATTTATATCTCTATAAAACATATAGAATGGGGCCATATACCAAATGGGTGACCAAGTAGAGATACTAGAGAAAACGGCCTGTTTATACAAAATTGTACTGTCCTCACTATTTGGTTCAGTTCTACAAAACGGTAGCTGCAAACTTAATTTCCAGAATAAACATGGACTGTTTTGAAACTACATGAGAAACTTCTTCATGGGTGCGCATCCCTTTTCAGTTCAAGTGTCGGTATAACAGGATCAACCTTAAATGCAGAAAAATAATGATGACATGCAGTTTTCTTGCGTTACTTCAAATCTCAATAAAACCACGAAATGTCACTGCAGAATGAGTAAGTTTGCGCAGAATGTTGTACTCCTACGCACTACACTTCTCTTATTCCATGCATTTACATACGTGCTCAAGCAAGGCTTTGTATTACAGAGGATAGCTTCTACAATGTTCGTTGCACAGTTTCTTCATGCATCCATACAAAATTCCACACGGCGAGAAACTCGGAGCGCAAGAAAAACCTTTTACTTTGTCAATAAATCGGAAACATTTTCAGGCTTTTGTTGGCTGGCGTTTATTTCGACATCCGACCCTACTGCGACGCCTCGCGGACACATATCGTCAAATGTCGCAGAAACTCGCGAACACATCTTGCGGAATGAAACAACTGGTTAAATGGGGAACGCTTTGGGCCTTAAAAATGTTCGGTGAGTAAACAAACTAAGCAAAAAGTAGTTGCAAAAATACTGACAAAAAAGCAACAACTTTTGTAGTGCCTAGAAACTAAATAGTCAGAAATGAAACGCATCGCGAAGAGATGATATGACAAGGCTGCTCGCATTGGAGTGTGCATAAAACGTCAACGAGTTGAAGTTGAAATTTAGAAACTAACATTTTATTTACACAGGAAAAAGAGCAAGCTTTTATATATTTAGTCACAAGCGTTGCCTCCGATACGCGCTGTAAAAATGCCCAGCTGTTACTGACAGCCACGAGCTGCGTTCCCTAACACGAGGAATATTGTTTCCAAAGAGAACGACAAAAGCTTTATTTTGGTTTGCGATTAAAGGACGGACATATGCTGCTGGCATGTAGGAAGGGACGACTTCCCATTTTATTTTCTTATACTGCGTGACATGTTCAATACCAAGAAAATATTTTTTTTTACTGAAAAGTTTACGAAGTTCCGGTGGTGGACAGCATAACGAATATAATGTACGTGCTATTTGGCTTTCTTTTGTTTTCTAAAAAAAAAACGAAAGCATCCCAATCGCTTAACATGCTGAAAGTACTATCACGGAAACACTGGGGGTCCGACAGGACATGTCGACTACACATTTACCGTTCTATAATAAGCTCCACCTTAGATTACAGCAACATAGTGTACGGGTCAGCAAGACCCTCTTATCTGAAACGCTTGGAGCCTGTTCACAATTTGGGGTTGCGCCTTTCAACTCGCGCTTATAGGACGTCCCCTGTAAATAGTTTATACGTTGAAGCAAATGAAGCACCTCTCTCAGACAGAAGAACAATGCCTGCATGCACATATGTACTAAAAATAAGGTCCATGCCCGAACACCTGTGTTACCCTATAGTTACAAAGTGCCCATCGAAAACACTCTTTTGAGAACAAACTCCAAGCAGTCAGACCAATAAGTCTTCGTTCTGAACAGATATGTCAGGAATTGAACGCATTCGACTCACTTCCAAACACTGTCCAAAGACCCAACTCACTGGCACTTTGGTACCATTTCCCCGCTGTGTGCGACTTCACAGTAGCACACTTTAGTAAGAAACGAACACCACGCGAACACATACTGCAAGAGTTCTTGGCACTAAGTGAAAGATACAACATTACACAGCATTCTATACAAATAGATGAAAAACAGCACTTTACGTAGGAAGCGCAGTAATACAAGAAAAATGGAAGAAAATAGTCCGGTTGGCCGAATGCTCTTCAATATTCACAGCTGAATGCTCTGCAGTTTCATTGGCAGTAGAAAACATTTTACAGAAAAGAATTGAAAACAGCATAATTTATACTGATTCTCTCAGTGTAATTAATGCACTACATCACAGAAATGCTACACAAGCTCTAATTGGAAACATCATGCATGACGTGACAGCTGCACGATCACATCGACAATCAATTAGGTTTTTGGGTACCAAGCCATCTTGGGATATTCGGCAATGAGAGAGCTGATGCATGTGCCGCAGCAGCCTGTAATGCCAAAATACAACAAATTCACATACCACATAGAGATATCCTAAAATCCATTAAGAGAAAACTAGAGTCAGATGGCAGGCTTCATGGAATAATGAAATGAACAATAAACTACATCTCGTCAAACCACTCGTCGAGGAGTGGAAACCATGTTGTCATCAAAAACGCATCATTGAAGTTAATTTATGTCGCCTCCGCATCGGACACACGCACTTAACATATAACTTCATTCTCAAGAAAAAGACAAACCTCTATGTGAGGGATGCGGAGAGGAACTAACAATAAATCACATAATACTTTCATGCACTAAGCTTGAGAAATTAAGCAAAAAATATTTCAAACGTTTTTACAATGAACAAATCCCGTTTCATCCTAGCCTGCTTTGGAAGAAGACGCACTGGTAGAAACTTCTCATGTTTTTAAATTCCTAAAAGAGGCAAAGCTCCTAAGCAAACTTTAAAATTTCTCATCTACAAAATAAAAACAACTTGCTCTTGGCGCATGATAGCCTCAGTTGCTTATGCGCCAAAAAAACCAACCCAACACAACACATCTTTAAATTAAAGTTGTATTAACAAAAAAAGAAAACAAAAACCTTGAACCAATACAGATTTAATGCAGCTGCGCAGTATACAAGCATTGAAAGAAAATGTACACTTAGCATACGCGCTATTCTTTGCTTCTTTATTAAAGGATAGTCTCAAAATGCAAAGTACAAACGCACAATTACAGAGATTAGACTAGGTCTCGCTTTCCCGCCCAAAAAGGGCGCATTTAGAAACACTATTATTACTTTAACGCACTGAGTGCGAAAAGGTATTTCTGGCGTTTCTTTTTTAGCGCTGATAAAAGATGTTCGCGAAAGGAAGGATTAGACCTTCCGTTTATAAGGGTTGGCGCAGTAGTCACGACCAAAAGGTAAAATATTGTGAGAAATCTTTAGTAATGTGGAGGGTGGCGAAGAGTTGACGCTAATCTAATTACGCAAGTAATCACCCCCTTCGTAAATTACCATTCTTTTGAGCCGATGAACACAAAAAATAGTAACCGGAGAATGTAAAAATGGTATTTTGGAAAGATCTCCTTCTCCATCGCCGTGCTGTGCCAACTAAAATTACAAATGTCTTCCCTTCTTTCATTGTCGAAAAATTAGTGTTTCTAACTCCTTATTATAAACCATGTCACATAGCTTAAAAAGTAAGAATGCGCCCTACCAGCTGTAGTCACCTTAGAATTCATAAAGGACATATGTATATTTCAGTAAGAAGCCAAGCGTACAAAGTTAGACTAGCTGATTTCTAATAAAATATGAGAAATCGCTCCAGAGCACAAAAACGCATGGACGAAGGTAGAGGAGACAACACGAATGCCAAACTTTAACTGAGGTTTATTCTACATACAGACGTATATGTACAAAATGAGGCACAAGGCCATAAAAGTAATCCGCGACCAGATAACAATATCTGGCTTCAGAGAGAGCCTGCATAACATTCATAGCAGGGTATGTGTGGGGCTGCCTTTCGATGGAGGCGAAACGAAGTGGCGTCCGTGTGCTGTGCGATGTCAGCGCACGTTAAAGATCCCCAGGTGGTCGAAATTACTTCGTAGCCCTCCACTACGGCTCACCTTTCTCTCTTTCCACTTTCGCTGCCACCTTCCTACCTTCCCTTACGGCGCGGTTGAGGTGTCCACAAAGCAAGTGTGACATATACTGCGCCTTTCCCTTCCTGTGGACCAATTGTTGTTGTCGTTGTTGTTGTTATTATTATTATTATTATTATTATTATTATTATTATTATTATTATTATTATTATTATTATTATTATTATTATTATTATTATTATTATTATTATTATTATTATTATTATTATTATTATTATTATTATTATTATTATTATTATTATCAGTGGATTAAAAAATATGCTGATTCAGATTGAACAGAAGTTCGCCAAAATTATAACTGACTATATTGCTGAGTTCAGATTCGTATCACCTTGCTCACTGCTAACGTGTCTAATTGCAGCACATAGACCTTGCTGTTCTACGTAACAAGCAGTACAAACTGCAGTCAGGTATCTTCTTTCTGGAGAAGCGACCCCGCACCGGTGGAAACAGGCCGGAATACATGAGCCCCTTGCCTGGGAAAAGCCCGCTACCCGAAACAAAAAAACCCCCAACCCTTATGGTGCGGGAGGCCTTGCCTGGGGTAGCCGTAGGATCATAATGGCGCAGATTGAGGTCTGTACCCTCGCAGGGCGATCGCACCTAGTGCATCATTCCTTTCATAAACAAGGCAAGGGGTTGAACGGTTTTCTTGAAGTTAACAATGGCCGCTACTCTCTAGCTGCGAGCGTACGCTGGCCGACATCAGCACGCTTCCTTGATCTGTTTGTTCAGGTGACATAATAAAGCGGGTAGAATGTGGATGTCAGATTTCTCGGCTTAAAGTTATTCAACTCAAATTTTTAGCTGGCTGCGTAAACTCCCATATATATATATATATACATTTGTTACGGACGACAAGGAAAAAGAAGCGGGCAGTGGCGCATGGAGGAGCGCTCGCACTAGGCCCGCGACCATTCATTAAATGTCATCGCACGACCATGGAGCATCTTCTATTTGTCCTCTGTTCTCCTGTTGTCATCGGCTTGTCGCATAGTAACATTTGGTTGGAGGCGCGGGGTACTTCATCATCACCCCCTCATCGTGGTCCGGAGCTTCGGCGCCCTGCGACTTCTTGCGCCGTCGGCTGAAGGTTAGGAGGTATCGCATGGCTGTTCCCCAGCCTGCTGGACCCAGCAAGACCTTACCGTTCCTCCGCACTGAACACCCGCCCCGACAACAAGACACGGCGAAGGGGCGACTGACCCGAGACGCCACACATGACCACAAGACACAAGAAGAGATCCGAACGACCATTTGTGACCCCCCTGACCAGATGTGCCGACCAAAGTCCCCATGGCCCAAGACACCGCTACACTTCAAGACATCCTCCCCTGCCTATGTCATACGGTGCCTGGCTTACCCTCCGCCATCGAGTCGTGGGAACGGGTGGCTCGAGAGTATCTTGGACAAAGGTTCATCGGGAATCATCGTACCGGCAAGCCGTTCTATGTTTCCTTCTTCCTCTTCTTCAAGCATCCAGACGCGCCCATCATCCTCTGTCCTCTGTTCTCCTGTCGTCATTGGCTTGCCGCATCGTAACAATATGTATATATATATATATATGATTTACCTATTTGCGCGAAAGTTTGTTGATTTTTAACAAAAAGAACAACCTAAAAAAATGCTTATCTAGGAGGCCTGCTCCGAAATTTTTACTGCATATGTAGAGCTCGAGCAGTGTTTAGTGCAGTTTATATCAGTCTCTGTTTAACACGAGGCGTTCAGCGGAAAAGCAATAGTGAAAATCTGGCAGCATTAACAAGAATCGTCTATTCGGCATCGTCAAGTAATATGAAATGTGCACTTCAGATACCTGCCAGTTTTGACAGCACACTTTGGCTTCAGCTTAAATCGGGAAATATTTCGTAGCAAAATATCAGTTTTTTTTTTAAAGTCCCCTTTTTCCTACTAATAATAATAATAATAAATAAAAAACGATATAAGTTGCGATTCAACTCCTAATAACGCGCTTCACTCGAAGTGGGAACGGTGCTGATCGAATAAAAACGTTCGATCAACACCGTTATCACTTAGAGTTATAGATCAGTTCGACCTCGCCCTACCATATGATCTGCTGACCGTACTAGTTAGCTCAGTTTGTTGAGCGACTGCTCCGGAAAGTTGGTGGGTCCGGGCTCGATCTCCGCACCAGGGCGAATTTTTCTTTAACTACAAAGTTTCTGAGAAAGCTGTACAGCTTTTCTTTGTGTCCGCATGTGTGTGCTTGGGTGGACTCCAATGAGTAATTACTCCCTTATTACGAACCCTTCGGTTATTTGAAAAAGCTATACAACAGGCAAACAAAAAGAATAATTTGGTGTCTATGAAAATTAGGCTATTTTTGACAGCAACTGCCAGCATGCATATTACAGAATGTAGAATTACGACATCCCTCCATGTCCAGAAAACCAAAATTTGTTGCAGTAGTCGTTGCAGATGTTTTTGCAGGGCGATATCCAGGCACGTAAACTTGAACAATTTAGAACAAACCCTCACATGCGAAATTCCATTGCAGCATACTTGTGTGCTTTGTTCACTGGTAAAGCCACCTTATTTGTAGCATACAGAATTCTAGATAAAAAGACAGATTATTTCACTCTCAAGGTCCAGATATTTTAGAGAAAGAAAATAACCAGATACCAATAATAAATGCTTTGAACGTGCCTGCGTGCCCAAAGAGAACCTTGTCTTACTCAGAATGAAAAAGTCCCGGTAGGTTTATTCTGACATTATCCTCCGATATGGAAGGAGAGGCCAAAGTTGGCAGCGCCTGCCATATGTAACGTCTGGCAACATAGTGTTCACTCAGTGGGCGGCCATGTAACCGGATAGCTACCGCTTGCCATGCTTGCTATTTTCGACTCATAACAGCGACGTCGGATTTTCGGTGAACGAAGCCTTTAACACCATAAGGAAACAAGCGTCCGGCCGCAACTGCATTTTTGTTTTCTCCCCTTCGAACATAATAAAGAGAACTCTCCTTCGCTTGTCGAGTGCCAAATACAGAGATTCGTGTTCGCGCTCAACTTCCGCCTTCAGACATTTCTCATTCGCAGCGGGGTGCCTCTCGACAGGCTGTCATTTGCGCCATTTTCGCTGCCTGCTAGATTCTTGTCGTTCTAACTTGTCTCCGATTTCATGCTCGTTGTAGCGTAGAGCTATCTGTCAAGATAAGTCTCTCATTCTTCACCAAGGCTCTTCGCAGGCCACAACGTTTGACCTTTTCTCGAGTTCGACGGAAGTCCCTCATTTTGCGTAAACGCGGATCTCGTTTGTTTTATTTTTAATCATGTGGAGTTGCAATTTAAAGTGTATGTCCTTTCATCCATCCAGAATGCGGTCGTATTGCACTTCTTCATGTATCAAGAACTTATGAAGTTCTTGAATAAAAAACCTGTGTTTGAGTTGACATCACCCGCTTGTGAGAGTAACGGCTGAGCTCCTTTGTCACAGTTCCTTGAAACGGAGCGCGAAATGTAAAATGGTTCTGGTTGTGTGGTTTTAACGTGCCAAAGCTACTCAGGCTACGAGATGACGAAGTGGAAGGCACCGGAAATTTCGACCACTTGGGATTCTTTAATGTGTACTGACATCGCCAGCACAGGCGCCCAGGTTTTCGCCCCTACAGAAAAGAGGCCGCCTAGGCCGGGATTTGATCCCGCATCCTTGGGCAGAGTAGTCAAGCGCCCTAACCACAGCGCCACCCCGACGGGGTCAGATGTAAATATTTTACACGCATGTGCAATGGCAGCGCATTGCAAGCAGCAAAAAATATGCGGGCGAAAACTACAACGGCACATTAATTATTCCAAAATAATTTTGGAACCTATATTTTAGTGACTTTTCAAAAAGTATATGATATGTTTCAATGGTCATAGCAATAAGCTGGTGTTTACATTACTACATGATTGCATGTGGCAAGTTATGCAGGCTAAATTAAGTTGGCATAGGACACGAAAACATCAAACTAGTCCTACAAACAATGTCTTTGTGTGTTGTGTACTGTATAATGTCAGTTTGTGTAAGATGGCCTAAAAAAATTATGGGGAACACTGGGTCACAGTGGATGCTTGAATGGTGATGGAAAGACAGTCAGCGACCAAACCAAAAACGACTATAGCATGGCAACAGACAGGTTTAGTGTCAATGGTACTATTGCACGCACACGCAACATATGTGTGTGTATATATATAACATATATGTCAGGCAAAAGGAGCAGGTTCCCCCTAAAAATACGAATTGTGCCTTCACCTGTCCTAACAAAGATTCACCTTTGTTAGGACAGCACTGCTGTGTCAATCTGCTCCGCTTGATGAGGGATGCAGTTTGGGTTAGTTGGTAGTTCATGATGAATTCTGTACGGCTTGGAAACAGGGACACAAAGATAACACATGCGCTGACTTTCGAATGAATGTTTATTACATGCACGTACATCTTTTTATAAAAGGTAAGTGCATCAGAAGGCATTTCGCAGTTCTACGACACTGCAATCACTAGTACCACAGATTGTAGTTTTTATTGGCGCCATCAAGAAACAGCATTGTTTCCTCGATAGTGATACAGAAGGCGTGCTCACGCATTTGATTCTAGGCTTTTTATTTGTCTTGCCTCCATGATCTCTCTTGTTAGCTGTTTCCTTTTTCGGTTGATGACTTGACATTCTATGAAGTCTGGAGTACACACTCCTGGCTTGCACTCTACACGGTGTTCAAACAGATTACCTTTAGCATTTTCTAGGTTTCTGTTGTTTTCTCGTAGCCTGTCATTTAGACACCTCCCGGACTGAGCTATATAAAGCATACCACAAGGTTTTTCCGGCAATTATCTAACGCTACTGGTTTTCGCACTCGCCAGTCAGGCGGCTATGCTTTTGTTTCATCACCAATTTTCTTTAAACTTGCCCAGAAAGATGCCGCGGAATACTACAAGCTTTGAAACGCCGATTGGAACTGGCCGGCACTGGTTGTGAGACAGAGCAAGTCCAGGTTTCAGACGTATGCTGCAGCCACTCGGCCACATAGATGCGAAAATGTAGCGACCTTTTCTGATGGAAATGGTAGTACCACCAAATTCGACCGTCTATGAGCGTCATTGCTGTAGCTTTCTTGCCTTTTCTTACTGCTCATGGATCTGTTCATGTCGGAGTGTGTTATATTTATTCTTTATTCTGCAAACAGCATGTGCGTCCTAAAGTAATTTCCTCAACTGGGCCACGTGCATATATCAGTCTTTTTTTCTTGCTGTTTTTATTTTTCGAGAGGCATCTACATAAAAAAATATTCAAGTAATGCAGCTCGCGGCTACTCCCACGTTCAATATTTTTCCTTCGCTCAGAATGTGGTCCTGAGGAGTGGCAAACAAGTCTAGGAAGTCCCGCCGCAGGCGAAAATGTCCCAATAGGCTCGGCAAATGTGTTTACGGCTTGTCCTCAAAAGTAGGTTACTTATTGCCGGCGGGGATGGCTTTCCTGTTTACGCTTGCTGAGCTCTTTTCCTACGCTACTGGAGTTGAGCGAAGCGCATCGTATGATGCTTTTATACAACTACGAATTCAACAGTCTTCAGTGCTTCAAAGCTATCTGTCAGACTGAAGCAAATATTTGCACCTACAGATATGAAATCTCTATTAAGCCTTATGTACAGAGCACAAGGCGTTTCTTGAACTGATTCCTGTTTATACCGTGACAAGGCAATGTTTGTGCACTGGGGTGTTTTCAGCCTCTACAACTGGCCCAGTGCATTACCTACTTATTATACATCCGGTCTGCTGCGCTCTCAAGCTTTCTGTTTGCCTTCCTAACTGCACATCCCGGGGCGGATTGAATATTGTGTTCAGTGCCACGCGATTCAATTTTTCGACTCACGTCCGTATGATATCACACATAAAATGTTGAGAGTTTGCATCTCATTGCCGTTCTTGCTGACAGGAACAACAGACCATGCCTCGTGTCTAGTACCCGAGTAACTACTTCTGGTTTCTCAAGCTTAACATTTTTGTTCTGTTACGGTGAAATGAAAGATAAATCTACCGAGCAAAAACTTATAATGATCAGTTAGAAGGTAATATAAAAATCAACAAGTATTATTCATACCACTGTCTAATTCGTTCCGTGTAGAATATTTCTAATATTCTTCCACGAAGAGTTATTAGGTTTGGTTGCACAGGCGTGCTTCCACTTTAAAGAGACCTTTATTTGGTTCTTAGATGGACGCATTATACCTTTACTTGTTAAGTACGAATTTCATCTGTTTGAAAATTGTTTTTTTTTTTTTTTGAAAAAAGGAAAACCGGTGAGCTCTTCGCGGTATTTACACAGTTCTCCTATGCGTTTTTTGTAGCTACGCCATGTGGAGGTATATTTTGAAGTAGCAGTTGCGTTCTCTAACTTTTGTATAATCATGGCGCCCTAGATGAACTCAGAACTCATAAAGTTAAGTTCAGTGCAGTTCTATGCGTGTCCTTCTTCTTTGTATTCGTCAACAAACACCGTGGTTCTTGCAACCACGGCATTCGAATGCTAGCCACAATGTCACGCCGCTGGCACAACGGTCACAGCTGGCACGCGATCTTGAGGTTGTTGTGGTGCGGTGCGAGAAGGTAGGAGGCCGGGGAAGAGGACAAGCAGCTGTGGGAGCACATAAATCACCCTTCCCGCATTCATTCGTTGTTTCCGGAGGGTAGGTCCACTATTCGAGTGGGAGAGTGTCCCGCACTTTTCTCTGTTTCCTTCCGGCCCGCGGAGTGGAAGAGGCGAGCGCGCGGAAAATGGGAGCAATAAATTTCCACCCTAGAATGGTGTTTCGGTTGGTAAGGGTTTTTTAAGCGAAAGCGTCATTGCGCCTGTAAAGCTTAGGTTGCTGTGCTGAGCAGGAGCTGCTACTGCTCATACGCCAACCAGCAGGCGTGCTGCGCGTGAAGTTAAGTTGCACCTCCACTTCTGCCGCCGCCTACTCCGCAGCCTCGCTGCACCAACCAGTGCTCTCCGCTCGACCGTCGCCGACTCCATAGCCTGGCTCCGCACGTTGAACATGCACAGTAGCTACAGATGCGACGTGCGTGCCGTAAGAGTTGGCCACCCCCGATTCCACAGGCTGGCTGTGCGCGTAGTAGCTACAGATAAAGTACTTACTAGGCCACTTATAAAAATAGGATGAAAAGTATTCATTTTTCATAAGAGCTACGAATGAAGCAAAGGAAAGTCCGGCTACTGTGACTGACCTCATCGGCAAATACAGGAAGCTAAGTTGACTGATCCCGAGGATTCTGTGTGGTATAAGGGCAGTCAACAGCGAGACCTGGAAATCCACGTCTCGGGCAATGACTATATACGTATTGGCTAAATGGCCCACACATAGAAGATTAGCTACGAGAATAAGGATCTTGACAACGTATAATCGTGTTTACAAGCTTTCGCGACACGCTAGGTTTAACTGGAGCTAAACCACAATTTTTTTTGTTTTTCCTATTACGTCGCTTCTTTCCTTCCCTTCCCACGTAGACCCTTTACACGATAAGTGATGCATCTTGACGCTGCAAAACGAGTTGGCGCCGCCAGCACTATTGTGGAAGCCACCGGTGCTGGCGCGGATGCGCAGAATGCAAGATTGCTTGCTGCAGAATGGATTGCAGTGTCGCGCATGGGCAGAAACAATAGCGTTCAGGCGAATGTTGGGGGGGCCGGGGGGGGGGGGGGTCGGGGGGTTTACTGCTTAATTGGTTTTCTGGTTTTCCTAGGAAACTCCCGTTAAAACCTAAGTGGTGCGGCGTACGCTCGAAAGCAACCTCAGGGCATATTCTAATCAGCACACTATAATTGGACATACGATGGTCTAACGCTGAAAAACTGTGCAATGACTATCGCGCCCACATTGGCTCCCAGGGAGTTTACTAAATTGTCCCTTGCACTAGGAAGTATTAGAAAAGCCAGCGTAACACTTCTGCACAGCGGTCAACCTCCAGCTCTGCGAACCTGCCGGTCATTGCCGAAATGGGCTTCTATGGCTTCTACCGTATTAAGTGCCCAGGAGCATCCCATCATACCTATCAGTTGACGCACTGAGGGAATACGTCCGGTACATTTCCCGGTTTCCCCCAGACCATTCGGCCAGTTTTCCTATTACTAAGCCGCGTACACCGTGTACAGAGACCATTGAAGCATATCGCGCTATTCTCCCAACCCAGTTACACCCGCCTATCGACCGTACTCTCCACTACAGAGCCTGCATCAACCCTGCGTACTTCTTTCAATACCCGGCATCAGGAAGAAGGTTGAGCTATCGCCGTCAGAACAAAAACAAGTAAATCTCGAATACTTTCTTGAGCACCATGCAAACCGTTTGCACGTCCACACCGACGGCTCAGTGAAGGTTATGAGTTCTTCAAGCTTTATGGTCATCCCCGCAAGGACCACAGAAATACAATTTAAGACAATTCACCGCACGTCTTCGAGAGCCGCAGAGCTAACCACTTTTCTAGTTGTAATTAGACATATCAGTCTGCATCGCCGTCAGTAGTTGTCTATTTTCGAACCCTCCAAGCAGCCCTGCAAGCCTTACAAGCGACTCTTTGCCGTGGAAGACCTCGTAGCGGAAATACGAGAACATCATCCCTATGCCATAAATAAAGGACATGACATCAAATACCAATAGCATACAGAACACAACGGCATAGCGGGCAATCTCCGTGCGGGCGAGTTCGCGCGAACTATCCACCAAGACAGCGATCGTGTGTTGATTCCCTTTTCCAGAGCAGAAGAAGCGGGCAGGCTTCGCGCAAATGAGCTGGAGCTCGCGCTCGCCTTGTGGAATTCTGGCCCGTTTGCGAGCTCCCAAATAAAATACCTGTATCCTGACCAAAAGCTCCGGGTTCAACCCGGCCTATCCCGACCTGAAGCAACTTTTCTGTGCCGCCTGTGGGTTGGTGCAGCGTTCATAAACTCTCATTTGTGATAGGTGTGGCAAATAGTCTTGCATGTGTAACCTGCGGGTGAGACGAGACTATAGGTCACATTCTTTGTGAGTTCCCCATATATATTGCGGAAAGACAGTGTCTCTGCTGTGTGCTGGAGCGTCTTGATGGACGCCCACCGACAGAAATTAAGATTCCAGCTCAGTCCACGGCGATAATCGCAGGTGAAGGCCTCCCAGACACTGCTCTGCTTCATGAAAACAGCTGTCCTGACGATAGGCTGTGATGGGACTATACAGTGATGTGACGGGATGTGATGTGACCTGATATGACTGTGATGTGACTATGCTGACTCCGCCCATCTCTCTCTTATCCATTACTTTTAGATCCCCTCCCACTCTCCCCCAGGCACGGTAGGAAACCAGTTTCTTTTACCGGTTAACCCCCCTGCTTTTCCTCTTCCTCCTCCATTGCTCGGCCATCGTTCATGCCAATATTGGTTCATTGTATACCCAGTTTGGCACTACGAGCTTGGCCATTGTTGGCTTTTCCATTCTTAGCCCATGTAAGGCAACATCCTTAAGCCAATTACGTTTCGAAGGTTGGCAATCCAGTGGCTTTCCCTACATGAGCCTATTACAGGCTTTTCCATTCATGTCCCATCGTAAGCCTGCGCATTCGATAGGCATTGTCGAGCCGTGGAACAGATTAGCCTGCATGGTTATGCGACTTGATTTTTCTATTGTAAGAAGCGATGCGCAAATAATTATCTGTGTCAAACAGTTCAATAAACCTTATTACTTGTAAACTATTAGAATGCATTTTTATAATGAAATAGCGAAATGATTCAGGGAATAATATTTATTTAACTCTTAGATACACGCTTTGAGGGCCTACCGGCAGAATATCCAGGCGAACGGAGTGTTCAGCTACTGGTTACTCCGTCGAAAGATAACAAACATTATTTCAATATTCCACGTATAATCATTCAACAAATATACCGATCTTGCACCAATTATTCAGCTGACTGCGTTTTAAAGTAGCCTAATACTGATAAGCGTTCCTTGGATGTGTATGAAATGAACAGAGAAACAGTTCTTCAGAGGTTGTGGTAGGATGGGAACAATGCCTGGCTTGAGTGGGTGCACTGGCTCCGAAAAAAGCTTGTCTCTGCAGCCCTACAGATGTAATGAGCCCAACAACCATTTGCGGATGAAATGCTGGGAATCTAAAACTGCCATTTCTTCTGTCACGCATGCATCTGTAAAAAACCTAAAAATCAAAACGCAGGCCTTACTGCACTAAGTAGGAATTAAATTGATTGTTTACATACAGCATACGTATACGTGTCATTGCTCATAATCGCGTACTACAGGTATGGTAGTCAAATATATATTTTAAAAGATGACAAAGGTCACCTTATGAGAAACTTCGTTGAGCCTGGCTGGAAAGGGTGCACTGGCACAGTGAACCGCATGTTCCTGCCGCCATCTCGATGTTATGAACGTACCCGGCAGCCATTTGCGGATGGAATTCTAGGAATCAAGAACTGCCATTTCTGCTTTCACGTATGGCACCTGTAAAAAATTACATAAAACAAAATTAAAACACATATCGTACTACACCAAGTAGAAAACCCGGCAGCCATTTGCGGATGGAATTCTAGGAATCAAGAACTGCCATTTCTGCTTTCACGTATGGCACCTGTAAAAAATGACATAAAACAAAATTAAAACACATATCGTACTACACCAAGTAGAAATCAGGTTGATTGTTTAAATAGACAAGCACAGAATGCAAAAACATAGACAGCATACGTATACGAGTCATTGCGCATAATTTAGTACTGCAGTCATCGTAGAGTAGCAAAATCAGCATATTTTAAAAGAAGACAGAGACCATATATGAGAAACTGCGTTGAGCTATATTACAATGGTGTCGGGATGACCATCAATAAAGTAGATGGTTGCGTTAGTTCGGCATGCTGTTATTTCATGATGTCGAAGTAGCATTGTAGGCAGCTTGCAGGTGCAAGGCAATCGGCTAGAGCGCCTCGTCAACAGATGAACTGAAAAGACTTGAAAGCTTGTGATCTGTTTGAATGGTATCTGCTCTTTAATACTTAGGCTGTATCCATCCGTAAAAATCAGGTAAGTAACTGCATACATAATTACACCAAGACTACAATTATCATTCCTTACACAAAATATTTAGTATTTTCACAAATTAGTAAGCAGAAAAAGGGATTAAAGCATGTGAAATGCTGTATAAAATGGAATATTTATTCGCATTTGTTTGGAATTAAAAGTTACGGTAGGTGAATACAATATACTTTTGTGCCTACTCACTTGACTTTCAATCCTATTCAGCCGTGTGACACGCCCAAATTAACATATTCAATTTTGTTTTCTATTTGCAATTTTGGTTTTAGAGATAAATCAAAGTAAATAATATAGCTGCGTCCCTCCATATTCTGTGCCATTGGATAGTATACCTGGAATAAGACAGTAAGGAAACGTCGGAATTATTATGGAACGAGAAATTGAGTACATAAAGGAGTTTATCTCCGCCATAATATGGACATGCAGAAAAAGAAAGACGCTCTTCATTTAGGCCTCTGCGTCGCAAAAAGGTATTCCGAGTGGTTGCAGGGCCTCAAACGGCTAGAAGATGAGGCTGCAACAAGTTTGAAATGTTTTGCCGTATCGATGCCCGTTATGGCGAAATGAAAGCTAAGTTTTGAATTAAAGAAGGGGCGTCTGGTCAGAGACACGACACGCACTGATTCTTTTTGTCGAAACCCCAACTGTTTGAGCTTCGAGGACCAAAGGAGGGTTTCGGCGTTTCGGCTGGCAACTCAATTTCTCTCTGCATGCAGCTACAAACAAGCCCGATCTCGGAGTAGCCGGAGCAGGTCCCGACACCCCAATCTGTTTCCCAGCGGCCTTGAAGCCACGCACACAGGGAGAGGAAACTCGTGTAGGCAAGAGAGAAGGGAGAGACAACGACAAGGGAGGAGAGAGAGGTAAACAGATAACGAACACAAAGCACGCTGTAAACACCATGCTGACCTAGAATTCAGAAAGCCGTTCTCTTCCCTATCCGCCATCCTGCTGCAATGAAAAAAGTAGCATCATCCACAGCGTAGACGCAGGAGTGTGAATGCGCGCGGAGTGACGCAAGGTTGGGCAAGAGTGAAAGCAGGCTCGTAAAGGTCAATAGTAAATACACAAAGATAAAATCGTTCCTCGCACAGTGGAAGCTACCACGCTTCTGGGCAAAGATACCGGGAATAAAAGAGACGGGAGTGTTCCGACAGAGGCAACGCATACGCGGCGTGGGCCTTTCCCCCTACTGTAATGGCATATTCATGGTGACGGCAGGAAAACTCCGATACCGCGCTCTTGGCAGCTGCTCGAAATGACAAGCGGTACAATAAAATAGCAGGCAGGGTCGCGCTCGTGTACAGATTCTATTAAAAATTTTGCCCCACCTATAACTTGTGCTCTCTCCCTATCAATCGTCCCCTTTATTTCCTCTTACTCTCAACTCGCTCATTCTTTCTGTCAGTCGCGGACCTCCTGCTGGAGGCCATTGCTAGCATAAATAGTTTCCTTCCTCTTTGCATTATTTTTATTATATAACCTGTTGCTGCAACTACGTTCCAGCCTAAAAACATTGCATGTCAGCCACCTGTTTCCTCAAACTATCTCCAACTACTCACTTAACATGTGCAACCTTGTGCTGTGGAATGTTGCTTCATGGTGCCGCAACAACGCTACTCAGAGATAACAACAGTTCAAATACAATGACTAAAATAATTCATATGCTGGCTAGTTGGTAAACTAGAACGTCACACAGTAAAAAACTTATAGTCAGTTTTATTTTCTTGAAAATTAAAGAAATTGTGCACTTTCCTACGCAAAACTTTGCCAGGTCTGCTGAGTGCATGACTCTGTGGCCCATCCTTTGGTGATTTAGGCTAGCTACCAATAAAGCTAAGTGTTGTACGAGGCATTGATTCTAAACGTGCTGCATCATCGCGCAAGAATATGCCAATGCGATCTGAAACGAACAGAATTAGAACATAACTACTCGATGGCTGCAGCGATGCTGTGAATGTGTTTGAATGCCATTCGCTGCCAATACTGTTGCCACAAATGTTGTGAATTGACTTTTAGATGCGCGTTACAATACATAAATGTGGAACTCTGTTTCGATTTGAATAATCATTGCACAAAATTTTTTTCGTAACCAGTCACAGCCAGGTTTTAGCATGACACAACAATATCGAGGAACAGAATAGGCCATCGTCTCGGTTTTTTTTTAAACAGCATGACCCGTATCAGAACACAAGCTATACATTTTCCAATGTAGTGCGTTTTAGAAATGACACAGTCGATATCGAGAGGACATGTCAAACTGGTCCAATATAGCCCGATAGAAACGGCACGGCCGATTTCCGGAGAACACGAAACAAGTTGCCCAATATCACCGTTTATTTAAAGGGGCTCTTCTGATATCGGGAAGACACTAAGCAAACTGGTCCAATGTAGCCAGTTGATATATATGGTAGTCCAATACCGGGAAAACACTGGACAAACTGGTTCACATTAACCGCATTCGGTAACAGAGGTGTCAACATTTGAGGGCACGTGAAACTTGGTTCGTCATTGGATGTGTTGTGTGCTGGTAAACCCTATGGTGGGAAACCATCGGCAATTCTGGGCCATTGTACAATGCAATTACAATAAATTTTAATGAAATTTTATTGTAAATTAATCATTTACAATGAAATGATTTGGAAAGGGAGGTGCGTATGGTTGTGGAGCTGAGTGGCGCAGACCCTATTCCGGCACGCTATTGGCCGCCGCCGCTGCCCGAGCTCTCTGGACCAGGGCACGCTGGGCCTCTATGTCCGAACTGGACAGGGCCGCCTCCGACCCCTCCCTAGTTGGCTGTTTTATAACTTTTATTTTTGTATTTTGCTTGCAGGCCCACATCATCTGGTATAGGTCAGCATACTGCCCACAGAATTTGCACCTAACCGTAAATGTCGGGTCCACGTAACCACCATTTGCCGACTTATTTAAAATATTGGATCAGTGTCCTATGCTGCATGGCATACTTCACGATGCCCCACTTAAAGGGCCAATGTCCAGGGAAGGCCCTTTTAAGCAAACGAGCCCAGTGTTTCGATCAGGTACCGGAGAGAGTCTGTGCAAAATGCTACAGTGACACGCGCGCCGCAAAGCATCGAAAATACAATTCAAAGCTCTCTCATGATCTCCTCCGGGAGGCCAGCTTCCCCGTTTCCTGCGCTGGCCCGACGGGCCACAGCAATGACGTACGTACCGCGAACGATGTCCATTGGTCCGTCTCGCTGACTGACGGGAGAAGGATGGGTGTCTACCGCTCGCAGCGCGCTTTTCCCTCGGCACGGCCAGACTGAATCCAGCGGCGCGCGCTCCCTCGACCGTTTTTTTTTTTTCGCGCGCGCGGAGAGCCACGCCCCACCTCCCGCCAAACGCGGAGGAGGAAGGGGAATTTGTATTGCGGAGGCTAGACGACCTCGGGCAGGAGAGTGAAAAACCTTTGCGAGGGAACGGAAGGAGAGAGGCATGACAGAATCGGGTGATTGCGGTGGCTGTAACTGCGTTATTAGTTACTCTTTTCAAAAACATTTTGCGGCCTTGCGTTCTAGGGGCGAAGTCTCACAGTCCCCGGGGAAGAAAATATTTTCGACCGGAGGGTGGACAGTGGGCCTTTAAGTTCAATGCAAGAACTAACCATATATAATTTCAAAGCGTAGAGTTAAGGCATGCTACATGCATCTGAGGTTTAAGATATTATTGAAACCTGGCAGCCTGCTCCATTTAGAACTTAAATGCCTATTTCGCGCCGGAGATGGGACACGTTTACGTCAATATTAAAAAAGTTCTTATTAGAAACATCCTCCTCATGTTGACTTTGGTCACATGCCAGTTACCTATCTGGAAAAGCAATAATGCAGGAAATCTCGAAAAGAGATTTCGTTCATTTTTATGCATATAGGTGCCTTTTGCACTTCGTTATGAAACACCGATTTTATTTATTTTCAATAATTAAAATAGAATATTTCCGATGCATCTAGTAGAGAATAGGAATTAGCCAATCTACTGAATTTTCAGAGCCGGATATGGCACGATGTGTATTATGTTTATAATGCTGGTTCACTTAATCCCTCTCTGCAAGTGAGTAGTAAGTTGCGGTTCTCTGTTTATTTACGCCTATGTGCATTTGAGAAGGGAAATCATAGTACAAGCAGTAATCATCTGTCATTTTAAGAAATGACAGTTTGGCATGTCCACTCTACCGAAGATTTGCACTTCTAACGGTGCTGTATTTAATTTTGTACACATGAATCTTGACAGGGTACCCCATATAATGTTTCTTTTTGTAAAAAAAAAATCTCGTTTCTCATTAAAACATAATATCTAAAATAACTTGATTCCATTCGCGGCAAAAAACTTCTAACCCTAGGAATATTACAGCAGCATAGAGTCAATTTTATACATTCAGATATGGAAAAAATGAGTAGATTTTCAAAATGTATCCGATATTGTAACGAAAAACGAAGGAAAACTGCAATTCGTGACTGCCTCTATCACTTCGATTTGCTACATTGTTATAGGGTATATAAAGCTGTGTTGGAAGCTTTCTTCAAACCAGAAAACGTATAACATAATTTCTTATCTTAAGCATCGGGAGGAAGAGAACGAGAAGAACGAAGCGAAATTTAGCGCCGACCTCAAAAGTGTATATAAACGCTTCTATGCCATGCTATATCAATAGTTTTGGTACTGCTGTGGGGTATGACTGGCTTATGATTCTCACAAATGCGCTCCTGGAACTGCAGCTGTTTGTGTGGCATGAGGAGGCTTTGAACATTTTACTCTGAGACAACCGCTACTCTCCTTTGTTTTCTCATTTCATTAGAAATGTAATTCTGAATTGTGTTTGGAGGTTGATCAGCTGAGCGCTAGTTGTTAGTCCTGCAGTTTGTGGACGCCAAAAACAAGCGTGAACTTGCTGTTGTTTGAAACACTGGGCAGGGTAATGAAATTCACCGTGGTACTAAACTAAAATATTTCACAATGGAGTCTCTTAAAGAGCCGCAGTGTTCAGAAGTTAAAGTGCACATCAATATGCAATTCGACAAAGTACTACGCGACCAAACCAGGTATAGTGTTCGCAAACCAACGGGCGAGATTTGTACATGTTTTGACAGTGGTCTGCTTTAATCTCAACACGCTATATCAGATTGCTCTCATTTGTAACTTTCTATATAATGCACAGGCCCAGTCGTTTTTCACATTACGTAATTTCTATTTTCACAGATATTGGTTCTTACAGAGATATCTACAAGGTGCAAATAAAGTTATGATACCTGCGTGTATCGTGATCTTACATTTCTGTAAATCCAAAGCATTCAGTTCTCTGCATTACAGTCAGGGAATACCATCCCTCAGTGCTCGCCGCCTGACATTCTAACCTGAAATCTCGTATCCTAAAAGCCGAGACGCAGGTGCTTATAAAGAGGCCGCACTCTCGCGCTGGAAGGAAGATTCTATGTTTTGCAATAATAATTTTTGGTGTTGCACCTATATTTCTTTCTCAGAAACTATCAGCACTTTCTCAAATGTATTCATATTCAGAATCACTTTGTATGGTTTAATGTCCTAAAGTCAATCGGACTGTGGGACACGCTGTAGTGCAAGAACAAGAGTTTTAGATCTTCTGTGTGTTTTTAATGTGCACAAACAACAAACAGTACACGGGCGCTGTATTTTCGCCTCTACCAAAAAGCGGCTGCCACTTCCTGGATTCCGTCCCGCAACTTGGGCTCAGAAGGGGAGCGCTGTAACCAGTGCGCCAGCGCTGTGGGCGCATTGAAGTATATACCATTTTAGAAGAGGCCGTCAACACAGCAGGGTGGCACACCTGTGTTTTTAGCACGTCCACAAAACAAGAATAAAGCTAAACCTTTGTATAGAATCCTTGTTAAGCTGGGCAAGAAGCCAAGTCTATGAATTAGAATGGCGGAGTGAGTGTCCAAAAACGCGTCTTCGTGCATGAAAAAGAGATACGTGGGGAGTTAGGGACAATCTAAAGCCTGGATCGAACGCAAGCACTCAGAGCGAGCGGAGATCAGACACCTCGCCATCAAACCCGGGTGGCAATCAGATGGCTCGGTAGGTGGCATTGCGATGAATTCGATTGAAGACCAGTCGTTTGCAGATAATGCTAGCGAGTAGGAAAAGATGTTGGTTAAATCTGTTTTTTCGTGAATATTTTGGTGTTGGGACATCATGAATGAAGCTGTTTCTGAATGCTGCTACCAACAGACGTCCGCGGCTGACCAGTGAATGTTCACGTGTGACCGCTACGCTCTAAACTATAGCATAACGCCGCAGCATGAGAGGGGCAGGAAAGGCTCTGAGGAAAGAGAGGACACTGAGCGCCAACAATACACAGCTTAGATCTACCTAAACCTCGCTACAAAGAGAAGAGAAGAGATTCAACATGTTACCGCTGCTTGCTTGAAGACAGGAGGCGAACCGTAAAATGCTGCTTAGTATGCATACGAGCTTACACAAAGTAAAACTGGCCGTTCCAGCTCACCACCAGAAAGTTTGGTGCGTAACGACAAAAAAGCTACCGCTCCAAACCTTTTGACCATTAATACCAATCCGCTAATATAAGTCAGCTTTCAGTAAGTAATGCGATATGCCATAGCCCATCTCTATAAATGATTTTATAAGTGCAGCCGTGAGCAAAAGTGGTATACTCCACGCGCTGCGAGAAAACTGCCCGTCAGATTTTTCCGGCAGAGAAGCAGTTATTTCTGAGCTATGCATAACATAGCCTCCGTGATATACCTTGCCATTTTGTCCAAGCCATTTTGTGTGGCATATTTTTTTATACTGAAAAAATGCAATCGTTGCGGTTCGCGTGAAGTATTTTGCTGATCGGTGTACATGTGTACGCGAGCGCGTCATGTCGACCATAGGTTCCGCCCACTGGGAGACCTTGTCGAGGCATATCAAACCTAAGAGGTGATATAACCACAGTCCAGAAGATAAAAAAAGTTAGCTTGGTGCTAGACTAGATGCCAAAGTATTCAGTGTATCGACGGTCTCTTTTTCCCAGCGCGACTGCGCTGCTGACTTTGAAAAATGTTTCAAGCACGAGATCAGAAAACACCTTCTCGGCTAACGGTATGCAGATTATGTCCGCCTTCGGCAAGTATTGTCAGCCGTGAATTACTATTAATGAGCCTTTGTTTTTCAGTTTAAGTGCTGAATGTAGTTTAAAAGGTGTCAGTACGAGTTATGTCTTAATTGTGTTCCCGTCTTTTGTACACTATCGTTCACATTTTCTGCACATTTACGTCTCTATTTCCTTCACCATTATAAGGCGCTATTCCTCTTGTAGTGTGATAGACGCACCCAGTAGGAACATAAACTTCTAAAAGTGAAGTTAGCAACAAAGCTGTTTTTAGTAGCGCGAAGAAGTTAACGCAAAACATAGGCATGAACCTGTTTTTCAAACACAATCGTATGGTTATGCATCAGAAGCCCAGTATTCAGAAAAACAGCAGAAATTTAATATCGTATGCTTCATTCTTTTAAGCGTGTCACTAGAAGAAAACATTTTCGTTCCGCAGTAAAAATCCAGTTGCAGCGAACCAAAGGATTTCTTGACCCGTCGTTCATTCTTTTTCTTTTGGCAGTTCTTTTTTAACTCTGTCTGCTTCCTGTTCATATAATTACTAAAAAGTGTCGCGAATAGCACTTCGAACTTCCCTCCGAGTAGTACTCTTAAATTTTGATAACTGCCTTGACACGAACGAGTTTGATTCCATTAACTTCACGGTAAACTAAAGGGACCCATGCTCCGAGTGCGCATTGTCATACGCAGCTGTGTGAGAAACTCTGCCAACTAAATTTTCTAGAAGCTAGCAAAAGTAAAGTTAGTATTTTTACCATTAAGCCTCTGGAACAGAAGGATACAGCTTCGGCTTTTCTTGCTGGTACATTACTTGGAATCCCGCGACTCTGTCGCAATTTAATATTGTCAGCCGTCGCTGGGCGCTGTCACGAACAGGTGGGGCAAAGCTGAATTTTCTTCCCTTGAATAACGTAAGAGAGTAATACTGCTTGCTCAACATACATTTTTTTTCTTAAAGTTGACATAACGCCGAAAAGTATTTCAGAGCTGTCACAAAGAATCTACAAACCTTGTCATCTCTATTTTTTTTTCAGCTTATTCTTTCGTTTTGCATATACTTAGGGTAAAATATTAAGGTAGCATTGACATACAAGCAGGCCGAAGAGCCTTGAACGCTCTACGCACATCGGTACAAAATATAATACGCAAATACCCTGAGATATGGCGCAGTTTTCATCTGTTGTCATAATGCGAAAAAAAGAGAAATGCTGCAGGTAAATCCATATCATTGTGATAAATAACGTGCAACAAAGTGATGACTTCACTCTTTGACACTACTAAAGTTTAGAAATGACTCCTATAAAGCTGTAGGAAAACTATTCACGTCACCAATGACGACTTCACTCTTTGACACTACTAAAGTTTAGAAATGACTCTATAAAGCTGTAGGAGAACTATTCACGTCACCAATGACGTATCTCTAAATCGAGTATACTGACTGCGGAAACGGCTTATGAAAGCAATAGGCTTTTCCGAGATAGGATGGAAATTTAAACTCTGAAAATCGAATTACTTTTTGATTATGTTATACACCATTCATTAAACATCATCAGCCTCAGAACAAGAGAACATTGCTCATTTTGCTGTTATGTGTAATTGTGTAACATCCTGTGTTATGTGTAACATGATATGGTTTGTGTAACATCCTATGTTAGAACGAGAAAAAGGAGATGGCTACACAGTATGAAAGAGGCACTGGACAAGGGTAGAGGGAGGGGGGGGGGGGTTGTTCACAAGTCGAGCCAACGTTTTGACAAGTAGACTTGTCTTTGTTGGCTCGACTTGCTAACTGAGGTTCCCCCCGCCTCATTTATGCATGTTCAGTGCTCTTTCACATCGAGAACATTCTATTCGGATTGATTTTTATGTCTACAATATTTACTTCAAGTGCTTGGGAGATTAGAGTAAAACTGATTTGGCATTCTTTCTCCACTTCCTCTGAAGTGCGAAAGCCCTGAAGGTACAATAAATGAAATGAATGGAGTGAAAGTAACTCTTCTAGCATTTTGTTTGCAATTTCGTGTTCAATATATGCACTGTGCTGGTAGCTATGCGAGACTTACACAGGTTTATTTTGAAATTGTGACATGCAGGCGACAGCTATCTGGCAAACAAGAGGCATTGAAACACTTACACTTGCTTACGGAGTTACAGATGAAGTTGTTTAAAGGGCTGACTTCTGCTAAGGAATAACTGCACATCTCAGCGGCAGTGATAGTGCAGACCTGCCGCCGGTCTAGTAGTTTTTTGAATTAATGCAAAAAAAATGAACTTTGAGAGCATGCCTAAAAATTTAAATCTTTACAATGTATAAAAGGTGCGGGGACTGCGAACATTCGATATTTGAACGCGAAAATCTTACTTCGCTCATGTTGAATGTCTCGCGTGGGCCAGATCTATCCGCGATATTTCCCGGCAAGATATTTCCGCTATATTGGAGTGACTTCATGGGATATTGGGAGGGTTTTGTCTAACATTTAAGAAAAATAGTGAGAGTCACTGTCGGTCAGAGACGATGATAAAATAGTTAATTTAGTAACTTTATTATAGTGACAGCTAGTGATAGTGATAAGCAGTCAGGGACAAGATAAAATTTACCTCCACTCTCTGCTTCCCTCTATATCTCTCTTTTTCTCTAGGGCTAGAGCGACCTCGTTATTTTGCCGACACGTTTAGAACGTCCGTTGAGCTGCCAGTGGTTTGCAGTTCGCCTCTGGCTTGTGCGACTATCTCAGCACCGATTCCATAAATTCATCATTTCCATTCTTCCCCTAAAAGTCATGGAAGCTATCAACCGATGATGAATAAAACGAGCTTCTCGGTAAACAAAATTGTGCAATCTGGATTATTACCAAATGGTACCCATCAAGTATTCTGTCCGCAAGATGGTGAGCTAGGAAAGAATAGCTGGCGGCTAAACGCGGCCATTAATGCTTATTTTGTATTCGTAACATGCGTTTGTAGCCTGCCATCGATTAGTCCTCTATAGAAGGCCGAGAATTGTCCTCAAAGATTTTTGGTAGAAGGTTTACATACAGTATGTCCTTAAGTAGATTTTATCCTTCGTCTTCACAGCGAGGGCGTCATCTAGGAAGCAGGACGTCAAATGGCGCGGGACCCCAGTGAGGGTAAAAGGAGCCAGCCTTCCAAGTACTCCAGAAGAGTTGTAGCTCCGAATGTTCAGCTGTAAATGTCGGGACGAATCGCTTGCGCTTACCTGTACTTGAAAGAGTCATGTTTTTAGTCTTATAATGAAGTGACAACTGCGGCTGTTGACAACATGCACCGGATCGCTTCCGCCCGAGCTTGCAAACTATGGGGATGTGGAATGCAGAGTAGAGATATGGCTACATCGAGCGAGGCAGTCGGAGGAATCAAGCAGGCAGCCAGCCCTATATGACACAATCATGCCTACTAGCCCGACTTCACCCTCTGTATGTCCAAGGCCTTCCTTATCTCTTAAACTAAATCGGACACATTCAAGCTCACCATCATCAACAGCAGCTGCTGCCCTATTATACTTACTACAGGGCACACGACTCTAACATATTCCCCAATTAACCAGGTTTTGCGCTAGCTGAGTCCCCTTGATACCCGAAAACTTCGTAAATCTGCTCATGTAATTCTGACTGCCCCCTGCTAAATTCGCCTTTTATTGGAATCCGCTCTGTTCACCCTAGAAACCATCGGTTAGCTTCCCTTTGCATTACATGCCAGACCCACGGCCATGTCTTGTTGATTTATTCCACAATTTTATTACCACGAGCTTGTTCCACGACAAAATTATAACTCTTCCTGCGCCATATCAACCCACTTATCATTTTCGGTTCCCTAGCTCTCTGTGTTGTCTTAAAATTATATACAACCTTTTTCGTTAGTCTCCTCGTCTCTGACCCTCAAGTGAGTACTGGTGAGGCACGGATGTAAAACATTTCATACTGCAATTAATTATTGCTGCTGTTAATGATCGGATAGCGCCTTCCGATTTCACTCCAGCTCTAATCTGACTTTTTCTATTCGTAATTCGGATCCGCGGCCACTACATGTCCTCAGTAGATGCATTCCTTTGCTGCTTCAAGAGGGTAGGAACCTGTAGTAAAATGCTCTTATTTTCAAAAGAGATTTACCATTAATTTATTTATTGATTTGATATTTATTTTCGTTTTATTTTTCTGTTTTTTTTGTCTAGGTCATTGTTTATTGCTTGAAATTTGTCTCATGAGTTAACAACAAACCAAATATAGCAGCGAATGAGAGATTAATCAGGCGTTCTCTATTAGCTTCCTTCCTTCCCTTTGTGGCCGCTTTATACTTCCTTATACGCTTTATGTAGCTTCCACTAAGAAAGTGATGAATAGTACTTTGTGTGTCGTGTCTCTTTGCTTAACATCTTTCTTTATAAGAATGCTGCTGATTTCCTTACGGAGTTCTATGATTGCACTCCAGTCACTATAGATTCCTGCCAATACTTTCACATAGTATTCCTACACACACACTCTGATTTAGCTATGCTTGTATGGCTCCTAATGTTTAGACTGAGTCGAATATTGTTCCGTAATCTATGCATCATTAGTATAAGAACTGACATACTATGAGCGTTGTTCTATTACAGGTTGAAATTGTGGATATGATTCATTGCAATCCAGCCTTTCAGAAATCTTCCCCGAAGTTTTGGTTGATTGATATCTAAGTTTGTTCTGATTCTATAGCTTAAAATACATGCATATCGCACTTATCGGCGAATAAAGTGATCGATGTGCAATGTTTCAACCACACTAGCTGCAGCTAACTCACAACCCATAACAACTTTACAAATTAATTCGCAAAACAACTTTAGAAACAGCAAAATTTAACTTTTGCAGGTGCCGAAGATTACTGGCATTCGTGCTCGGCGCGAACATTGAAGAAGATGTTATGCCTTTACTGTGTTGCTGTGAGCTTTAGCCACCACGCGGTGTGTTCTAATGTATTTCTTTTTGAGCCAGACATCGAAGACACACATACATATCCGCGTATCTCGTGTATCTCGTGTATAAGCAGAATCTACCTCTGATTCTTGAATGGCGTCAAGGCCGCATGGCTTATTGTCGCTCTTGGTGTCCGCTTAAACCTTAAAACTTTCAGATCTTGCACAAATTAATCCTAGTGCTGCCAAAGACGACTGAAGTTTTTGGTGACCTCCTAACGCCTTAGGCCGTAGCTGCGTAGGACCTACGTAAAAACCATCCGTTGAATGACAGTCTGAACTGTTTGAAGTATAGGTGTATCAGCGCCCTACGTTTTGATCACAATAATTCACCCAAAACCTTTTCTGCGAATATATTTATAACTGCATAGTGTTTTGACTAGAAAATCGGTTATGATAAGTTGTCTAATTATTGTTATCTGTATATATATTGATCCTTTAGTACTCACTGAATTTCTCTGTGCAAAACAAAAAAAAAATATTTTTTTTGCCTCCGTAGGACGGAACAGACACAGTTGTTGCAGGTTTGTGCTGAGTTCTTCGAGATGTTGAAGGAGCAAAAAACAATTTTTGTCCTAACAGCTTTAGCAACTGGGTAGGTGGTGCAATCTTAATAACGTTATCTATTCGAGTTGACATACGGGATACGGACTAGCTGTACATAGAAAAATAGGATGCCGAGACTGGGAATCAAAATGGCTCAAAATTATGTGTACAATCTGAACTTCGTTGATTTAGAGACAAAATTTAAAACTTAGTTGCTCCACATAGAAGACCTGAATATCTTCGCAATACAGCTATTATTATCTGTGTCAGCTTCGCATACTCAGGCCAGGGGTCCTTATACCCGGTTTAGATGACTGCGATAGCTGTTATTTCCTGTTACGTGGTGCCAAAAACTGCAAAAAAAAAAGTTTTTTATTCTACTCAAAGCGCACTATCCGGAATGGTATAGACCGTATGCAAAAACTGGCGTCTCCTTACGCTAGCAGCGCGTGCTTCCGCCATGTTGGGGATTCTGGATACTGCAGCAGTACTATGGCAATACCTGATAGTGATGCGCAAGTAAGCATTTATTGCGGTCTAAGGTACTCAAATATTATGGCGGGCGTTGGTGTACAAAAAAAAAAAGAGCTATGGATAACCAAGTAAACAAAGTGAGGTTGCCAACTTAGTAGTTTTTTTTATTACTGCGTAGCATTACTTGGCCCATGTGCGCCATGCATAGAAAGTGTGTGAACAGAACATGTCTCAAATGGCTATGTAGCTAATGTTGGTTATAATGGCCGCACGTTTCAAATCGTTGGATAGCTGATGTTGAGTACAATTGCCCTTTACTATTATTAGATCTCAATTAACCGCCGGAAATTAGAAAATAAAATTCGGTTGAGCTTTCTGCTACATCAATAAATCAGATATCGTTGCATAGCATATGTCGAGTCAGTTGCATTGAACTAATTGTATATTTTGATTGCAACATCCAGTCATATATCGCTAGATAGCTTATATCAAGTACGACTGCGCTACGTTAATTAGGCGTCTCAGTTGATAATCTTTAATTATTTAACTGGGATTAGCAATGTTGGTATTAACTTTAGGCTACAACATGCAGTTACATAGGATTGAAAAGGGCTTGACGAATATAATCCAAAATCGAACGCTGACCACGAAAATATGAAGCGAAACTGGCAAAAACCGCGCGTAAACCGAGCTAACAATTATCTACCTCTGTTAAATAAAAGCAAGCAATTGAAGCGATACCATAAAACTTAATGATACTCATTAGTAACTCGTAAAGACACCTGTGTATTCCAGTACTTTTTTCACGCTGAGATAACGATACGCGGTTAGCGGGAAGCCTGTGCCAGAGGTTGAGCTCTTCTCGCGAGATAATAATTTAATCGCAGAAGTGAGATCATAGAAGACCTAAGCGTAAGCTGTTTGCTTACGCTTTGCCAAGAAGCACTCCGTAGTCTGGTAGCAGTTATTGCGCAGTGCGTCACTCAGCTAGTGATTTCTCGCGTGAGACTAGTTTTGTGCCTCGAGCTTCGGCTTCATGTGCCCGTTCTTTATCCTTACCGCTCAGTTTGTTTTCATATAAGCCTTACACATATTTCTATTTGCGACGTGCCACAGGCGAAAGGATCCGAAGCAGGCCTTCAGCTAGCCCGGCGCACTCAATAGGACACGTAAATCTGCCATTCGCCGCTCGTGGTTGGCTGCTTGGTTTTCGCGTATTTTACGAAGATGAAATCTTTCGATCAGAATTGTCCAGTTGATTGCGTGCACTGACAGTGCAGCCTCGGAAGTTATCGTTAGGCCGCCACTCTGCCGACCACATTCTATCTTGGCACCGAAATGCATGCCGCAGTAGAGGTTGTCCGGTCAGTTTTAGCGGGCCCAAGCCATACCAGGGCTGTGAAACGAACAGCAGTAGAGTGCTGTAGATTATTTTGGGCACGTAAGGATCTTTAACGGGTACAAAAATCTCGAGACACGGGCGTTTTAGTTTTTCACTTCCATAATAAATACGACCGAAGCGGCAGAGAACGAGCTTACATCCTTTGGCAGAACAGCACAAGGTCATTGGTCAGCCTTAAACAGTCTAGTAATCAGCAAGTTTGTGATCTTGATATGGCGTCGTCTGTGAAATGCGTGCGTGGAGCTTACCTTAGCTCTTAACCCCCACGATATGACCGTGCGTGCAAAAAGAAAGCAAACGGAGGCCAACGATTGAAGTTATGTGTTCTGATATTTGAAAACGAAAGAAAAAGATATTCTTGCTCTAGTACATTTCCTCGTCTCCGACGTACGACGCCATTGTGAATTCGTTCGCGACCGCAGTGCCTCTCCGATTGCGTTTCCGCCTATAATAGGAACCGGCAAAGCGAATCAGAAATGTGGACAACAAAAAAAGGTGGAGGGATTACGTGTTGGTCGTTACCCCTCTTTTAAACCTTAAAAATAAAAGAATAGCAAAGCTGAGAAAGCCGTTCCTATATTCCCCACAGGCCAGTCGCCCAATATTCATTCATTCATAAATATTCATTCATAAGGATGCAAGGATGCCCTAACATAGCGCCGATGCGCCGATTACTAGTTTTGGCTTTTCCCTGTAGATGGCAGCACTTTTGAAGTAAGATTAATATGGGACGATCTCAAAACGTTTGACTAGATGTTTTCGTTTTTTGTTGTTGCCAAATTATTGTTCCTTCTCTATGATAATACGCCGCTTCACTCAGCACAGGCAGTGCAGACGCACTCCGACCATCTTAGGCTAAAAATGTCGTATCATCGGTTTACACTCAGCCTTGCATGAAAGAACTTTTTCTTTTTTCTTCCCAAAAACACCCTACCCACCCTATTGCAAAAACCTGCGTCTCCAGTGCGAAACCAGTAAGATTTTCGCGCTGGTTTTGCACTGGATCTGCTGGGCACGCTGGAGGTCTGCGATATTCACTGGAGCAGTAACGGGAAGACACTGGCTGCACTGGTGCGATGGAAGAAAAACGCTGGGATTAGCCTTTTGACGCTGGGTGTGTCGCTGGCATCCGCGATGCACTGGGAGAAGCGCTGTATGTGCGCTGGGGCCGCACTGGTCCCAGTGCCCCAGTATGGCCGGTGCGGCCTGCGGCGTCAGCCGGAGTAGCATCCCTCAGGGGCCAACACGGCAAGAGCGTACTTTCAATCGACCATCGGGGGGCATATGAAAAATATGGTTCAAGCAAGCGCTTTTTGCTGCGAAGTCGTTGCGCATTTGTAAGAAAACAAAGGCGGTATCTTTTTTCTAGAGTTTACATGTTTCCATAGTTCGTTTCGAGCGTTTCGAGAGAGACAACAACCGCCGCGCCTCGATCTCGTGACACACTGGCGATTAACGCACAACTAAAGCTGGAATTGAATAATGTGGGCTACCATGCATAACCAATTTCACAGCTGATCTTAAGGGCACTCTAACACAATGATTACTGTCAAAATGTTCAATGCGGGCTCGATCGCAGGCGAGCGTAGCCTGCACCACGGTCCAGTATAAACAGCAGAAAGAAAAACTAAAACCAGGAAGAGAGTAGTTTACCGAGTGATGGGCCCATTAGAGAAAAAGCAACAACATACAGCGCTTGTAATACATAATATTTGGCGTGTTTCTCAAGCCTTTGCGCTCCTTCTTACTCTGCGTATCAAGCAGCCGAGCCCTCGGTCATCGCAACGCTTCCCGTAATGTTTACATACAAATAAGGTTTAGTTACACGCAATTAGGGTCATCGCTGCGGCGCTTGCCGGTATTGAAGCTCGGTCGCACTTTTTTCCTTGAAGGCATCTACTAAAGCTCCGTGTTCAGCGAAAATTACGCCCACGGTAGCAGAGCACCACCCAGGAGCCGGCGTTGGTAAATTTGCCAGCGATGTCAAACTCCACATGTTAAAATTATACCAATGCACAAAATAGCGCGCATAGGCACCCAGAACATTAGTTGCAAGTCGTGAGAGCAGGCAGCAAGCTAAAATAATCAAGAAGTTGCAATTGTTAGAGCGGTAGCAATGGCCTGTAGACTGAAAAACACGAAGTCCCAACCTTATAAATGCGGGTCATGACATAAAATGCAAAAATGTTTCACTAAAACCCAGTTCTCGGCGTGGCCGAGTGGTTAGCGTGCATAGCTAGTGATTGATATACGCCTAGGGAGTGAGTTCGAGGCGCGCTTGGTAAACTAATTTTTTTTCTTTTTTTTTTAACTTTTTTTAGGGGTTTTTTTATGTATCTATCTTGTTTCGTTACTTTTCAGTTTTAATTTTTATCTCACGCCTTTTTTTCTCCGGGCGAACAGTGCCGCCAGCGCGGAGCGTCCCAGTATGACGCGTCCCAGTGCGCCCAGTTTCCAGCGTCATACTGGGACCATAATCAGGTATGGCGCTGGGGCGCTGGCACCCAGTGGCACTAGTTTTTGCAATAGGGCAAAAACACTTACAGGACGACAAGAAAGTGTTTTTGGAAGTGAAGGCTCTGCCATAACACAAAACGTGAAGGGATGTAGTGCTATGATCTGCGCCAACTGTTACATCAGTGGCCGTTCATCATCATCATCATCATCAGCCTGACTATACCCACTGCAGGGCGAAGGCCTCTCCCATATTTCTTCAATTAACCCGGTCCTGTGCTAGCTGCTTCTACTTGACCCCTGCGAACTTCTTAATCTCATCCGGCCACCTAACTTTCTGCCGCCTCCTGCTATGCTTTCCTTGCCTTGGAATCCAGTTTGTTATCCTAAGCGACCATCGGTTATCCTCTCTTCGCACTACATGTCCTGCCCATATGTCCCTTTCTTCTTCTGAATTTCCAGTGGCAATTAACTGTTTTTAACTGTGTGTGGTCTTAGGCGGAGAATATGTATACTATAGTGATAAAACTCCCACTTAAGCCTTTGTTTTGTATCTCCTTTCTTCATGCTTGTAATGAGAACTTTAAGAACGCCGTTTTATACATTGGTCGCACAGGATGTAAACATTGCTTTTGGATAGCAACGTCTGCCTGAGAGGAAACACGGAAGTGTAGCAAGTGCACCCAGAGAGAAAAAAAAGGAGGCGTCAACGCAAGGAATGTGGATATGGCGCTGGCCTTGTCATGCAATAAACAGAGCAATGTTCGCAGGGAAGACACATTCTCTTACCTAAATGCAAATACCGGACACACTCAATCCATCACAACTGCATTCTAGCATTCTGGACAAAATGACAGTTCGGTGATTCGTCTATTCGTCTTCCTTTTTTCCAGGCAACGTTCATTGCTGCCTTTATTGCCGTAGGCGTTGCAATCCGTGGTTATTGAATAGAGAATCCGATTCCGCGGAAAATCATTATTGCTCACTCTGCTTGCATCTCCACTAGGGACTGCAGATTTAATAAACGCACCGATTCCAAATGTTAGCATTCGCTTCATTTCTCCCACTGTGCGTGGGGGAGAGCGTTGTTGTTTCGGTATTAGTTTGCAGGCCCTGCGCGGCGGTGTTTTCAAACATATTTTCAGTTTTACTGGCCCAAATCAGAGAAAAAAAATGGTGCACATCAAACTTCGATTTCTACCTATCCAGTGAATTGCCGGCGCCAGAACATAGTTTCAGGCGACGTGCCTGCATATTCGACCGTGATGATTTTCGGAATGTAATCTCCATCACAGTCAGCATATCTATCCCACCAACCCTGAGAGACGTAGAAAAATACCAAACAATTCCTGCTTTGTGGTAACAGTTAAAATAAGAAGACAGAAACATTGCGCCCAAATCAATCGCCAATTGCTTCACGAGCCAAGATCCAAACTACTGATCAATCTGTACAATCAGAAGCTTAAATAGACCAGTCACAGAAGATGTCGAACAAGTGACAAAACTATTCTGTAGTTCCGCTATGTTAAAGAGAAAAAAATCACTTCGGTGATTAGGAATGACGCGACAAGAAGTGTGCACCTTGCGATATGTTTCAAAAAGAGTTGCTTTGAGACTAGATGACTTGCTTTATGAAGTTTAACGTCCCAAAGCGACGCAGAGTATGAGGTACGCCGCAGACGAATGTGGAAATGTCGACCACTTGGGGATCTTTAACGTCTGCACTGAGATTGCGGAGGCACATATAGACGTGGTTATAAATAGATTTTTGTTGCTTCTTGCTTTTTCATCTTTTGGTTTAGTCGTCATCATTAAGATATCAAAATTACAGTATGAGTTTTTTATTCTAGTGCAGCAATCAACAATCTAAGTTTTTCCGCTATTTTTACCATGTCCGATTCTATTCTTATATCTGAGTCCTTCACTGTGACAATTTTCCGCTTATTAAATAACACGTTTGGTCATATACACCGAGTTTCAAGGTCTTGAATGTTTCCTTTAATACTGGCTTGGTTAATGTGAATTGTTTAAAGTCCAAAATTGACTTAAGCTATGAGAGACGGCGTAGTGGAGGGCTCCAGAAACTTCGACCACCTGAGGTCCTTTAACGTAGACTGATATCACGAAGCACACGGGCGCCCTTCTTTTCGCCACCATTGAAAAGCGGCCGCCGAAGCCAGAAACCGATTCCGTGCCCTTGAGTACAGCAGTCGAGCGCCCTAAACATTAGGCTGGGGCCACGGCGCACAGGTTTTATAGTCTATTATCATTTTGTGGCAGGCAAGGATTACTCTAGGAATGCTTGCATGACCCTGAATTGTACCATATTTTGTTTTGGTTTCGTTTTCCGCCTTCGTGAGCTTGGTATTATATCAGCAAGCATATCCACTGTACTATTTTGTGTTATCATCGCTCTGATCGAGCAAGTAACATAGGCGTATTAGGAACTGGCAAGCGGGCTTGTTTTCAGCACTGGCGCTGTGTGCTACGAAACAAAACCCTTGCCTTACGTAACAGCGTTAATGGGAATTCTCTCATTATTTCGCTGATCATAATTATAATATCTCACTGTATCCACTGCAAGGTGAAGGCGTCTTCAATATTCCTACAATTACAATATTCACCCTTGTGCTAGCTGCATCGAATTTAGTCCCGCATATTCCTAACGCCATCTTTGCACCGAAATTTCTGCCGCCCATTACAGCGCTTTCCTTCCGTTGGAATCCAGCTACCCTCATGAAGCACAAACCACGATCCGCCTATCCACTCCTAAATTCGACATAAGGAGGCTACATGCCCTCCTGCGTCCGCTCACCTTCACGAGCAAGCAGCGTTAAGTCTCGAGTGTGAAGGTCAGCGGGATGTAACATCATTCGGGATATTGTTTATGAGATTTATCGCCACAAAACGACTCACTATGAGCGACGCTGTAGAGGAGGGCGCGAGAAATTTCGATCACCTTGGTTTTTTGCTTGTAACTGTATCTTACAGCTCATGGGCGCTTTGCTTTTCGCCTCCACCGATGAGCGGCTACTGCGGCCAGGATTCGATCCCGAATCCTTGGGCAACAGTGGCCGAATGCCTTAACAACTGCACGACCACTGCGGGGTAGGTAACATCATTCAGTCGAGTGGCAAAAACAATAACAAATAAGGAATGTAAATCGAACTAACATTTCACCTGTTTGCGAAAGGATTTTAGATATCTGTTGTCTGTTTCATTTTCACATCTGGAGCAGCGTTGTTCACTGCTGTCACATGGCCAGACATGGGTACACCTTCTTGCAGTTACGAGGTGAAACCAAATACCAGTTCTACTCCTCGAATTAGGTACGTTGGGGGTAAGGTATGTTCTGAGGAATATCAATTATCAAGCTAAAGAAGCGAAACCAAATCGCGCAGCGTTTAGGGAGCTTGACTGCTAACCCCAAGAATGCTGGATCTAATCCCGGCAGCAATGGCCCCGTTCCGATGGAAGCGCAAAGAAAGGCGCCCATGTGCTGTGTCATGTCGTGCACGTTACAGAACTTCATGAGGAGAAACTTTCAGGCTCCCTCATATAGAGCATCTCTGATAGCCTGAGTTTATCAAGCTAAGCTCATAAACAACACAAAACCGAACCGAAACGATATCTCTAGATCGCGATCATAAGGAATATGATTTAGGTGCATCTAAGCAAAGTAGGCGTGAAGGCTCGAGATGCAGCAAAAATTTGACCAGACGTTTTTCATTAATGAAAGATTTAAGACGCAAAGCTGAAATATTTATGAATGGTATTGAATGAGCAATAAGCTTTCTTGCATTTTTCTTTCGGCTTCAGATTTGTAAACTATCGCAGTAAGTTGTGTTGTCTTTAATTAAAATACTTTAATCTCTTCCTTCAACGTTTAGTTATTAAGGTAACGCAATAGCATTCAAAATAGTCAATTCCACATTCTGTGCTAATTAGTGACGGGCAACTTCGTTAGGACTTTTGAATGTAATATGGTTTGGTTGTGTCCGCTGTGTGTGATAGCTATTTCTGCCAAACGTTAAACTTGGTCGCTTGAGCGTTTGCTGGAGGAGATCAACTGTGGCTAGGATTAACTGGTGCTGTCTTTTCGCCGGTCTCTTTTGATTTCAAGAAAACAACAGCCATCTTTTAATATTGGAAATGGCGTTGTTAGTTGAGGTTGGTGTGTAAAAATACATTATCCTTTCTATTTAGTTTAGACTTGGGTTAATGGTCAATTTACATTGGGGAAAATGCGATATTCTAATTTTGAAATTTTAACTACGATATTGAGAGTATGGTTCACATTTTGCGACCGAAGTATTGAGTGTCTGTTCATTGACATTAAGAAGCCTAAATAAAGTTGCATGAATGACACTTTGCTTCCCCACAACAAAGGGTGATTTTTATATGTATGACTTCTGGACATTTACTCTGGGTGCAGTGAAAAATAGTGCTCGTACACTTTTATGCAAGTTTATCGTAGTTCCTACCCTACACTCCAGATGCAAGCATACCTAAAATTTACGTGAGTAGACGAAAGGCAGGAGCTTTGCCATGAGCGCCTACTTAGTCCTGATTAGTACTGCAGGGGGAGCTAGAGTCTTAGCGCATTTTACACCTAATTACTGATATGAAGAGAAATTGCGGCCTGGACGTAACGACATCACAGGCTGCGTGTCCACTTAGCCCGCTCTCAGTGCAAGGCGGCCCAGAGCTGATTACCTGTTGTCTGGAATTGCTAAGACTCCGTAACGCACGGACTGTTGTCACGCTTGGGAAAATTGCTGCTCGCGGTAGGACATGGACGGCCGCTCGCTGGCCGCCACTGAGGGAATGGGATTCAAAGCACAGGAAATCAGGCTCATCAAATGATCCGAGCAGCCGTTTTCGGCGATCGGCTATTCGGCGCACGTATGCTCTCCGTCTGAGGCCGAGTATTTATTTTTTATTCTTGCGAAGAACTAGGAATTATTATGCTTCCAATGAGGGTGTGGGCTCGTACAAGAAATTGGCTGCATAAAATGGTTATATATTGTGCATATGTGATCGAACAACAAAGCAAGGTGTGTTATTCCAGGGAAGCAGTGGCATAGAGTGACATTTTCTAAGGGAACAATAAATACCAGCGGTTCAAAATCTACAAACAAAAAGAGGTAGATGGAGAGAGGAGAAAATGTCGCCGGTTTGTTTTCACACCGAAACACCTCCCTCCCCCCTCTAACTATGCCTCCACAGGGAAGTATGAAATGTCTGCTATTGCAATGTGAAGTACATTATGCCACAGAAAAAAGGAGACCTTCCAAAGGCCCATTATAATAGAAATAAAAACATGCGAGAAAAAAATGAAATTTTACTGATGATTACAATTGTCGGCAGCGCTAGCTCTTGGATACTTTTCAAGCATTTTTGTTTGTATATGCGTTGACGCAAAACTTTGCAGTAAAGGGTAACATACAAGCCCGCACTTACAACCGGCGCTATATTTTCCGCTGACAGGCATCTTTAAACTGGCAATAAATCATTCTCAAATTATTGATTGTTATAAAGGGAGGAAGCGGAAACAGGACACCTGCCAGCGCCACCATTATGCACCAAGTTCGTATCGATATAGGACATGGCGTCTTTTTGTTGCTCGTTGGGATGCAATGTGAACGCGGCTCCCGTTCTGTATCCTTGTTCCTAAATGTACCCTTTGAGACTCACATAATCGTTTTCCTATTTTGTGTTTGTCATCTCAATCGTGTTCAAAATAATACATTATGCCGCATTATGCAAGCATCTGCAATATTTAGATATAAATACCCATTTTATTGAAACCGTTCGCACGTGTTAATGTTAGCTAAGGGTAGCGTTTGTCAGTCGGAACCCGTGGGTTTCGGACTCAATTCTTGTCACCGGATGGTTACTTCAGGCTGACAGGGGTAATAGACAGGCTGAAGGAAGGGAACAGCGCGAATATTAACTTAAGTTTTAGTTTAAGAAGCACCAGCATAAATACAGAGACTTTTCTCAACAAAAGGAAATTCAGCATGAATGCATATCTTGTCGCCTAGTTACCTCATCTGCCTAGCTGTAACTATGCAGTTATAGTGATTTTGGTGCAACTTGATTTATTTTCAGTCACCAATATGGAAGTTGTGTTGACACACCAGGCGATATGATGTGCATTCATGTTTCATTACGTTTTCTTGTTTGGAAAAGCCTGCCTATTTAGGTGGGTAATTCTTACAATGAAAGAGCAGTTGTGACTATCGTTGTATCTTGTCTAGAGAGTGTTTTTCGTCTATGGAATCTTGCGGTAGCCATTTCGCAAATTCTTGCATCAACTAGCTGAAGCTTCAAGATGATGTTCTCGTCAACTTTTACTGAGCTAGCTCAGTAAAAAGCAGCCAACTCAGGCAGACATACATGCCCACTTTGTGGCTACAATCTTTGTTTACTGCCAAATTAGTCTTGATAGAGGCATACTATTGAGCTTTAGCTCAAAACCCCGAATACAACACACTGCGGAAGTTTCCAACAAGCAATCGGGAGACTCGACATAATGCATTCCCTGACTGCATCAACAGAAATAGTCTCCAGAGCAAGAGGGTTTACATGAGAATGCTCTTCCACCTACTAAATGCGGCAATTGCGAACGATGTGACAATTAGAAGATGCAGCAAAAGCAAGGAACACTTTATGAACCAACTTGAGTTCCTAGTTCGCGTTGCCAAGGAGCTCATAAATTGCGTTGAACCAGCACAGAGCTCAATGTTCTGAGACTGCTCATGTAATAGGCCTGCGCCAGTTTCTACATAGAACAGATTGCTCTACCATCCGTCTCTGGGAAAAAATATGCGACATCCGCCAGCAATTCGTAAACAAGAGTAACCAGAAGTAAGCCTACGGCTGTCGAACTCCTGCCTATCTAGCAATACAAGGTAATTCTGCAGTCGCAGCGACATCCCTCTGTACCGAGTTCTCCGAGTCCTTCCGCTGCGCATAAGCTGAGCGTAAAAGGCCAATCAGAAACCTTTCACTTTAAATTATTGTTTATTATGCCGTTCGTGCATGTGTGTCTCGTATTTTGCAGGGTATTATTATTTTATTTTCTACTTAAGCCGATCACCTCAACCAACTTACGCATGGTGTCCTCATATGGAGACACATTGAAAATATCATGAGGAGGTTGTTCATTAATCAAATAAACTTTTTTTCTAGATGCTCGTGACCTGGAAACTTATGTTTGGGCGAAAAAATCGTTTTTTCATCCAGTGTATTTATTTCGTGAATGAGAAGGTTAAGAATAATGATTATTTGCTGTTTTCCCAACACTCCTGTTGATTTTTAAATACATTCAAATAAATGTGACATCGGGTATCCTGTTTTTGCGGCTCATTATTGTCAAATTGAGCGAAGCCAACATTCTGTACTGTTGATAGCCGGATCGCCGTTAGAAATTCGCATATTCGCCTGTTAGAAATTGGCAAAAGCGGTTTCTTCAGAAAAACAAATTCGGCGCCTCAAAAAATACAGAATGTTGTATTACGCCTTTCTTCGAAATCTTCAAAATACGTACACAGGTATTATTCGGGCTGCGAGAGCAATTTCTATTACTGCCCTGCAATTCCTTACAAACAGAGACGCTAATTGTTCGTCCCTGAGCACAGGGCATAACGCCGTGTACGCGCTTCCTCTATAGCATCATTCATTGTTTATTCAATAGCCGAAATAAACAAAAGAACTCATTATTATATTTCACTCAATCGCCACAAAAGTCCACTTCCAGAAGAGGTATTTGGCGTTCTGTATTTTCATATTAAGTAGACCCCACTGCCTATCCTAGCCTGGAACAAGCTGTGAACACTAATCCATGACGCTGAGAAATATTGTACGCATAGCACCGCGCTAAGCGCGCCAGGCTATGCTGACGACACATTAAAACTGGCAAGATATACAGAATAATTCAAATTCAGATAATTACACGTCCAAGTAGCACTGGTTTGTCGCCCGTACTATTTTGTCTTGTTTTTTTGTTTTATAAACAGTAATTATATGTATTGCTGCGTGCTCCGCAGCCATTTTTAGTTTCATTTCCAAGCTCAAAGAAAATGTGTTTTCCTAACAAAAGTTGTAGATTCAGCACTTTACAAATCTCAGATGGGTGAACGAGATAAGGATTTTTAACAAACCGAGCCAACCCAAGATTAAAAAAAAAGTGTACCGCATGCAGCGTCATGTTAAGCTCACGTCACCAAGTTGGCATTTCTATTATCTCTTTCCCGCTACTACCTGCTAAGGTAGCGCAGTAGATACAACAGGACCCTGAACGGCGCGCCGTGGTTTCGAACACGGTCGTGACGGCCGTCAATTACTGGAGGTGATATCCGAGTAGTATTACTATATATGCCGTGCTAATATGCCGTGCTATGCAGTGCCGTGCTATTACTATATATGCAGTGGGCATGTTAGCTGGCATCCAGTCGACACCATGTCAAATCCATTCCTGTTTTTCATGCAGTTTGCCCTAATCGTCTCGACCGCGGAAGCCGGCGCTGTGAACACGGAATTCATCCTCGCTGAACGCCTACGCCAGCACGGAGACTGCGCAAAAGAAAAAGAATTTCCGAATCTGAGTGACTGCTGGGGATCGCCACGTGCTACCTCATCGACGTCATCGACGAACCACGATATAAAAGCCCTCCTGCCATCATCCTTCTTCAGCGGGCATGTCAGCTGGCATCCAGTCGACACCATGTCAAATCCATTCCTGTTTTTCATGCAGTTTGCCCTAATCGTCTCGACTGCGGAAGCCGGCGCTATGAACACGGAATTCATCCTCGCTGAACGCCTACGCCAGCACGGAGACTGCGCAAAAGAAAAAGAATTTCCGAATCTGAGTGACTGCTGGGGATCGCCACGTGCTACCTCATCGACGTCATCGACGAACCACGATATAAAAGCCCTCCTGCCATCATCCTTCTTCAGCGGGCATGTCAGCTGGCATCCAGTCGACACCATGTCAAATCCATTCCTGTTTTTCATGCAGTTTGCCCTAATCGTCTCGACTGCGGAAGCCGGCGCTATGAACACGGAATTCATCCTCGCTGAACGCCTACGCCAGCACGGAGACTGCGCAAAAGAAAAAGAATTTCCGAATCTGAGTGACTGCTGGGGATCGCCACGTGCTACCTCATCGACGTCATCGACGAACCACGATATAAAAGCCCTCCTGCCATCATCCTTCTTCAGCGGGCATGTCAGCTGGCATCCAGTCGACACCATGTCAAATCCATTCCTGTTTTTCATGCAGTTTGCCCTAATCGTCTCGACCGCGGAAGCCGGCGCTGTGAACACGGAATTCATCCTCGCTGAACGCCTACGCCAGCACGGAGACTGCGCAAAAGAAAAAGAATTTCCGAATCTGAGTGACTGCTGGGGATCGCCACGTGCTACCTCATCGACGTCATCGACGAACCACGATATAAAAGCCCTCCTGCCATCATCCTTCTTCAGCGGGCATGTCAGCTGGCATCCAGTCGACACCATGTCAAATCCATTCCTGTTTTTCATGCAGTTTGCCCTAATCGTCTCGACTGCGGAAGCCGGCGCTATGAACACGGAATTCATCCTCGCTGAACGCCTACGCCAGCACGGAGACTGCGCAAAAGAAAAAGAATTTCCGAATCTGAGTGACTGCTGGGGATCGCCACGTGCTACCTCATCGACGTCATCGACGAACCACGATATAAAAGCCCTCCTGCCATCATCCTTCTTCAGCGGGCATGTCAGCTGGCATCCAGTCGACACCATGTCAAATCCATTCCTGTTTTTCATGCAGTTTGCCCTAATCGTCTCGACCGCGGAAGCCGGCGCTGTGAACACGGAATTCATCCTCGCTGAACGCCTACGCCAGCACGGAGACTGCGCAAAAGAAAAAGAATTTCCGAATCTGAGTGACTGCTGGGGATCGCCACGTGCTACCTCATCGACGTCATCGACGAACCACGATATAAAAGCCCTCCTGCCATCATCCTTCTTCAGCGGGCATGTCAGCTGGCATCCAGTCGACACCATGTCAAATCCATTCCTGTTTTTCATGCAGTTTGCCCTAATCGTCTCGACTGCGGAAGCCGGCGCTATGAACACGGAATTCATCCTCGTTGAACGCCTACGCCAGCACGGAGACTGCGCAAAAGAAAAAGAATCTCCGAATCTGAGTGACTGCTGGGGATCTCCACGTGCTACCTCATCGACGTCATCGACGAATCACGATATAAAAGCCCTCCTGCCATCATCCTTCTTCAGCGGGCATGTCAGCTGGCATCCAGTCGACACCATGTCAAATCCATTCCTGTTTTTCATGCAGTTTGCCCTAATCGTCTCGACTGCGGAAGCCGGCGCTGTGAACACGGAATTCATCCTCGCTGAACGCCTACGCCAGCACGGAGACTGCGCAAAAGAAAAAGAATTTCCGAATCTGAGTGACTGCTGGGGATCGCCACGTGCTACCTCATCGACGTCATCGACGAACCACGATATAAAAGCCCTCCTGCCATCATCCTTCTTCAGTGGGCATGTCAGCTGGCATCCAGTCGACACCATGTCAAATCCATTCCTGTTTTTCATGCAGTTTGCCCTAATCGTCTCGACTGCGGAAGCCGGCGCTGTGAACACGGAATTCATCCTCGCTGAACGCCTACGCCAGCACGGAGACTGCGCAAAAGAAAAAGAATTTCCGAATCTGAGTGACTGCTGGGGATCGCCACGTGCTACCTCATCGACGTCATCGACGAACCACGATATAAAAGCCCTCCTGCCATCATCCTTCTTCAGTGGGCATGTCAGCTGGCATTCAGTCGACACCATGTCAAATCCATTCCTGTTTTTCATGCAGGTTAGTAGCAATGTTTCTACAATCGAATCCAATAATATGTGCCTTATCCAGCTGACATGCCCACGTAGAGTGCTTGAAGTTTATTTTATTGGTCGTGACTTCGTATTGTCTCTACTTATGCTGTGTGGCGACATTGAGTTCAACCCTGGGCCACCCACTGAACAGCTACTGACCCAGCTCCTTGAAGGCCAGAAAGATATTCAGCGGAGACTGGGCGAACTTTTGGCCAAATTGCACAAAGTGGAAGAATTCACATCAGCTATAAGTGAATTCAGAGATTGAAGCCGGGAGCTAGAATCACGAGTTACAGGCTTAGAAAGGAAGCTTGTCGACCTAGAAGACCGGGGCAGACGAAATAATGTAATCGTGTTCGGAATTCCTGAAAAATTGAATGAAACTTACGAAGAACTGTCACAGAGTGTGTTGAAAGGCGTGTTCTGTGACAAAATGGACACGAAAGTTGTTTCAGCCGAGAGAATTCATAGAATCGGTCGCAAGCAACCGAACAAGCGTCGACCTGTTATTATCAAGCTGATGGATCATCGTGAGAAAGTTAACACACTGAAAAACTGCTCGAAACTACAAGACACCGATTACTCTATTTCAGAAGACTTTTCGTATACCACGCGGCAGATACGGAAGAATCTCTGGCAAAGCACCGCACAGATTCGAAAAGCCGGTCAGAAGGTTAAGCTAATCTACAACAAGATAAAAATTGGTGACGATCTGTTTGTTTGGGATGACACTAGCAAAGAAAGAGTCCTAGAGCATGGCAGCCCGAATCGAAAACAAAGTGACCAATGAATCGAGAACACTCAAATTCAATCGCTGAAATGTATTCAGTTTAACGCCCGGAGCATTGTGAACAATTCTGAGGATTTGGAAAGTATAGTAGTGGCGCATAAACCGCATATCATTATAATCACCGAAACCTGGCTGCACTCTGATATCACTGATGAAGAAATTACATCACCAGGATACAGAATTATGCGCAAAGACAGGACTTCTCGCGGTGGTGGTGTTGCAATTCTTTTTCAAGAATATTTCCAAGTAATCAGGCTACCTTTCGTGCAAGGAATTGAATGCGTCATTTGTAAACTAATTCTAAATGAACTTAGTCTTGTTATTGGCGCGTTTTACCGCCCACCACGAGGTGACGGTGTTTTCTTTGAGAAACTAAATGAGTTCTTATGTACTACGAAAGAACAATCAAGTAATGTACTATTGGCTGGAGACTTTAACATGCTGCTCGTCAATTGGGACAAACAGTTTCCAGAGCCGCTCTGCACATCAGCCGAACTTCTTGTAGACATCGTAGTTGATCACGATTTAACTCAATTAGTAAAGCAAGCAAAGCGTAAACAAAAGGATAAGAAATCCATTCTTGATCTTTTCTTCGTTAGTAACAGTGTCTTTCGTCGCGGTCCTCTACTTCAATATTTCGAAGGCATATCTGACCATGTTATGGTATCTTTAAACATTCCATTGCTTCTTCCGAAAAATAAAAAGAAAGAGGTTCGTGTTGTGCCAAACTTCTCGCGTGCTGATGATGTTGCAGTTTTAGACTTACTTGATATTTCATTCTCAGATTTTGTGGTTCTTTACGAATCCTGCGACTGCTCAGTAGAAAATCTCTGGGTTTTCTTTAAGAACCTTGCTCTGAATTGCATTTCGCGTTTTGTGCCTACTCGGGTAATTACCCTACGCGCCAGCAGCCCTTGGATGACGAGGGGAACTTGTACGCATGGGACGAAAGATTAAGAGAGTTCGCAAAAAACTTCGGCGAAGCCAGTCGGCAGTTGATCCTGCTAAACTGTCTGATATGCGCTTGAACTTAAAACACAGTATCAGAAAAGCAAAAGAGTATCACTTTAGCGTATCTATGAAAAACTTTCTTGTTTCGTCCCCTGCAAAGTTCTGGCGGCAGTTATCAAAGAAAAAGAAACCTGTGTACAGCGTTGTCGTTGACGGCGAACTGATTACTGATGCGACACAGATTGCTTCGTCTTTCAATAGCTTCTTTTGTACTGTGTTTACGCACGATGATGGTAGAAAGCCTCATTTTAACTCAGCTTGTCCGCCTATTACTGATGTTTCTGTAACTGAAGAAGGTGTTTTCTCTCTGCTTCTCAGTTGTGACGCAAAAAAGACGCCGGGAATTGATGACATACCAAATACGTTTCTTGTGAGATATGCCGAATGGTGTTCCAAGTACTTAACGCTCATATTTAAGAAGTCTCTGTTAAACGCCGAGCTCCCGGAGGACTGGAAGCACGGAAAAATTATTCCTATTCCCAAAACTGAAAATTCATCTCTACTTAGCTCATATAGGCCAATATCTTTACTGTGTACTTCTTCAAAAATACTTGAACATATACTTTTTGGGCATATATCAGCCTTCCTGGAAACCAATCACGTAATTGACGACCGGCAACACGGTTTTCGCAAAGGCTTCTCTACAGTGACCCAACTTCTAGAGACAATGCAGGATTTTGCCGCAGCCATTGATAACCAGTGTCAAATTGATGTCATTTTTTTTAGATTTCGAAAAAGCATTTGACCGGGTCTCACACAGAAAGTTCTTGCTAAAGCTAAATACTATCATTAAAAACGATCTACTGTTGACGTGGATACAAGCATATCTATCGTCTCGATATCAGTCCATATCAATCGGCAATGCATGTTCGAGCCCAGCTTTGGTAAGCTCCGGTATCCCACAAGGCTCAGTATTTGGGCCATTGTTCTTTTTAATTTTTATAAATGACATTGTTAAAGAAATTCCTGTCAAAATCAAGCTGTTTGCCGACGATTGTGTATTATATCAAGAAATACGAACTCCTGCTGACCAGCTTCTTCTTAATGACGCCTTGGCTAAAATTCATGATTGGTGCTCAACGTGGCAGATGAGTATTAATACTAAAAAAGCAGTTTAAATGTCTATTACGCAGAAGAAGCGGCCATTAAGTTTTGCCTATACTATTAATAACCATCCCCTGTCTACCGTGGACAGCTACAAGTACTTGGGATTAAAGATTAGCTCTGACCTACGGTGGAACAAACACATTTCTAATATTAAAAATAAAGCTATGAAAAAACTTGGCTTTTTAAGAAGATCTCTCCGGTACTCTACGCAGGAAATTAGGTTACTAGCTTACAAAACTTTTATCCGACCTGTTTTAGAATACGCCTTTGTTGTGTGGGACCCTTATACTAAAGAAAACATTAAAACACTCGAAAATATTCAAAGAAAGTCAGTGCGATCTATTTATAATTCATACACCGGGCAGACGTCCCCTACCGTGCTACTTGAGAAAGCAAATTTGGATTCTTTGCAGCTCAGGAGATACCGCGAGAGGCTTAAATATATGTTCATGATTGTTCACAACAAATTAGGAATTAACAGCAGCAAGTACATTGAGCTCGTCCCGGGTCGTTCGACACGATCCTACCATTCTTTAAAAGTGAAGGAATACTCATGCCGCACTGAAACATACAAGAATTCTTTCTTCCCCCGTACTGTGCGGGAATGGAATGTCCTCAAAGCGAATATTGTAGAGGCTTCTACTGTGCAGTCATTTACGGAGTCGCTTAGGAATTCGTAACAATTTTGCAGCATTGAACATTTTCATTTTTTTTTCCAGTGGTCATTTTGACGCCAGGCGTCGTCTAATATTGTATAATGTTGTTTCTTTTCGTCGTTCATTTTTTTTTTTCGGTATTGTGTGCTGTGTTGCGTGTACCTCAGGGAGGTTTTCTTTTTGTCAAAGTGTATTTTACACCCACTCCTGCTTAAGGCTTTGCAATAAAGCCAGCAGTCTTATGTAAAAAAATAAATAAATAACGCAGCGTAATGAATGCCAAAATATCTCCTGAGCTCTACTAAATATTGTCCCAAGTCACAACTGTATCGTTTCAAACCGAACATTCTATAACTATAGTTGTTGCTTTTCTCCTCAGCCTTGCTTGATTTGCTTTGCAGAAAACGGCATTTTAGTTTTTATTTGTTACCGTTAGCTTTCTCTTCTCGTGGACACAAAACGAATTATGAGACACGGCTTTCCACTGGCATATGGCGTGACCTCCGTAAACAACGAGAACGAATATATACGACACAAAAGTGTACAGGCTCTTCATATACTGGGGAATGTCTCGCGGTAATCGAGAGTATCTGCAGTGGCCTGGCCCACTGACCTGGGATTATATATAGGCTGTGTTAAGCAGAGAACACGATGTTATGAACACACAAAGTTGTTCAAAGAACACATTCATGTAACGATAGGTACATTGTTTACATACGTTTTCACTTGTCCAAACGGGGCAAATTGTTTGAATGGGCACACGATCGTGCCCATGAGGTCCTTTGTCAGACAAAAAAAAAGGTGAAACATTAAACTTTGCATTGTAGATAGGCTATTTTTCCACCTGCGCTCAATTCCTGCCGGGTGCCTCACAAAGAAACTATCCATTCTTGTAGGGAAACACACCTCTGTTATCTGCTGTGGTTAGTAATTTTAACTATAATAAATGTCTTACTGTATACAGTGCATCCTGAGCGCATGCCATTTCCGAAAACTGTGCAGAAATACATTTGTATTTATAAAATCTAGGACTGATGACATACTTTAATCGTGCTCTAAACATAAATTGTTGCAGAGACAAAATTGCTAGAAATATTGGGCCGTGCTGTTTGGTGTACACAGAAAATGTTCACTTTTCTGGAAAAATTATAGACGTCTTAAAAGGCGTCCACGACTGATCCTTAAGAGCTTTAAGATGTGTAAAGTTACCTTCTTGAGTATGTAGTGATTTAAAGTGCTGCTGAACTTTGCCAAAATACCAATAGTTATTCTCTATCCGGACAATGATATAACCAGCGCAGATAGTCGGTTCTCCTGATTAGGCATGGTGGCACCGCAGTGGCAATGTCAAGCACTCCTATCGTTTTCTTCGATCCAGGCTCTTGGTCTCCTACTTTCTTGCAAACGTTTCGTGACGGCACCCAGTCACTCAACCATACCGCAACGGTACTGGAAATGTAGTCTTCAAGGAAAACAAAGATCACGCATTACCCACATTTTTCATGTCTTATGATTACTCCCTCGTTATTAGGCTGTGTAGATTACTTGGATATATACCGTTTTGCGAAACATGGCAAAGACAAAGGCAATAAGCCGGTGAAGTGACGAAGAAGCCCAGAAGAGTAATCGAAGCCCCTGCTACTCATCGGTAACAGCAAATCAGAACGTAGGAAAGCAGGAAATGGATGTGGTGAACCATTTTCTCTTTGCTTCGTACTGCATGCTTGTGGCCCAATTTCAGACCTTGGATTCATTTCCTCTGGCTCGGTAGCTCTGTTTGACCTTGATCTACGGAAGACGTTGAGACATAGCGGTGGTCATGTGTTTATTTTTCTTTGAACGCTTCTGGCAGCAAATGGCGCCAATGTGTTTCTGGGTATTCTAGACTATGCCTCGGGCAGTAATGGATTACACTGCAACCATCGATATATATATTTTTTATTTTATTGCTGCAACTTACCCTTTATAAAATTGCGACCTTTATTTCAAATGTCTGACTAGCAAATTGTCTGCTTGTATCGATATATTGTCGAGAAGAAGGACCTACCTACTCCATTTCACACAACAAGCTACTTGTGCTACCATGACACGCTTTCTTATTAGTTTCCAGCTCAGAAAGCTTTTTAAGATGCTATAAGAACGAAATGTCGTATCTTCAAGCTGATACATGTCAGATACAACCTATATTTAGTAACTAAATGCATGTTCTTATCGTATACACCAACCTAAAACTTACTAAAAGATTGGTATTTTTTTTTTTTTTTTTGCTATAAGCTTCACCATCTAGCTTTCTGGAAGCTGCAGCTGGTCGTTTATGGGCAGTTTTAAGCACTCGTAACAAAATAGTTGGGAACATAAAGGCGTATATATGCAGCTTATGCAATGAGATTCATTCGATATATGCTCATAGTTAGCCATGCAGGGCGCCAAAACACGAGACCAATGAATATCCTAAACAATGTACATTGCATTCATAAGCACTAACATCGCACAGGATACAAATAGTTCCATTGGTCAGACTACTCATGAAGAAAACTTTACTTTGCGGTTACCCTGGAAGTGTTCGGATCAACACGGGTGCTTAGCATGGAAGCACTCAATTAATAAAACTTTACCACATTTACGGCTGGCTTAACAGCGTATTAGAAAACTTAAGAGTAGCTCCCGTATGGTAAATCTGTGTGCATAAACGAAACTCAAAAATGACTGCACGACATGCAACTAAAACTTTTATTTCAGCACCACTCCCCTTTTCTAATCTGTAACGTCCTTAGTGGACACACGACCACATCTATAGTTCATTTTTCTCCTTGATATTTCATGCAGATTATAGTTTCCTATAATTGTGGAATCCTCGCGTCCGGTATCAGCATGTTCCCCTTTTCATTCTCCTGTTCCACCGGAGTCAGTGACCAGGCTGAAAGTATTGTGGTTCGCTCTCGTCGCCAGGTGTGAACCAAACATTAATTGATTCCAGGGGCCATAAGAGCATCGAAGTTACGCAAACATAATGGCTTTTATCTTCCCTGTCTTTTCCGCCGATCCATTAACATTTTTCACTATACCTTCCAAGGCTCAGCCTGACGGGGGCATAAGAAGGCTTCTACAGCCTTCTGAGAAACTTCATAACTAGCAAAAATTTTATTGCGGACCGCAATCCTCCAGGGTTCACTGCCCCAGCCGAGCAGTGGTTCCCAATCCGAACCCCCGAACAAGATGAATTTCTCCTCAATTATAAGTTGGCAATGCAACTTTCTATTCTATCCGCATGGCCGCGCTTTGGCGGATGCTAATTAGCAATTACTCTCTGATTACAAATCTACTGCACCTTGCAGGATTAGTCAAAATATTGAACAAATGTCATTCAAAAGCACAAAAGCTAATAATAGCACAGACCAGAAGCAGAAGCACTGTCTGTTAAATGAATAGAGTACGCCTAAATGCTATCGATGATCGAGAGCATACTTTCACTTCAAGAAAAATATTTGCAACCCCCACGGCGCAATTTGCTGTTTCCGAACGCGCACATGGGCTTTGTTAGGCACGAAAGGTGTTAGGAAAGAAGAGATTGTCTCCCCAGTACAATTTACAGCCTCCTTAAATGAACAATCAAGACTAGCAATAGGAAAATAACGTTTGACGGAGAATACCTCTGTAATCATAGACTTGCTAATAACTCGGAGGAGACATCGCAAAGAAAGATTAGTGGACTAGACCAAAAAAGCGGAAAAGAAGGCCTAAAATAATATGTAAAAGATTAAGGTAATGTGCAAAAGCCTCAAAAACGGAGAGCGATTTGAAATATGTATCGATGTGCTGGAATTGATAGGCGAATATATTTACTTATGATAAATAGTGACCGTGAATCCAGACAAGGATAGTGAAATAACTAGCAGAATAAGATTCCAATCTCACACTCTATTTACGACTAGCAGCTTCCCTGTATAGCTCAAGAGGAATAAATGTGGCAGTTGCATCTTACCGGCACTCACCTAAGGGTCTAGAACTTTAAGACTAACGAAAAAGATTCTACTTAAAATGAAGACAACGCTGAGAGCTTTTCAACTGAATGTGGACCGCGTAACGTTGATATATAAGCGTTTTGCAGAGTTGCTGCCTATAACAAATTGGATTCCAAGGAAAGAAAAGCATAGCAGGAGGTGGTAACAAATCAAGTGGGAGGAGGAGGTGAGGAAGTTCACAGGGGCTAATTGAATGCAGTAAGCACAAGAACGGTTAATTAAAGGAACTGTGAGAGGCCTTCACCGTGCTGAAGGTATAGGCTGGCTGATGTTCACAGTATGATAGGGGTGGCATAAATTATTACAGCAAGCCATTCCGCTTTACATACAACCGTGCCTTTCGTATAGGAGGTGCAGAACCATAACTTTAACGTGACATATTGCGCTGATGTCCGCTATAGCTATGTAGGTATATATAGAAGATTCTACTAGGCAAAACACGAAGTTGTTAGAAGGCAATAGAGTGCTTGGCTTGCTGACTTGCGTGCCTCTATGTAAAAAGCGCCTTAATTGATGACCTTGAAAACACACCATGCGGAATACCACCTGTTATCCCTTCGTCAGCCAAGCCTCCGAAATATTATCTACAAAACAAAAACTGCAAATAAGATAAAATAATTCATCGTACTTATAGCTGACTGGCTCAACCTTTATATGACAACACAAGTATGGGCTTGGGGTTTCCAGTGCAAAGCACTCACTGTTACGAACTTCACATGGGGAATCTTGGCGTTCCTAGCCATACATTAAGCAGGGTTTTGTCTTTGGAAATGTCACAAATATTTCCTGCTTACTATAACATGTCCGCATGGTTACTTTCATATCGATGTTTCTCTTCAGGGTACCCTTCCTTTTGGAGAAAAAGCTCTATGCATTTGAGCACCAAACCCCATATTGTTTCCCTAAGCCGGTTCTTCAGTTTGGAAAGGTTGGCATATTTTAAAGAGGCTTTCGGACAACTATACACGCTTGCCCTTTCCTAGTAAATATTTTTTAGTTAGGAGTCATTGGTCTCAAAACTTGTTGCGGAAAGCGCACAATAATGGATAGTTTATTGTTCACTGTTGAAAGCCGGGGGCGGACCTATCACGTTCGCTAATCTCCGTGATATTAATTTTTTTTAGTCGGTTCACTATCTCTGGCTATGAGAATTTAATGCTCACTTTAGGAACCATTATAAATGTATTTCTTTCTCCTGCGCCGGAATTCCAACCTGTCTAATGGAGTTTGATCTGAAAGAGTTGTTCATCAAAGTACACATTCTCGACAGGGGCGAATATTTTCTGTTGGTGCGTGGTTTCGTTGACTTTAGTATAAATACGCTTCATGATTTTCACTAAGGTGTTTAGACATTGTCTGATCAAACTGCTCAATTTTATCGTATTTTTCTTTCATTCCAGGCAAGTTGTTTATTTTGTGACTGATCTTAAAGCAGCCTGTAGCAAATTGTCAAAATCATGAGTATCCGCTGTAGGAGCTAGTGTTCCTCTCCAGAAGTCCCTTTTTACACGTTAGGTAGCGGATTGCTCTACGACATTGAGCACACAACGGTTTCGTGTCCTTAGCTCCATATACGCCGGATTGCGATGCGGAAACTTTAACAAATAGGCTACGTAAGACAGGCTTGCCTTAGTTGAAAACATCCACGTCGATATATTTTATATGTTGTGAACTTTTGAGATTATGTGGTATTGTAAGTACTCTGTGCTAATGTGCATCAGTACAAATACAGAAGATCACAAAACGCGCAGTGTTACGTAATGAAATAACATTGAAAACATTGTATGTTACGAGAAGAATAGTGCATATCTTAAATCATTGACAGAATAAAATAATGAATATTTTTTAAAGAAGGACTTTCTTATTTTAGTCTTAATTATATCACGATCTAGGGGACCACCAGCTTGGCTTCGTTAACAAGGCTAATGTACTATAAATGTTGGTGTGAAGTTTTGGGGATACTGGCTTAATTGAAAATTAGCAATCTGGTAATGTGGACACTTGCCAAAGGATCCATGTGAGAAGAAACCGCTAAAGCAAGGAAATAGCATTAACGCGTGACAGCCTTATTGCAAAGGATAAGGTCCCCTTAAAATGTTTGTCGATGCTGCCGAGAACCTTACCATTAACTATTAATAATTACAATTGTATACACTAATATTTAGAGTGCTGTTGGTTACAATTTTTTTAATTTGGTTTTCTTTATAAAAATGGGCCTTTTTTGTCTTCCTTGACATTGAGAGTGTTCACACTTTCTTCAACACACGTGGTGGAAATGTCTGCAGCCATTCACTACGGCGTATTTCATTGCCATAGTCCTTCTGAGAAGTATCTTTTGTTGAAGTCTAGAGCAAACCAAGATGAAGGCTGTTAAAAGCGACCAAGTCTTTTCTAGGTAATTGCTCAATACGTTGTTGTTCGTTTTATTGTTTTAATTCAGTTTTTCATTCAGAAATTAAGCCTACAATGAAATTCGCTCTGTTATACTTTCTATGGGGGCATAAGGACATAAGATGTGTTTCAGGTTTATTAAACGTATTTCGAAAATATTCTTAAAAAATACCAGCCCCTTACATATTATCTAAATAACAATCGCACATTTGACGAGCTGCGTATAGTGTTCTAAATTGCCCAATAGTCACAATATTCACTTTTATGCATTCGTCTCCTAGACATTAATACTTCATGGGATATTACATACTGTCGTCAGCTCTGGAATGAATGTGTGCTCAATCTATAAAATAAACGGATTTGGAATATCAAGATTGAATTATATCTGCATTCGTTTCTGTGCAGTTTGCTAAATAATTGTGTACACCAAAAAGAGTATGTATTAAACGTAGTGTCCCTGAGCTATGAGACCTGCTATATTAAATCACGAAATCAATTCGACCAATCTTAAACGTTTAGCATAGCTATGTTTACTTCTTTAAAATAGAACACCAAGAAATCTCGCTTACAGCGCTAAGGCAACAAACATTGCTTTTATTCACAAGAGAGTCTGACGACCATTACATAAATACACTCGTTAGCTGCATTCTGCTAAACATACAAATATCACAATATTTTCCAAATTCTGTCAATCGTAGTCACGAGTAACGCTCACACCTAACTCTACCACACTGGAGTTATTCCTTTTACACTTTTAAAACTTTTCGTCCTATTTGTCTTTTTTTTTGTGGTTAATATTATATCTGCCTGAACAGAAACGCCATCGAACGATATTAATCACTTCCTTCTAGCTGGTTCCCAACAAAGTTCTATTAGATGTGCTTACTTACCAACTTCTCACTTTACGCCCTAGTCACAGTTGTCATTTAAATTTTTTGTTTATGGTTTTTCGTATATTTCAACAAGACTAAATGTTTCCCAAACTTAGGGGAAGGAAGATGAGCCCGCAAGCCATTTTTATTGTCTTTTAACTCTTCCTAGACATAACTAAAGCTGACTTGCCTAGAACGTAAATATCGTCGCCATTGTATACTACTTTTCACAGTACACTCGAAAGTCGGTGTTTTCTAATGGTGAAAAACGGCCGATAATAATTCAAAGACCCCATTTTGGCGTGGTGCGTTCTCTAGCTTCACAAACGGCTGTCAGCGTTTCTAGTAGCTATGCTACTTATATTTTACTTTCTTGACTATATTAGGACATTTGAGGTCATTTTCTGAATTCCTTCATCTCTTTATGTAGTCGTTTTTCTTTGGAATGATGAGGCATTGTTGAAACTAAATGCTTTCAGTGCATTCTGCAACTATCAGCGGATAATCGATGGTACAGGTTTTTCAAGTCGTCTACAACAAAAACTACTCAACGTTACTTTCATGCCGAAGTCCCAGTGCATTCGAATGGCACTGCAGAACTTAATTATCTCACTCAATTGATCATATATGTGACAAACTCCTTCCTTTGCAGTCACAAGTTTCATGAGATCATCTTTGCTTTGCGATCGATGGCATTCATTTCCAATTCACAATGTTCTTCATGTCGGAAACAGCATGGATGTTTGCTTGTTATCGAAAGCGATTATCAATAAAAACAAAAGGCGCAGCGCTTCGCTACGGTCAGAAACCCAAACTACCATATGGAACTTTATTAGGCCTGTTTGTATATAAAGTTCACCTCTACGGACTCTAGGAACCCTGGACATTCTTCCTACATTTCTGAAGGCCTATTCTGAACTATGCCAGAATAAAGGATCACGTCGCTGGAGATCAAGGCTTAGGCGTGCTCCCTCAATAGTCTGGATCCCTAATTTCAGTGACAGTATTTCAACATGCTGCCATCCTAGCAACTGAACCACGCAGAAATTAATCTTAGTGAATTGTGTAGTGGCAAATATAGGCGGTGGCTATTTATGGGCAGTGGCTCAATTTACATCTACTTATTAGACCAACATAGGCAGTGATTTCGTGAGAGAAAGAGTCCCACAATTTTCTTTTAGCACTTTCAATCTTTTCGCGTCACACATTTTAGGACTATCGATTGCTCTTGTCCTGTTCAAGAATAGCATTAGGGGGGTAAGGAGAAACGTTTCAAATATTCCACATTTCACATGTGCGGGAAGATGCGGTCCTCTTTTTACGTTTTGAGCAATCAGATATCAGTCGCATTTCTTTTCGAAAAGCTAGGTGCTTACGTGAAAGTGAAGCTGTATTGTTTTCATCACAGGCTTTACTTGGACATTAAATCTGAATAAGAAATTCACATTTCTCCGGCTGCCCTTACTTCAATATCTTTTGTCAGGTAAAGCCCGTGTCGTTCAATCATCTCCGCACGAAGGTTGTTGTGTATATTTAGGGAGCAGATTGGTTCACCGTTCTAACCAGGGTGAGCTGTCTTGAAGCTGAGTGCTGTGCTTATTTAATGTGATTGTTTCAGAGCGCCTTATGTATCTTTCTAACGTAGCATACTGAATCAGTGCATGTTCATACAGTTTGAATGCTTGCTCATAAGCAGGACGTGGAAAGGGATGCTACTGAAATCGGTCGTAAATAATATAAGTAAAATCATTGGTTTAAATTGTCATGGTGAAGAATTCTGCATGATTTGGTACAGGGGTGGCCGCATGCCGTATCGAGCCGATTACATGTTGCATTCTGAGTAAACAGATCTTGAGTCGTCGCTTGTGAGCTCTTTCTTGGGTAGCAAGAAAACTTAAGAAGTTTATGGTGGTAGCGTCATGTTCTATGTTTTGCGTAATTCGAGAATTGCAACGTCCTTCTGCTTTCAGTTGTTTCACACGGCACTGACGGAGAGTACATGGAGCTCTTTTTCTTCCTTCTGCAATCTAATTTAAGCCTATGTGGCTGGCAGGAAGGGGTCCCTTCAGAAAAATTTGAGGATACATTGATTAGTCTGTACTTTCTATAATGTTTGGTCAGGAGTCCTTCTTGGAGAATTTTACAAGGCCCATCACTCCCCCTCCAGCCGCGTACAACGTTCGGATTTCACCACAAGTGTGAATATACCAGAGCTTTCGTTTAAAGACTCCCAAAAGTATACCATTATTATGACGCAGATAAAGACTGGAGAAGAAACATTCGCAATTAACAGCTTTACACCATTTGCAGAATTATATATGGACTATAGAAATTGCACAAAAGTCAGTGTCAGACATATATCTTCAGGAGATTTTTCATTCAGATTAGTCTACTGATTGTAAGAATAGGTTTCTACTTTGGTATCAACAATCAACCATTTCCTCCGTAAACACATATGACCGTGTCTTGTACAACGTTCTGTCCTCACATTTAATTCCTGCGGGTATTTTAAATAATATGGTTCGCGAGAAGTGGTAATATTAGTTTTTGTACAAAAGAATGCCTCAGTTAAACTAACTCTCCTTCCCACTTGATTGTTATTATTTCCCTTTCGGGACTAGCATCCACATTTTACTCCCTATTCAGGGGAATCTGCTATAGTGTCGTCCCTCCGCACTTTAATACCGGCGGTTGGGCGCTCGCATTCTGCTGGCTGGATGATTCGATATTTCGCACTCAAGTTAAAAATCTCGAAATAGTAGATAACATAGATGATTTCACGTTTTCTGTACTGACAAGCCCAAATTGGATTAATATACTCGCTTGAAGAAGCAGTATGGCATATTTTAAAGTGTTTATTAAGTTGAGGTCTCTGATGTAAATAGTGATCATCATCAGCCTGACTATACCCACTGCAGGGCGAAGGCCTCTCCCATATTTCTCCAATTAACCCGGTTCTGTGCCAGCTGCATCCACTTGATTCCTGCGAACTTCTTAACCTCATCCGCCTACCTAACTTTCTGCCGCCCCCTGCTATGCTTTCCTTCCCTTGGAATCCAGTTTGTTACCCTAAGCAACCATCGGTTATCCTCTCTTCGCACTACATGTCCTGCCCATGCCCATTTCCTCTTCTTAATTTCCACTAGAATGCCGGTAACTTGAGTTATTCCTATGACCCACTCTGCACGCTTTCTATCTCTTAATGTTACCCCTACCATTTTTCGTTCCATAGCCCTCTCGGTTGTCCTCAACTTAAATAGAACCCTCTTGGTTAGCCTCCACGTTTCAGTCCCATAGGGGAGTACAGGTACGATGCAACTGTTGTATACTTTCCTCTTGAGCGATACCGGTAAGCGGCTAGCATAATCTGCGAGTGCTTGCCAAATGCGGTCCATCCCAATCTTATTCTTTTGTTATTTCCTTGTCATGATCCGGATCTGCGGTTACTATCTGTCCTAAGTAGGCATATTCGCCTACTACTTCCAGTACTTCGCTAGCTAATGTAAACTGCTGTTCCTTCCCGAGGCTGTTGAACATTACCTTAGTCTTCTGCATATTGATTTTTAAGCCTACCTTTCTACTTTTCCTGTCTAGGTCATCAATCATTATTTGCAGTTCATCCCCGAGTTGCCTAGCAAGGCAATGTAATCAGCAAGTCGCAGATTACTGAGGTTTTCTCCATCTACCCTTATCCTAACTGCTCCCATTCTAAGTCTCTGAATAATTCCTCTAAGCAAGCTTTGAATAGTACTGGGGAGATTGTGTCTCCTTGGCTAACACCTTTCTTTATGAGAATTTTGTTACTTTCTTTATGAAGAACAGTGGTTGCTGTGCAGCCACTATATATATCTTCCAGTGAATGGTGATGACCTACGTCTATTGAATATGTTTAATTCATGTGAATGTAAGTGTTACCAAGTGACTTGAGGTGCCTTGAAAAGGGTATAGGCTCAAAGAAATATTTAATAAGGTTTTTATTTATAAAAGCTGAGATCTTGTATACATGATCATAGCCGTCGGGAACATTTTATTGAATATAAAGAAAAGAGACGCATAAAAACCAATATATAACTAAGCATAGCAAGAAAATACTGCGGGAATTTTATTAACAGTGAACATTTACGGTGTTCCTTAAACAAATACATTCATTTCTGCCTGCGTCATCATCGTTTAGGTGATTTTGATCAATTATGGTCCTTTGAAAAAAGAATATTTAATCTAATCGCTAGTTTACTGGTGTAATGAAAAAGATGGCAATTTTTTGTTTGACGTTTAAAAGAATAGAAAATGGAGTTGTTCTCATTGTAGGGAATAATAATTTGAAAGAACGTTTATCGACGCATGTGATTTGTCCTAAGATAGAGGTTTAGCAACGTTTTAGGAGGTTAGTGACTTACGCTAGCCGCTATATTTTGTACATAAATGTGGCTGTTTTCTTTCTAATTCTTTTTGGTTCGTTATTATTTGTCTTTCTATAAAGGTTCCAAATAACTACTCTATATTCTAAGGCGGGTCTGCTAATAGTATTGTAGACAAGGAGGTGTGTAGATTGGGAATTTTCTGCAGAGGCGGTATGTTCAGAGCTAACCCGCATGGCCTGGGAATATTATTAAAGATTACAGAGCCTAGCATGTTTCTATAGAAACAAACACTGTTTTTGAGATAATTAGACAAATCATACGATTTTATGCCTACGATTAGTTTCGCAGAGCTTTATTTGGTTCTTTGGCTTGCGAATTGTAGCTAGACAGCAAAATCCTCTCTTATTCAACATAGGCATTAATTTACTCGCTTGGTATTTACATACTAATTTTTTTCGCGATTGCGTTTGTCAAGAATGAGCAACAATCAACCTTAAATTGACTAAGAATCAGTTATAAAAATGGAAATTGATTGCGTTGGATCAGGTAGGCTCTCAGTTTGAGAACACGTTTTCACTTGTCTGTTTACGCTGATGAACCAAGAGATATGATTTGCAATGTAGAGCAGTTTCCTTCTAAGAAGGCAACAACGAGCACCACGATAACAAATTGAACACTTCCGGAACTACCTTCACCCGTTCAAGCGTTTTTGTGGTCAGCTTTGCACTCCTGGCAAAATTTACAAATGGGAGGCTTTTAAACAGTCTTGATCTCTCTCTTATACAGGCACCCTTCAGCTTCAAAAATGTAAAAATATGTTTTCTATACAAAAAGAGGGAATACGTATTTTATCACACAGTTTTATTTCTTTACTTTCCTCTGCACACTACAATTTAAGGTAGATGGCTCTGTTCATTTTTGTTCATGTTGCTCTCCTGAAGAATTCAACATTACAAGAAGTACATAATGAACATTCCTCGTAAGCAAGAATAAATTACTACAAGAAACAAAAACTAATATGGAGTCTGGGGCCTCGCGATGCGCGAGATTTTATTGTTCGTTCGACAAATTTCCTGCTCAGTGTTCGCGACGTCGTAGCGTCCAAGTGATACTTGGGCCGCCTGTCCTCTGTAGCAGCAGCAAGTCAGGTGCGATTCCCATCGCTCGAAATGAACGAAGTGCTTCGTAAGATAGTTCCGGGTAGAGTAATGTCTTCTTCCTTGGATGTTTCTCCCTTCGTTAGACATTATACCGTTGTCGCCGTCCAGTCTTGGTTCCTATGTGTTTCTTGTGATTCGTTTTTTTTTTCTCTTTAGCTTCAAATAATGCTGCGCAAATGTAATAAGGCTACGGCCGATTGATCTCTTGATCCAAGCGCAAAGCAGGTTAGGTCTGTCGGGCTGCCAAGTGCCGTCCTTCATCGAGCATTAGCGTCGGGGTCAGTGCGCTCTGTCAGATTCGCAAGACCTTATCAGTGCTACCATTTAAGCTTTCTTCCTTTTTTTTATTTTCCACTTTGCTTTGTTTATGTGGCCTATACAAAATTTATATTTTTCTCATACTGGTGAACTTTAGCGCTTGTGTTCAATTGATGTTAAATTTAGCGTTTCCTTCAGCTTTCAGCGAAATTTCCGCAGAAAATGATATCACCGTCGTCGTGACATCACTTCATGAAGAAAAAAAGCTGCCAAAATCTGCTACCGAAGACTGATTTTTTTTATAACCGCAAGCATTTTTGGTATTTCTGCCATTTGTGCTGAACAAAATGAAGGGCATCGGGCTGGCACTGGCAGATTTTTCAATACAGAGCCTATAGCCCATCAATGTGTGATTCAAACGTGCAAATCCTGGCAATATACTTTGCGCTTGTAATTGTGAGATAATAGGTTAACGTTGGAAAGACGAAATCAAACTTCATTTGGTGCATAGTACACCTAATGGCCTTCTCTTCAAACACCTGCCAACAGGCCACCCTGTATACGCAGCGCCTGGGGTCATCGACGGTAACAGAACCGTGGAAGATCGCAAACATTATCCTGATTCATAACAAAGGGGACGCTAAGGACCTTAAAAATTACAGACCAGTCAGCTTACTGTCTGTTACGTATAAAGTATTTACTAAGGTAATCGCTAATAGAATCAGGACAACCTTAGACTGCAATTAAGCAAATGATCAAGCAGGGTTTCGGGAACGGTACTCTACTATCGATCTTATAAATACCATCAATTAGGTGATAGACAAATGCTCCGAATATAACAAGCCCTTATACATAGTATTCATTTATTACGAAAAAGCGTTTGACTCAATAGAAACCTCGGCGGGGATGCAGGCATTGCGAAATCAGGGGGTAGACGAGTCGTTTGTGAAAGTCTTGGAAATTATATACCTATACTGGCTGCACAGCAACTATATTTCTGCATAAAGAAAGTAATCAAATTCCGATAAATAAAGGTGCTAGGCAAGGAGACACGATCTCCCCAGTACTATTCATAGCTTGCTTTGAAGAAGTATTCAGAGACTTAAACCCTGAGTAATCTGCGATTTGCTGATGACATTGCCTTACTAGATAACTCCAGAGATGAACTGCAAAGAATGATTGGTGACCTAGACAGGAAACGTAGAAAGGTAGGCTTGAAAATCAATATGCAGAAGACTAACGTAATGTTCAACAGTCTCGGGTAGGAACAGCAGTTCACGTTAGGTAGAGAAGCACTGGAAGTAGTAGGCGAATGTCTACTTATGACAAGTAGTAACCGCAGGTCCTGACCATTAAAACGAAATAACCAGAAGAATAGGATTGAGATGAAGCGCATTTGGCAAGCACTCGCAGATTATTACTAGCAGCTTACCGGTATCGCTCAAGCGGAAAGTACACAACAGTTGCATCTTACCTGTACTCACCTACGGGACTAAAACGTGGAGGCTAATTAAGAGAGTTCTACTTAAGTTGAAGACACCCCAGAGGGCTATGGAACGAAAAATGGTAAAGGTAACATTAAGAGATAGAAAGCGTGCAGAGTGGGTCAGACAAATAACTCAAGTTACTGACATTCTAGTAGAAATTAAGAAGAAGAAATGGACATGGGCAGGACATGTAGTGCGAAGAGAGGTTTGCGTCAGCGCATATACAAACAAAAATGCTTGAAAAGTCTCCCTGAGTGCTAGCGCTGCCGACAATAGTAGTCATCGGTAAAATTTCATTTTTTTTCGCATGTTTTTATTTCTATTATAATGGGCCTTTGGAAGGTCTCCTTTTTTCTGTAGCATAATGTACTTCACATTGCTAAGGCAGACATTTCATACTTCCCTGTGGAAGCATAGTTAGAGGGGGGAGGGAGGTGTTTCGGTGTGAGAACAAACCGCCGACATTTTCTCCTCTCTGCATCTACCTCTTTTTGTTTGTAGATTTTGAACCGCCGTTATTTATTATTCCTTAAAAAAATGTCAGTCTACGCCACTGCCTCTGTGCAATAATAGACCTTACTTTGTTGTTCGATCACATATGCGCAATATATAACCATTTTATTAAGCCAATTTCTTGTACGAGCCCACACCCTCATTTGAAGCATAATAATGCCTACTTCGCAAGAATAAAAAATAAATACTGTTCCTCAGACGGAGAGCATACGTGTGCCGAATAGCTGATCGCCGAAAATTGGTGCTCGGATCATTTGATGAGCCTGATTTCCAGTGCTTTAAATCCCATTCCCTCAGTGGCGGCCAGCGAGCAGCCGTCCATGTCCTACCGCGAGAAGCAATTTTCCCAAGTGTGACAACAGTCTTTGCGTTACGGAGTCTCAGCGATTCCAGACAACTGGAATCGCTCTGGGCCGCCTTGTTCTGTGAGTGGGCTAAGTGGACAAGCAGCCTGTGATGTCGTTACCTCCAGGCCGCAACTTCTCTCCATATCAGTAATTAGGTGTAAAATGCGCTAGGCCTCTAGCTCCCCCTGCAGTGCTAATCAGGACTAAGTAGGCGTTCATGACACAGCTCCTGCCATTCATCTACTCACGTAAATTTTAGGTATGCTTGCTTCTGGAGAGTAGGGTAGGAACTATGATAAACTAGCATAAAAGTGTACGAGCACTATTTTTCACTGCACCCAGAGTAAATGTCCAGAAGTCATACATATAAAAATCCCCCTTTATCGTGGGGAACCAAAGTGTCATTCATGCAACTTTATTTAGGCTTATTAATGTCAATGAACAGACACTCAATACTTCGGTCGCAAAATGTGAACCATGCTCTCTCAATATTGTAGTAATGTCAAGGGTAACGAAGAGGGTTCTACTTAAGTTGAGGACAACGCAGAAGGCTATGGAAAGAAACATGGTAGGGGTAACTTTAATAGATAGGTGCATTGTGGGTCAGAGAAATAGCTCAAGTTTCTTACAATATAGTGGAAATCAAGAAGTAGAAGTGGGCATAGGCAGGAGATGTAGTGTGAAGAGAGGATAACCGATTGTAGCTTAGGGTTACAAACTGGATTCCAAGGGAAGCAAAGCGTAGCAGGGGGCGAAAGAAAGTTAGGTGGGTGGATGAGGTTTAGTTAGCAGGGGTCAAATGGATGCAGCTAGCAGAGAACCGGGTTAATTGGAGAAATATGGAAGAGGCCTTCGCCCTGCAGTGGGTATAGTCAGGTTGTTGTTGATGATGATGATGATAATGATTTTCCTTTTTGCCTTCAGTGCAGCGCTGAGTGCCTGCAACAAGCCTAAGAAAAGCGAATTAAATTTATTCCCATACAGAAGCACGTCGTCCGCTGGCGGAAGGTTCGATCTAGCCCCCTTGTAGTAATTGGATGGCAGTTTGGTACAGAAAGTTGGCCTCGTCCTGTACGCAGTGCATGGTCGGAGATAATTTCGTTTCAGGAAGATTGGTTAGCATAGTTAGATGAATATGCATGAACGCTATTATCGACACAGTGCCGGTGGCAGAAGGTTAGAAGAGCTGACAAAGTCTTTACGAAAGGATGCTAGTTTTGTTCGCGTTAAAAACGTGACATTGTAAACATTGAAATCATGGTTGTAATAACAGTTCCTTCATGCTTCATATATGTCTGTGCTATATGCTTTTTGATGTGATTCAGTGAAATGTTCTGCAGAGCTGATGGTACAAGGCCTTAAGCATGTGTCTGGCATATCAGTAAATGAGCATAGAAGTTCTTGGAAGGACTCAGGCAATGAATAATTATTCATTGCCTGAGTCCATCCAAGAGTCCTTCCAAGTCCGTCCATATATATATATAGATATGGACGGACTTGGAAGGACTCTTGGACTAAGTTTTGAATACGGTTTGCCCTAGCACAGTGAAACAAATTCAGAGATGTTACGAGTCGCGTATGCTGACCTCCAGTATTTTGTTCGTTCGCTACTGTTGAATGATTAGTAAAGAGCAATAACGCATTTCTATTTATTAGCTTGAGAGAAATAGTGTTAATGTAACAGTTTTAGATCTTCTCGAAAACCAGAAAGCTACGTTGTTTCCAGCACGCTAGGACATACGCCGCCCTATGCATAGGCCTTCAAAAAATGCTGTCACGTGACCAGCTCTGATTTTAAATCATTCGCCATGTGGGCGCAACTAGCTTCATCGTAGACACCACAGCCCAGAAAAGGAGATTTTGATATCTCGAACGCGTCACGAGGCATTTAAGTGGCGCCGCAGTCACGAGGATGTGCTTTTTTTATTGCGCCAAGCATTGTTTACGGCTGCTAAAAATATCACTTTACGTAAACGTTACTTTGAAGAAAACAACGTCGCTAGCGGGTTTTCAAAAAGATCTACGACTTCTGCTTTGACAGTTTTTCTCGCAAGCCAATAATTAAAAAATGGCTAATTAGCCTTTACTAATTATTCAACTGTAATGAACGAAAAAATACTTGAGGTTAGCATAGGCGACTCGGAACACATCGAAATTTTGTTTCACTGTGCTAGAGGAAACCGTATTTTTAAAACTTGGTTCAAGTTACCAGGGACACCATATATAAATATATTCACCTGGGACTTAATGCTTGCCAGCCCAAGGCATAATTGGGGTTTAGCTTAGATTGTGATTGACGGAATGTTTAAATTTTCATTGGCTTAAAGTTGTTCTTCCGGGCTTGGGTAATTCTCCCCGTTTATCAATGAAATAGCGCTAGAGCAAGGTAAGCCTCTAGGAATCTTTTGAGACACCTAAGGGAAATACCCAGACCAGACTAATGCTTTTACGATGGATGTGCCTAGGAGATAAACGATGCCTTTACTGCGTGAACATTTTAGCCTGACGCAAACATCCATGCACTTTGTCACCTTTTTGGTGTCTCTAGGCGGCTGCAGCTTCTGCGGAGTTTCTTCCAATTCGGCCAGTGCGAAAAGCAAAATGCGTCCCGGCGGCAACTACAGCAAATATACAACGTGGCGTGTCTCCTAACGTGACCTATACTGACGAACTAGGGTTTATATAAGCTCATGTAGAGCCAAGAAATCACGAAAAAACGGACCATGAATCCCTAAATAAGAAAATGTAAAAGTACTATACGCAGGAACTTTGTACTATGGTAAACTCGGCTAGTATTTTTACTTTATCTTTAGAGGAACAGAATCCACCGCGCTGTGGGAACCTTTGCTCCTTTCTGAGCTGTTTCTTGTTTCCTTCTACTACTAAATATTGCCGCCACGGGCAGAAACCACTATAAAGATTGAGGCAAGAACTTCGACTTAACTTAAGCGCGCTTGGGATTCCGGTTGAGTTTTGAGGTTCGCAAACTTGGAGGGGAGTCAACACTGCGGTTTACCAGCTGAAAGCGTAACATGGGATTACAGTTTGCTACATCTAAAGGCTTCTATAAAGTTCTAAGCTTGCTTTTGGGTCAAGGGTTTGAAACTACATGGTTGTCAGCATTGGAGCTAAAAAAGAAGTACTGGTTAGAAAGCCCGCAGGTTGCTTTTTCGTATAAACCGTTCTTTTTATTTGCTTGACATTATTGTTTTCTTTTTTGTCATATATATCCTACCTCCCATGTCCAGTGGCCCTTCCACCCCGCTTCCAACATAAAGCGCGTCTGCAGACAGGACGGCTTTAACCAATATGTTTGAAACAAAAAACTGCCAAATTAAGGCTCCCAGTCTGCAATAACTAAATTTTCGATGCTGGTTAACACAGCACAGATGACGACCATTGTGGGGCAGAACAACCTGTATATATAGAATGGCTTTCAGAACACAAAATTATTATTGAAATGAGTCGCTTTTGAAACAAATTCACCAAAAATTCAAGTGTAATGAAGTGTCCGCTTGACTGGAGAATAATAATGTCATATAAACAATATCAAAGTTGCAAAATCTACGTTTGTTTCGTACTTCTCGAGCAAATTAAAGTTTTTCCTTCGTCAAAAATTATGAGGTTAAAGACTGAAACCATTATTGACACAGACTAATCTGGAATAGACAATCATATTGTTTTGACAGCGCACTCATCAGGATCTACACAGCATATGTTTCTCACATTCCGCTGCGATCGAAGAAATCCGAGCTGGTGGTTAAGTCGGTATGATCGGGAGTTAGCGTTTGTTTCCAGATGAAATTCTCTGACTGGTGCTAATAAATTTATCTCTCTCTCTCTCACACACACATATATATTTTGAGAAGAGAATCACCGGTAGTCAACAAATTTGAAAAACCCGGTTGATTAGGGCATTCACGATGCTCTACGATGTTGAAGTCATAGTTGCAGGCGAAATATGTAGGCATATGCTATTTTATTTGGGCAGAGTTTGTTAACATGCCCAAATTATGTTCAAGGCATCAAATATAATTTACCCGTCACATTCATAACTTTGATTTCAAACTTTGTGTCCTGATAATTTGAAAAATTGTCGTTTCGTTTATATTGCGGTTATTTTGAGAGCTCAATATATACGCACCAAGTGTAGCATCGTGCACGGAAATGGATGCGCGGAGCAGTTCTCTATACACATACTGTTGTTTATATAAATGGTGGTGAAAAATTCATGAACGAAAGAGGAATGTTGAAATAAATAGAACCCACGCGTGTCAACATCTGCCTATATATAGACACATGAAAAATCAACGGTGCATTTTCGAAATTAGACGCTGTGTTTCTGATCATACGAGCGAAATTTGGTAGACAATTCAAAGATTCCTTCACTATTTTAAAACTAGTTGGTGCAAGAACATCAGGGCCCGCTTGCACAAAACAATCTTAAGACTGTCTTAGCTAAGTCCAGACTTAACTGGAGTCTAAAGAATATGCCACTAGCATGGCCGCTTAAGACTGGAGTAAAGACTGGGCTTCAGTCCTGACTTGAATAAGTCGCTTGTATGATTACGACTCTAGTGCTGTCTTGGTTAAGACACAAGGACGCCAGGTGTCTAAGTAGAGAAATTAGGGAAATACAGGGATGCGCTGGCACTGTCCCTGCTGTAAGATGTACACATTCCGTCAATTTTGCGTTGTGTAAAATCCGTGCCATTGCTTTTTGCGGCTTAAGATTGTGTTACGAGGAAAAATACCCCACGTGGTTGCTGAGGCCGTTCTAGGAAGCCACTCTGGTGAACATGAACCCGAAGCGTTCGACGTTCGGAACACGAGCCGTCTTAAATAAGCTTGGTCTTTCTAAAGACACCATTTAAGTCTGGACTTAGCTCGGACTTTATCGTGCAAGCCGGCCCAGATCTGTTGCTCAAGTCGGCTCTCAGCATCAAAAAATTCTTTTTCTTCAACTTTATTTTAAACCTCTTTGAATGGCATTGATGAAATTATCACATATCACTTGCTATCCTCCGAATTTATCTATCCATCACTATAAATTCATCCGCCATTTTTCTTTCTGCATTTGAATGCGTTATTTGAGAAAATATAAGCATGAAAGAGGCTCACCATTGCCGCAGTCTAATCGAATAGGTAGCTTCCTGCTATTTTAACTTTCAATGTGATCAACAAAACCGTAAGTTAAGGAGATACTTAAGCGCTCATGGTGAATGCTTCCTCGTCGTGTATTGTAAACCAAATTGAAGAGTGGTGGGCAGCCTTAGTCATACACGTTTTTTGGCCATGCAGGAAAATTTGGGTTGATTCACTGGCTTTGAAGGCGTGTCACTCATGATGGAATATGTCAAGCACGTTGTTGGTCCTACGTGATGTATACTTCCAAGGAAAACGTTAAAGAATCACGGCATAAAATTTTAAATGGCCAAACAGGGAATGATAAAAAAGGACCGCTATCTATGAGGGAATACGCGAACTACTACTCGCCAACTTGTTAGCAGCGTCGAACCTTATCTCGGTAGCAGCTGTGCGCTGCTTCAGTGTATTGTGTACTAGTTCACGTACTCTTGTGTACGTGGGTGGGTACAAGGTAGATCCGGGGAAGGAAGTAGAAGTATATGTTTACAGGCGATCTTAAGCGACATGCGAAAGAAGAAATGCGATTGAGAGAAAGAATACTAAAGTTTTCCGTTCCTACAAAGCTGCTTGCCTGTTTGGCATCACGTGAACCTCAATTTCAACTGCTGCTGTAATGCGTATCCATGCCATATATGCTGTCGTTTCGTCTTTACGTCTACGCATTAAGTGTTTGATTCACATTACATACGCAACATTGCATGCGCGTATGTAAATGTTTGCATGTCACTACTGATTGCGCATAACAAGCGCTAAACCCAGCTTGTTTCACACTACGTAATTGATTTGTATCGTGTATATTGTGTGCAATGATGCTGTCTTTCGCCGGTGTAAAATTGCCGAGGGAATGTTGAACTGGGGGGGGGGGGGGGGGGAGTGCTTAATTGTGGACTTGTTCGTTAAGGGTTACTACATTTGTAATCTGTGTATCACTAAACCAGTGCTCGTCCAATTGTGTCATAGTTTGCTTCGCAAATGTATTAAGCTCGTGCATACATTTTCGGGCTATTGTTCTCCCAGACAGAGCTCTATGAAATGATAACTGTGTCACTAGTGTTCCCTTTTTATCGCAGCTGCACTCAATTGCACTTAATATTCAGAACTACAAAAAAAGTTTCTTACTACGGGTATCACCGAGACCCTGTCCCCAGAATAAAGTGATATTTGCCATCATACAGAATGAAGCCTCTTAAGTTTAGGTCACCCCGCATGCGCAGATGCGCTCAAAACATTTATATATAAATTACATTGTACCATGCGGCTCCGACACTGTATAAATTTGCGTCCATAAACACGAAGCCGTGAGAGGCATATATTTCAGTACTACCACAAATATCGTATCGGCGGACCAGCCTTATTCGGGCCTGAAGTCCGAGTCACGCACTGAAGTGCACCCTGAAGCGATGGATATGGGTATCTGAAAAAGAGAAGGATGAAATTGAAGCTGCATGTGCACAGGTGTGAAAGATGACGCATCATAGACCGCTCAAAATATCTAAAGGTGAAGCAAACGACCAGTACGAAAGAAGAATCTAAAATGAAGCCTGTGTCTAAGGCGAAGGGTCATCATCTCAAATAGCTCAAAGTTAACTTTCAGAAGTTCCAGCACTGCTATAAACAGGCCCCAGATATTGACTGACTCAAGGCTCAGTGCCCTACTTCATGTCAGTCATTGTGGGAAGCAAATGCAGCAGTTCACAACTCGTTAGAAGATGACCACATTTTGCAGCACCTGCTTTAATCAGAATCATAAAAGACTGCCATCTAATGCGTGAACCATTTTATGGAATCAAAATAGGATTTTATGTTTACGCAGGGTTTCCCGATTGGAAGTTATTTTTGCATTGATGAAAAATATCCATCAAGATAACTTTTTCTGGTGAACACGTGCTTGTGCACGTTGACATATAGAACGCCCTAATGGGAAAAGCATGCCTTCTGCCTTTGCCTGCTGGACAGAAAACAGAGCTGAAAACGCCGCTTGTTTTGCTACAGATAAGCTTGGGAATCACTCTGCTGACGGCTGTCCTTTCCAAAATTGTCAATGAAAGCGGCTGTCACACGATGGTGAACTAAAATCTGCCCGAAGAGCCACCTGTTCAAGATCATAACACATAACAGCCAATACCAAGAAACAGACTGCGCCCCTTAGAGGACAATATGGCGGTCGCTACCAGCAATTCAAGAACGCTTAACCTTTTGAATGTGCTTTATTGTGTACCGCAGTGTAAGCTGACGTTCCCAAGTTCACTAAACTCGCACAGTTTCTCTAACGATCCTAACTAAAACCTGGTGCACCTGGCGGTACTGGTGCACCTAGCGGTGGCTCCTTAAACTAATGCATGTTGGAATATGTGACCTCACTTGTTTCTTTGCATTGGCGCCCTATCCGCCTGCTCGCCTTCTGCCTTGCACGGCCAGCACCTGTCGCAGCAGCTCGCGCTGTACACGTAAAGTGAGGATGCGCTGGGAGTGTTATTGCTTTCCCTACATTTTACTCTACATTTAAAAACATAAAACGCGATTTTAGTAACAGATGTTGAATACGCGTAATCGCACAGAATATAATAGATAAATACACGCAAGGAAATATTTTAATACATGCATTTGTGTTGCGAAGAGATACTTTGGGGGCATTCCTAACATCTTTAGCATTTGTATTCAAAATAAAATAACGTAGTAGGGAACATTATCTTGAGGTGTGACTCGGAACGAAATTAATTTGGAATCAAATTCGTATTCTTTGCCCGAAATTTGTAGTACATTGCAGAAACATCTCGCGAGCAGTGCATAAGCGTACTTAAAAAAGCAGAAAAATAAATGTTTCATTTACTGGAGTTTTCACGCCAGCATCAGCTAATATATTGAAGACTAGAAGATTGGCTTCTTCACACAGGGCCAGTAAAATCCACAGCGCTCTTTGCATTCAAACGACAACATTTTTCTAATAAACCTTGATACAACAAGCTAAGTGCAACAGGTCCGGTCGTGAGGTAGCGCCGTCAATGTCCGAAAGCGCAGTAAAATTGCTCCACTACGAAGGGGCTACGTATTGTTTGCTGATATACTATTGAGATGTGTGTTATTAGGTTTAGAGCAGTACTGCTGGGGCTGCTTACGTCATATAAAAGATCTTTGTTTAAAATGTTTCAAACCGAGCCTCGCCTCCCTTCCACCATTTTAGGTGAATGAAGCTATAAATGACTACGGTTTTAAAACAGTACCGACTGCATTTATAGTTCTAAATCACTCATGCGCTCAACACCACCTGCCAGCGATCTTATCCGATTTCGTTTGTGTCGTCGCTCTTATTGAAGAAACTGTTTTGAGAAGTAGCAAACCACGTAGCTTGAGTGAGTCTCCCCTTAGGGTCTATCATGAAAGCCGACCAATGAAGTACTGGAGCCTGTCAACGACCAATGAGTGACCATGAACTCTTGTAGAGCTTCCATACACACAAAAAATCCGATGGAGCCCAGTGGAATGGGTCGGGTTCGAATCCAGGTAATGTTCAATATCAGAGGAGCCGTTTAACCAGCAAATCACCGTGGCGGGTACATCAGCTGGTTAGAAACACATTTTGGCTGGGTGATTTTCAGATAGCACCATAAATAAGTTTAAATCCGTAGCCACCGAGTTCAAGACCCCCGCTGCAGAAGAGCTTTTCGCGGGGGCCGCGGGTAAACCTGTGCAGTTTGATGCGGCATCTCCTGGAAGACAGGACATGTAAAGAGGAACTCCAGCGCACCAAGCTTAGAGTCACAGAACGTGTATATCAGCTAAGTATTAAGTAAAAAACAACTACATCGAGATAAAACAAGACAAAAAGCCTGCCGTTTCCCACTACATCCGGTTTAAAGGGGATAAATCCTGTCAAGCGTGAAGTGGATTATCAGGACAATATTCGTATTTATGTGTTACTTTTTTCGTTTCTCGGCAGTCTCGAAAACAAAGCATGATTGTTCCTTAATATAGCGATATAGCTAAAGGTTTCGCGCGATAAAGCAGACAGCGGTGTCCTATGCCTTCTCTCAAAACTTCGTTCATTGGTGGAATACGTTTGTGACGACATATGTGGACGTTTTTCGACGAGCGGGTACCATTCGTGGTAAAAAAAATATTACTTCGTATTGTAATGCGTGCAGTGTTGTTATTAGAGGGGATTACAAGACAATTTAGAGGCTTGGTGAGGAGGCTAAGTGCCGAGAGATCAATACTGCTTCAGAACTATTTTTTTTTTTTTTGCCGAATGGAAAGCCCGTGAAGGATCCCAAGCTAGCACTTCTACTCTAGGTGGCGGCAAGCCCTTTAGGTCACTGAAATAATTGAGGAAGATGCGGGGTAAGCGGGAGGGGGTGGAGGCTTAGCTTCCAGAATTCCATTTGTCAGAGGGTCAGCCATCCTTTCGCGGTATATGGTCTGGATTCCGTGCTTCAGGCCCGCTCACGTCTGTGCGGTTGTTTTGAGCAACGTCATAAGGTGCTTCCACAACTGCTATTGTTTCTTTCGTGGCAGAATTTCGGAGCTGAAACTATTGTTAAAACAGGCTTCACTGTCTTTTATTAGCATCACTAAGCTTTTTCTTGTATTTTACTTCGGCCCTTGTATAGTGCATCTAGGTCCTGCCTTAACCATCAAGCGTCACTGCTGTTCACCAAACTCCTCCTACATATGTGCCCCCTCTATTAATGATATCTGGCTTCAGCAGTAAGGCAGTCTTGTTCTTTCCAACAACCTTAAAAAGAGTAATCCCAAAGCACAAGTTTGAAGGAAGCAGAGTCACCGAGTCTAAACATGAACCTTTGCCCAACCAATTCCTAGCTTTTGCACTCTGCACTGCACGAAGAAAATAGGTTAACGCTAACCAACCTAGCAACAGAAACCGTGCCCTGGGGATCTTCTCTTAAACTAGGTGACTAGGGTTGATGTGCCAATAGACCAGTCAAAGAAATAGCTTCCTGCCTTCCGCCGGCTAACACCTTATTTGGTCGGCGGCCAGAATAAAGTAGTGAGGAGATCTCTATCTGGTTTTAACGCTTCTCCGATGTTTGGGTGAGATCGAAGGCATGCCATAAACTTTCCCTGCTTCGGCTGGAGAAAGCTATATTCCAAGCTAGCAGACCATCATCCGGAAACTGCGAAAGAACCAGAAAGTTAGGGCATCAGGTATTGAAGCTGAATATACATGTCTGGACAGTACTGTGTGCAGGCAACAGCTAGAACTGGAAACTGGAACAGGCAGAACAGAAGGATAAACAATTGGGCGAGTTGGTACCGATTCATATTGAAAAGGCACAGCGCAAAAAGACACCGGACGTGTGTACTTCTTCTTTCTTTTGTCCCGTGTGTTTTTGCGCTGTACCCTTTTCATATGAACAGGTAGAACAGGTAGAACTGGAAACTAATAAAGTACCAAGCAGTAAATCAACTATCTATCATTCGATCAATCATGTTGATCCCACAAGTGAGGTGGTACGAGCATGCAGAAAAAGCTTAGGTACAGAATGGACTTAAATTGCGACTCCCTGAACCAGCCTCACTATTTAATAAACTCAAGATTACTCCACCGAGTGCATGATATATACCACTAACGAAGGAAGATTATATGATAAAATTAGATCATATATTAATCCACATATTTAACGCATTATCGCGGGAATAACTATCAAGTCATTAAGTAAATGGCATAAAAAGCTTCAAATAATAAAGCAGTGCATTTGAAGATAATAATAGATTTCGGGCACGCAATTATTATAAAAAATGAAAGCCCCACCAAAGTTAAATGCAAATTACGACTCCTAATGGTTGTGAAGCTCAAACAACAATCAAATAACGCTTAACTGCCGTATATAGTATTCACAAAAGAGAAAGAACTGGTATTTTGGACACCTGATAATCAGAAGTCAAAGAAAAAAACGGTTGAGGGAAGGCTCAGTTTCCTAGACTGCGCTGCGATAAAAGGGCTTATATTTGTCTGAAAAGGGCGTTCGTTAGGTTAATACGGGGCGTTCTCCCGTAAAGGTGTGATGTGACAAGTTTGGTGAGATGGGAGCATCACACCTCTCTCACACAACAAGCCTAGACAGCTATTTGGTTGATTGATAACTAAGCATGCTTCTGATAACGTTAGCATACTTAAGAGCTGCATTACCATATAACAGAGATAAAGATGTAAGCCAGCTCTAGAGGACAACGTCTCAGCTGGAGGGGGAAGGAGAAGGGAAAACAAGGTGAATGTGTAAGGCTGTGCTGTGCGTCCACGCCAGTCTTGTACACGGTACAGAAAGTGAGTATCAAGTTGCATTACAATTATTTCATTTCAGATGTAACTACAGTGGTCAATCGCACTGTCTCAGAAAAGTAAGAAATAATTTCAGGATATTTACCAGTTTTATATTCGGCCACTTTTCTTCCAAATATATTACGACTGCAGAAACACGCCCAAGCTGCAATAAATTCGTGTGGCTTGCTAAATAATTTTTTCAAGCAGTAATTTTGAACAGCTTGGCTGGGGAGGTGGTTAGTTCAAAACCCAACGCCGGACACCCACTGGTAAAAATGGGTACAAGTGTCTCCCGGTCTGGCGCTTCACATATTTTGAACATTACTCACTACGATATCATACTCTTCATTGAACATTTTATACATACAAGCGCTAGAGGGCAGTACGGTGTTATATAGTACGAACACCTTGTGGTGCCCACTCGTAGATGCGCAGTTCTTCGGTGCTAGATTCTACATCCCCTTCACCAGCAGCGTTCGCTCAGTGATGAGGACGCTAAGCTGCTGAACCCAAGGACTTGGCTTCGAATCTAAGCCACGACGGCCGCTTTTCGATGTAGGTGCAAAAAACACGGCACCCGTATATTGCGCAGTGTGCCAAATAAAGAACTCCAGTTGGTCCACATTCCTCTATCCCTTCACTATGGTGTCTCTCGTTGCCGCTGCTGATTTCGAAAGTTAAAACCCTGCCAATTAAACCAAACACCCTCTATGAAGCGCCAATCTTCGTTTTTGGAGCTTTGAAAAGGCAATACAGGTGGGGTCGCTAAATGTTGGAAACATTGCTAGTGTTTTTTTTTTTTTAAACATCAGAGATGTGTTCTCGTGTGGAAAGTTTGCAAGGCCGATTAAAATCTTCGGCTAAAAGCAGGTAGAGCTTCTGGCACTGTTATTTCCTAGACCCCATTTTGGCCTTAAATCAATCATTTGCAACAGATGCCAGTTGAAGCTACACTGATCCATGACCGCAGAGGCCACGACGTGCCTGGCCATTACCATAGGGCCAAATAATTTGACACAGTTATATTAATCGTATTATTAAGGACGGGGAAGAAGTGGGCAGTGGTATGGGTAGATGTGTTGCCGTATCCCGCCTTTAAATTTCCTTAACCACAGCTCTAGGTTCGTTCTTACTTCGCCTGCGCATTCTGCGGGGAACAGGAGTCATTAGAACATTTGTTCCATGTACTTTTGCCGTCGGTCACCAAAATATGAAGACGGCTTTTGGAAAAGCCGCTCGAAAATCTTGCATTTAGTTTGAACAGCCCGATATTATTGTTCTTTGGCGCACCCTACTTGGTTACAGCCACAGGTCTATTTTATCATTATTGAAAACTTCTTAATAAAATGTTAATGACAGCCTTGATAATATACACTGTTAATTCACTTGCCTCACATCTCACAGTATTCACCTTCCCTGTGAGTTATAATGTCTCCTTTTTATATCGGTCATTCATCTTTTTGTTTTCCTCTCTCTTCACCAGCGATGATTTCATTTTTTCGCGATGTATATATGCATTTCTAAAAACTCTCTGCATCCCAATTCTTGGCTGATTCCCCTGTGTAGCTATGTGCCATAGCTTTACGGTACAACAACAGCTCTTCTGTTTAGCCCCCCAACATTCATTTAACGCCACCCATCGCATCGGTTATATTTGTTTTCCATATTCACTGGCTTTCGGCCCCGTAAAACTTTCGTGGAGCGTGCTGGGTAGCTTCCTCCTATCCTGGCCTTGGAGCATCGATGCCCCGCGTCGGCTTCCGAGGTTGGCAGCGGCTGCCTGGGAAGCATTGCTTGGCTTCTCCACAGCCTGCCAGACTCCAATAAACTTTGCCGTTACCACCCGCGGAGTTCCCAGCTCTGACTAAAAATAACATGCAGGACAAGTTGCATGACTTGGACTCCATGCACTCACCCAAGATTCCATCAACATGTGAGGACGTGAAAGAGCCGTCTACGAGATCCGACCCACCCTAGAAGCAGACCAGACGACCCCATTGACCCCAGACGCCGACACACATGATGACATTGCCCCTGTCCGTGTCGTTTGATGCTTGCAAATTACGAGCGCTGCGACGGAGAACAACAACGAGAGAGTAATGACAAGGACAGGCGCTACTATCAACTGAAGGTTTATTCGAAGAACACAGATTAAATACTCGCAGAAGACAACCAAAGGCACATGGGCTTCACAGATTTTTCCTAGGTATCTAGATATACAATCTCACATTCTTGGATGCTTACAGATGGTGAGCTCACGCACGTGTCACTGTTCTTATGGATGTGATATGACTCTGACAGTTCTCTAGTCATTTGATCTTTGTGTCTAAACTTAATCTTGGTTTTGTTAAAAAGCGGTAGGCATTTTTTCCTACTAGGCACATTTGACCCACTAGGTTTATTCAAATGACAGTCCCTGTAATGAAGGGCCAAATTGGATGAGGGGGCACTATTCAAAGAAGTGTTATGCTGGCGCAGGGCCTATCAGAAGGTGGGGCTATGCTCCATTGATCGAATTCCTGACGTCCGCAAAAATGCGTGTGGTTGTTTCGGATAAAGAAGGTTATTTTGTTACGCTCCCAGAGAACTTTTTCCGTGAGAAGGCTATGGATTCGATCACCAAGAATTTTAAGCCTGTGCGCACCAGTGCCGTGAAACAAAAAACTGAGGCGTTAAGGCTATTAGGAGAAATGAAGTTAGACAGATTGCACTGCTCCATTAAAAAGACGAAGAGAAATTTTTTAGAAGTATTTTTTTCTGCTAAAACACATAAAATTGACATTCCCTTTCGCTCCATTGTTACTGAACGGGGAACCTGGCAACATGTTGTCTCAAGTTTTTTGCAAAGTAATTTATGTTCGCTTTCCGTAGTAGATCCATTTCTCGTTCCTAATTCAGTGGCAGTTGTAGAATTTTTGAAATGCAGTAATCCTGGTGTGTGTGGCATGTTCAGTATTGATGTGCAGGATTTATTCTATTCATTATCGCATAGTAGGCTCCTCCAGTGTGTTAAAAAATGTATAGAAGAGGAAAATGATGAGGGGGCATTCATTTCAAAGTGCGGTGTATCGGTTGGCTCCTTTTTAGAGCTTTTGTCTTTTTACCTTAAATCCACATTTGTTGAATGGGAGGGCAGACTATTTATACAAAAATCTGGGGTGTGCATTGACTCAAAAGTGGCTCCAGTTCTTAGCAACATATTTCTTTCTTACGTGGACAGATCCATTAATGATAAATTAGGTAACTATGTAAAAAAAGTCTTCCGATATGTAGACGATTATCTGGTTTTTCTTGAAGCTCAGGACTTCAATAGTCAAGTGGAAATGGTTTTAAAAACATTTGTAGACCGTGGGTATGGATTGAAATTTACGTTTGAATTACCGGAGGGAAATCAGCTTCAATTTTTGGATATAAGATTGGAAAAAAAGTTGGATCATGTTTGTTGGTCTTTTTTACAGCGGTCAGAGAAGCCCTTGCTCAGTTACCATTCAGGTCATTCGAAGATAGTAAAATGTGGCATTGCAGTGTCTTGTTTAAGTTCTGCTGTCACAAAATCTTGTGTTCACGCCATAGATAGTAGTTACAAACAACAGGTCCAAAGGTTAAGGTTAGCGGGCTTCCCGGTGGATGTGATAATTCTAGCTAGCAATAAAATCATAAAAAAGAATAAGGCTTTTGGTAGAGAAGATACACAAGTCCATATCAATAGCGATAGAAAGAAGTATGCAGTGATCCCGTATATCCATCCGTTATCCCACAGGCTTAAGCAAATCGGCAGTAGATATAGAGTTAAAGTGTTATTTTCGGTTCCTAATAAGCTGGGCAAAATTTGTGCGGTTGTTGACAGAAGGGCTAGAGATCAGAAACAAAAAAGTAGAACAAGAAAAGGTGCGTGCCAAGTGTACCATGATTCGCGTTTTGTCGCATGTGAAGAAGGGGTTGTGTATGAAGTACCTTTTAAATGTGGGAAAAATTATATAGGGCAAACCGGCAAATGTATTAATACGCGCCTGCGCCAGCATAACACTTCTTTGAATAGTGCCCCCTCATCTAATTTGGCCCTTCATTACAGGGACTGTCGTTTGAATAAACCTAGTGGGTCAAATGTGCCTAGTAGGAAGAAATGCCTACCGCTTTTTAACAAAACCAAGATTAAGTTTAGACACAAAGATCAAATGACTAGAGAACTGTCAGAGTCATATCACATCCATAAGAACAGTGACACGTGCGTGAGCTCACCATCTGTAAGCATCCAAGAATGTAAGATTGTATATCTAGATACCTAGGAAAAATCTGTGAAGCGCATGTGCCTTTGGTTGTCTTCTGCGAGTATTTAATCTGTGTTCTTCGAATAAACGTTCAGCTGATAGTAGCGCCTGTCCTTGTCATTACTCTCTCGTTGTTGTTCTCCGTCGCAGCGCTCGTAATTTGCAATCATGTACCAACTAGCTCAACTTTCCGTATTGATGCTTGCCTGCGCCTTAGCCGTCGCATTCTTGTCGCACGTAAAATGGACGTTTACTGGAACAGGCTTCATGTGGTAATCATCATGGCGACAAGGTGTTTCCTGTGTTTTTTTCTGTAATTGCCCATCGCACCATGGTCATCGTCATGAATTAAATCTTATAAACTACGATTTTTTTTATCACGATCGAAACGATCTATCGGTGACCCCATGTAATGTTTCGGGCGAGGTAGGGGAAACGAGCAAGGCTCAGTACTTTCACCATTCTTATTTAACTTGGCGATGACAAAGCTTTCTCGCGCACTGGGTGAAATTACTGATGTGGAGCACTCCATATACGCAGACGATGCTACCATCTGGAGCACCGGTGGCAGCGATGCGAAATTGGAAGCGCGCATGCAAGAAGCCATCACCGTTACCAACGCCCATCTTGCCCCAGTGGGACTTCGCTGCACTTCTAGAAAATCCGAGCTACTCATCTACCACCCCCCAAGACCAGGGCGCCCGTCCAACGACTGGCGCCGACACCACACACCATGCATAGAGTTACACGACAGGGATGGAAATCGCATACCTACGGTCGATAAAATACGAATTCTAGGATTAATCATCCAAAGCAATGGGTCGAATTGGGCGATGCTTGACAGCATCATGATCAAGATTGCAAACGCGATCCGAATGTTTCGGCGCATCATGAATAGGCACAGGGGACTGAGCGAGGACAACGCTATTCAAATGGTCCATGCTTTTGTCATGTGTCACATCACATACGTGGCTGCAATGCTCAACTGGAAAAAGGAACATCAGAGAAGGCTTGAAGTACACATACGCCGAGCTTTCAAGACAGCGTTGGGGATCCCCGATAATGCCTCCACTGAACTACTCTAACAGCTAGGAGTGCACAATACCCTTGCTGAAATCATCGAGGCACAGCACACGGCACAGATTGCACGCCTATCAAGCACCAAAGCGGGCAGAGAGATTCTCGTTAAGCACGACCTGAATACCATAGTAGAAAAGGACAACGTCCTGCAGTTACCTAAAGTCGTGTGAGAAGCAATCAAAGTGTCCCCCTTCCCAAGAAACATGTGCCCGATCCACTGTGAAGGAAGAAGGCTCGCCCGCGCCAAAGCCCTCGCTGCGGACGCGGCAGTTTCCCGACCAGACAGTTTTCGTGGATGCAGCGTACATACCGGGAAAGCATGCCCACTCGGTAGCAGTAGTTAACAGACACGGGCTCACGCGCAACTCCCTCACACTTTACACCAAGAAGCCAGAGGTAGCTGAACAAGCAGCGATAGCACTAGCTCTAAAAGACTCGGACTTCACAACTGTATACAGCGACTCTAGAGCAGCCACTCGAGGTTTCGCCAAGGGCGGGATAGACAAGACGACGCTACGGATCTAAGGCGGAAGTAACATCACCGATCCCTCCATCGTATGGTTCCCGGCACGCATGGGCAGCTTAGGGGGCAGCCTGCGGAATCTCAATGAGATCGCACACGAGGCGGCGCGAGGACTCATCGACCGCTTCCCTCCGGTTTCCCGAGCTACTCCACATATCGAGTACAGAGAACAATTATTCACGTACAACGAGCTCACTAAGCACTCTTATATAGGCAGACGAGCATTTCCCCTCCCGGATAAGAAATTAACCCGCAGCCAATCAGTCACGTTACGTTTGCTCCAAACGAACTCATACCCCAACCCCTGACGCATGAAGCACATCGACCCAGACTACGACGGACATGTGTGTGAACGGTGCACTGACAGCGTAGACTTAAACCATTTGCTGTGTGGTTGTGCATCAGCGACGCCTACGCCAAGAACAAGGAACGTTGGGACAAAGTGTTAAAAAGTGCTTCACTACATGATCAGCTTCGGGTTGTCCAGGAGGCCCGCGCGGCGGCGGAGAGCTTCGGGCTCTCTGTGCCGACGTGGGAGCTGCCCTCTACACCTGGCGCCTAGCCGGGTGTCCTCCAGGACCCCTACTGGGGGAAATAAAGTTTTACCAATTCAAACCAAACAAGTTGCTCTGTTGAAGTGGCCTCTCACAGGTACGATAGAAAAATAAACGTTGTCTTTGACTTTACACTATCGGAGCTTGCTAATTTTCTGAATACATTACCCCGAAAATTAATGAAAGCTGATCATATCTGGTTTTGTCATGTAGTCGACGCTACGTGCTATTTTAGCGATTTAAATGAGTATTTGTCTTTACGCTGCTTATAAAAATATGCATTAATACAAGAGGCCCGCAGAACATATTTCTTGGAAATAACTGACAGTTAGAAATGATTTCATGCAAGCTTGACAATGAATGCGATTGAAATTGCATATGAATAGTAAAAAACAAGAACACGAACCGTAATGAGAAACATTTCGTATTTTTCGTTATATAAGACTCCAATGTATAACAATATTTATAATTTATAACAAGTTATAATAAATTTATAATTCAACATTCTCTCTTATGTAATTTTGTTTACTCTTGAAGAATGGTCCCTGGAACATTGTATCGTGAAACGTCGGCTGTACCGACTTCTGCGAATAGGGAACCTGTCGTGGCCTCATAGGCCCAATTATTAGTAATATTGTTGGCCGAAGATGGCGAGATCTAGCTTGTCACCTTTCGAAACTGTCATTACAAGCCAGGGCCGTCTTACAGCTTTAAAGTTGCCATTTCAAGATTCCTTTGGTGGCTACTGGCGCGATTTTCATTTCCTGCGTGTACTACGTCCGACCCCGGAGCACGATGAAGTCAAGCGCATCGAGGAAGCACTGCTCCAGAATCGTCAAACTTTATGATAAGGCGTCTAGAGATGAAGCGTTTAGAGGCTTAGCGTTTTATTCTAAATCGTGTTGCTGGTCTGCATACGACAGCTTTCTAGAACGTGAGCTTTGAAGTTTTTATATCGTTTCTTGCAACTCTGCTGTTCTCACAGGCAGAGGGCATTGCGCGATGATCACGGAATCTCGTACACTTATGTTAAACTGCTCTAATTGGCTAAATTGATGTTAGTCTTATAGATGGGTGCGTTTATATGCTTAAACTCTGTAAATATAGGGTGTGCGTCTTATACACCAGATTTACCTGCAAGAGTAAAATGGCAGTATTACAACGCAATATATTCCAAAATTGCAGGAATGGCGCTTACATAGAAAATATATCGAATATGTACCACAATTTAAAAAGGTCGTATCTTTTGTGCGCTGTGCGCTAATGTAAATGGTCTTTTTAAATGCTATGGCTTGAAGCCTACCTTGAAACACTAGGCTTATTTCATATATTTACTCGAACGCTTTTGCTTCGCGTACAAACAAAACACACATGTACATTCTGTGCTCTACGTCGTATTTTCATGACAACATATTTAGATTTGTACATGTTCATATTGTTCATGTAATAAACAACTAAGAGAATGCGTTTCGTTATGGGAAGTATACTTGATTTCGTGTTGCAACAATTTGTGAGTCTAAAATTTTGATATTATGCCCAATCCCTGGCTTCTAATAGTTCTTAAACTAGTATAAATTGGACGGGACATGAAATTAAACAAATGAAAAGGCTCACGCACAATATTTGTATCCTGTCGTGGTGTTGCGGTTGCTGTTCGATGGTGAAAACAAGATTGCATTATTTCAAGAGCGATTATTTTGGAAAGCCTGAGAAGACTGTGACTGCGCCAAGTGTTTTTAGTTAAACTAACTCTGATTGTTGGCAGTGCACTATCTTTCCATCTTGAGAGCGCTCTTCCCTCTATTTGTGAGGAACCAATGTAAAAAAAACAACATTGGAACGTGCTCATTTAAAGTCGACATTAGTGTTCAGTGCCCAGCTTTTCTTGGCGTGATATTCAGGCATCGAGGAAAAATTATTGAATTGTGTTGGTGAGCTGCAGTCTGCTAAGCAAAAATTTGTAGCTGCCGTTCTTACTGAGTTACAGGATGTTGGCTATGAAGTGTCCAAAAAGGTTTGACGAGTTCTTTTCCATGAGCAAAAGTAGGATTAATGTGACACAAGTAGACCCTTGATATGCTAACTCAAGCAGTATATTTGTAGTTGCAATTTACTTCTGCAGAGTCAGCCGTCAACTAAGTCCCGCCTTTCCCATTGGTGGTTCAATATGTAATATTCAGCAGACATGGCAGTAATTGAATTACAGTTATGAAATTACGGCGATTTAATTACTTTTTACAGTAATTTGTAATGTAATGAATTACTTTTCTGGGTTGGTATTTTAGCAATATAATGAATTACTTTTGATAGTAATTTCGCAGCAAGAGTAATTAATTTCTTTCGAAATTACTTTTACTGAAGTGCGCCACTACTCCTTCAATAGACAAGAAGGTAGTGCCGCGAAAGCAGGAACGACGTGCGGCAAGCCGAAGCCAGCGTAACGGACCGGCAAAAGTAGTCGGAATTGAGCAGAAGAGTGCTTCTGAGACCTCGCGTGTAGTTGGGTCGCTTAGTGCGGCTATCCCATGATAACCATTCTCCAAGCAGCAGGATACAAGGCGTCAAGGGAATGCCGAAGGGACAGATGGTGCAAGAAGGCTGGAGTTGAAAACTAGCTGGGAGCGTGGCGCAGAGGCACTCCCTCGGCTAGAGCACAGCGGTGCCTGGTTACACTCGTCACCACGGGGCGAGGGAGGATTGAGGTAGGGGGAGATAGGTGGAAGGCTACATGGCGTGAGCCGCCGTGGCTTGAGCATTCTGATCAGTGAGTACAAGGTGCCGACGTGGATTCTTGGGACTGCGGAAGCAATAAATAAGCTTGCTTCTTCGGGCCCTTGATATGGCCGAGACAGGCCAGCAAGGCGCTGGCGCTGGGTTTGCCGGTCATTTCACGACCGTTTGACCTTGCTTCTGCTTTATTTTTTATTTTTTCTTCCTTTTTTTGCGGTTGTCTTGTTCTGGTAATGGCAAGTGCTATTGGAAAGAAGGGAGGAATAGGTCTCTGGGACGGAATTTGGCGGAAAGACGAATGTGTGTGCTTCGCGTCTGGAGAACAAGTTATTTTGTTCACTAGCTTTACTTAGTTTTTGCATGGATGGGAACTAGAAAGTAATTGAAAAGTAATTGAATTACTCAGTATAAGTAATTTAAATGTAATTTCATTACTTTTTGGGAGCAGTAATGAGTAATGTAATTTAATTCCTTATTTAAAGTAATTTTGCCCTATATGATATTCAGTCAGATAATAAATACTGTTGGTAAAAAAAAACTAAACTTGAAAGCATAATTTTTTGTCTTTTTATTGCGATAGTAATACTGCGCCAGGTCTCGAGCCGTCGCGTGGTCCCGGCGGAGACCACGCTTGACCTTGAACAGCCGATGAGGAGGAGGGGGAGGAGCAGTAGGAGCAGAAGAAGAAGGAGAAGAAGCAGGAGGAGGAGAAGGAGAAGAAGAAGACTGGTAACTTAGGCTCTCGCGTCATACTCTTAAATGATGAGCCTAAGTGCCCACAATAATGTAGCACCTTACACCGATAGGGCGTGATAGGGGAATAATGTAGCTGGCAAAAGAAGCTTCCCCCGTTGCTATCGCAATTCGACTAGGGTTAACTAGAGTTAAAAAACAACACATTTTTTATTAATTCGTTCAGAATAGTTTCACTATTCTTTATTGAACCGAGGAAAACCACATCCCTTCTATCACCGCTTCTTGCGATGAACAGAAGGGAAATGGAGTGAATAAAAATATGGGTAATATATACTGCGGAGATTTATTTTCAAAGCGCACTTAATATGTTGAAAAGCTGTGTAGAAAATATGCTGAAAAGACAACATTTAGCATCAACACAATATAGGTCTGACTAAAGAAACATAACTGTCTTGAAAAATTGCCTTTGGAAACAGCCTTCCATACAATTTATTTTTCTTAGTCTCGGCAACCGTAATTTTTAAAACAAAAGCACCTAATCAGTCGAGTCATATTTCATGCGAGTAAGCGAGACCTTCATGCCTCTATTAAGCAACAGGACTCGGTCGGTCCGAATGAATTACAGAACTGTAATTCAGAATATACTTACGCCACAATAACGTTTTTCCGACCCTGTTTCTGACCTATCATGACAACAAGTGTTCTTATCCCCTTTGGACAATAAGAAATTTTTAAGCACTACTGAGTTCAACTTATTCTAAGTCCCCTCATGCAGTTGCAAGCACTTACCTTCTAACCCTTCTCAAGTTCCACTTAAAACAGTGAAACAGGCTTGCAGAATATTGCCGCGAAACCTTCAAAACTGTATTTGTTGTTTTTTTAACAGCCACCGGCATAAAGGTTTATCACTCTGATTCTGGATCGCGTATCAGTTCCGTAATCTTTGTCAGCAGAGAGCTTGATGAGCCTGGATCGCAGTTCGATGATAGCCCTATGTTCATTTAGGAAGTCTATGCCTAAAACCAAGTCGCGGGAGCACTGCTGCAGGACCACAAAGCTGGTGGGGTAAGTACGTCCATTTACGGTTATTCTTGCAGTACATCGTCCCGATGGAGTAATCAGGTTGCCACCTGCGGTGCGAATCAGCGGGCCATCCCAAGCGGTTGTAACGTTCCTAAGATGGGAGGCTAACGGTCCACTGATGACTGAACAGTCAGCCGCGAAACCTTCAAAACTGTATTTGTTGTTTTGTTTAACAGCTGCCGGCATAAAGGCTTACCACTCTGATTCTGGATCGCGTATCAGTTCCGTAATCTTTGTTTGTTAATGCTCGATGTCGCTAGTCACACCTTTATCAGTTTCGTTGTAGCACAAGGTGCACCGAGATCTGTCTCGAAGATTCCGGCCACTCGTGTGTCTTTCCACAATGTTCCAGCCCGTGCTGGTAGTTGTTTGCGACGTTATCCAGATTGTTCTGAGCAGCCTTTAAATTGAGCGTGGACGAGTGTGACGGGCATTCTTTGTTCGACGATCGACGAGCACATTTGTTGCTATCGCCGCCGCCGAGTTGCTTAGTTCTTTTGCGGGCGCAAGTCAGCCAATAAAAAGTTGTTTCAGTACCATCATGCCTATGTCTTCTTTTGGTGTAAACGGCCTTGTCACCCCTACGTGACAATATTCAGCAAGGTGAATGTTACTATGAATCTTTGGCTGCTTATTTTCAGCACGAACCAGTAGCCAAGCATTCAAACGAGGACTACGCACTAATGATCGTTTGGCTTTACAAGGCTGTGCCTATAGAAGGTAACGCAGATGGTGTTGATTACGGTGTTGCGACCTCGTTTAGTTTGGCTGAAGAAGCTGCACGCTCATGGAGTAAACAAACCTGTGCGGGCCATCGTTTTAAACTGGATTTACTTGAAGGTTTGACGCTGGCCATAAATTCCGCTTCGCTCAAACGCATGTAACCTCAATTGCGACCCGAGAAAAGCAGTTTACGCTACACAATCGCTAATTGGTTTCAAATTACTAGCATATTTTAATTTGCGCTGAAGACATTTAAGCCGTATCCGCAAACACCAATCAACAGGAACGCGTAGGCATGGCGGCAAAAGCGCGCCATGTACAGAGACTCTGAGAACATCGTGCTAAAGTAATTGTCTCCTGAGGTGCCCCCAACCTAATTGGAAAGCATACGTCCTGGGAGATCGTGTTGCTAGTTAACAAACATTAGGAAAACAGAGTTTTTTCAGAGCCGCTTCATCGCCCTAATGTCTTGCTCTCCAGCATTTTTGCCTTTCCTGGGTTAATTTGTCCGTCATGTCTGAGGCATTCAATTCTTCAGAGGATGAGGAGTGAACGTAGTTCGCAAAGAGAAGGTGTAAATGGACCGGCACTGAAGCGGAATTTATCACCTATCGTTCTGTGATTTCATGAATACGATCAGGTGGGCAATGGCTTTCCAGCTACAGCTTTATAAACCCCCATTGAAGTTCATTACATGAAAAACCTATTAGGTGTCCGAATTGCAAGGATAAATAAAAGCTACAAATATTTTGGATACCACGACACAGCTATCTGTTGCACGCTCACCGGATTTTGTGATTACAGGGCAACATTTTGTGTTGCTGTAATAATAGTGTATAAGGGCCGGTCTGGACGAGTCTTCAGCTAGAGTGAAGATTGCTGGAAAACGTATCAACAACCTTAGATATGCGGATGATACCACTTTAATGGCAGAAAGTGAAGTGGAACTCAATATACTTCTGATGCGCGTACAAGAAGAGAGTAAGAAGTTTGGGCTTAAACTGAACATTAAAAAGACAAAGATCATGGCGTCTTGCCCTATCAAGTCCTGGAGCATCAAGAGACAAGAAGTGGAAACGGTGACAGATTTTCTCTTCTTGGGCTCCAAGATTACCTCGGAAGGAGACTGCAGCCATGAAATTAGGAGACGCCTGCTTCTGGGAAAGAGAGCAATGGTTAGCCTTGACCGCCTAGTAAAGAGCCGAGACATTAGTCTGCCAACCAAGATCCGTATAACTCGTGCTATGGTCTTTCCAGTTGTGATGTATGGATGCGAGAGTTGGACTGTGAAAAAGGCTGACCGCCGAAGAATTGACGCGTTTGAATTGTGGTGCTGGCGAAGACTCTTGAGAGTTCCTTGGACTGCCAGAAGATCAAATCAGTCGATATTGTCGACCATAAACCCTGACTGCTCAGTTCAAGCTCAGCTACTTTGGTCATTTGATGAGAAGAGAGGAGTCGCTGGAGAAAGATTTGATGTTGGGAAAGGTTGAGGGTCGCCGGAGAAGGGGTAGGCAGCGAACGCGATGGTTAGATGGCATCCTTGAGCCACTGCAGATGAAGTTATGTAATGTTAGGAAGATAGTGAGAAACCGGAAAGCGTGGCGTGACATGGTCCATAGGGTCACGAAAAGTCGGACACGACTAAACGACTGAACTGAACTGAAGGGAAATGATGAAAGCTTATACATAGAGGGTCGTTAGGTGAAGAAGTGGCATTGGGTAATATGTTTAGGCAGCTAAAGGTTCGTTGTCACGTCGCGCTTTCTCCGCTAACCTCAAGGCACACTTCCCCCTCTCTTGTGATCTGCATTAGCAATCTGGTGGTCCAACGGAACAAAAAAGAGCTTATGATCTTCTAACATCTCTCAGTTGTTTACACAGATGCAATCAGCAAAATAATGTAAAAATAAAATGGAAGACCTCTATAAATGCGTGTACAGCGCTAGACTTCTTTGTTAAGCGTGCTGATTACACGGTATTCCGTTTTCCCTGCACGACTGTACTAAACGCTTGCACTCAGCGCCCATCCTATCTGAACCTTTCCTTTTAGTTGAAATGCAGCCCTAGTGAAAAATCGTATATTTGCCAAACCTGTAATTACCGCTCCTGTAATAATCCGTATAAATCTAATTGCGGTTTAACCAGTCCTGTAAGAAGTTTAAACCGGTTTATACCGGATAGGCCATGTCCAGCATGAATCACAATCTGGGCGGAGCGGTCTGATATGGAGCTGATACCAGACCGACCATTCTCAGTGTGCATCTAAAAACAGACACTCCGGTCCGATATCAATCAGAAACCTGGTGGACCGGTCTGTTTTGGAACTCATACAGTACAGAACATGTCCGGTTTAACTGAAACCGGACGAACTTGCCAGTTACGGCACTAGTGACGACAGATATGAAGACGAACTGAACAAGGGTAGATGGGGTACGCCTCAATTCGTAGATGAGCCAACGTTTCGACAAGTCGACTTGTCTTCGTCTTCTTCATACCGTGGAAACCATCTTCTTCGTTTCGTTCTGCCTAGTACCGACAGAGTATTTCCGCTTCACATATCAAGCCGGGAAGATCTTCATCCAGAATGACCATGACGGAGCAAGCCGGTGAACTAAATAAGCATAAAACCGTACGTACATTACGATAAACCTTTTCGGTATATACGGAGCACGCGTTGTTTCACAAGAACGCGAATTTATGAAGCCGTCTAAGTGTGCGCTCTCAAGTACATACACGCATCGCAACACTTTTGTGCGTGGAACAGTGGCTGCAGCTCGTCCAATCGTGCTTTATACGTTCATAATTTGCGACTGAATATATGCTTCCTTCAACGCCAAAGTGCAAGGAAGAACGTTGCTTTAGCGACAACAGCTATACGCTCCAGAATAAATGAAACACGTCCTTGACCATAGAAATATGCAGATAGGTGCATATTGGCCGACGTTTCCTCGTGTGTTTATGTCATGCCAAACACGTAGTCGGAAAGCGTATTCATTGACTTCGCTTATCCGCTGGTAGCGTGTGAAGCTAAACATGCAATATTACAAGTATTACTGCACGGGACATTTCTGTATGGAGCACAAATTACATGCTTTCAAAGACAATGGCAGGCACATTAGTAAATTACGATGTTGTGAGGTGTGGGAGCAAAACAGCCATTCATTATGAAGGTGTGGGACATGGCCGACCCTTCGTGATAGCCAGGAAAATAATTCAGCGTGTTTAAAGGGCAATCGGTGAATTACGAGCAACGCTTCAACATTCGAAAAAAATAAAAGTACGAACGAGCACTGGTCGCCACATAGCGAGAAATGAGTGAGACACCCATAACCGCCACCATATTTCTGTGAATGTTAGAACCAAAGTTCGAATGCCGGCTTGTGCGTGGCAATCTTTCTTTTTATCAGTGTTTGTTTTCATTTTGACTTGCAGTTGCGTTATTATATAGCTCTGTATAGTTTTTTCCAACTTGGCGTGACGTTCTTCTCAACTGGGAAGCCGCGGGCCATAAAGGACATTCCGTATAAGAGTCCTGCATGGTTTCATACTGGCTCAACCTATGGAACAAACCGGCATACCGAACCCGACACGAGATTAATACAGAATTTTTCAGTAGGGACAAACTAGCCCAGCAAACTGATTTTACTTTTTGCCGTTTTGTGCTTTTCAAACCTTGTAGTACATTGGCTCTGTGAGCAAAAAATCAAACATGCTGATCGCAGGCAGTAGCTGGTTGCTTATATTGCCGAGTGGATGGATGGATGGAATATAGGAGCGTCCCCTTTGAAACGGGGTGGTAGCAGTAGCTATCATGCTCATTTTTCTCCCTATATCTTAACTATTGATTTAGAATGGTTAACTAAACCATTATTCTATTTATTAAATTTTTGTTCCTAGATTACTAACATTACTAACATTATGTCCCTTCTTTGCTTTTAAGCCACCAATCTTCAAGTCGTTTTTTGCTAGTTTCCACTGCCGGTTTATTCACTCGGCCACTGTTATCTCTAAACCCCAGAGCTTCAGGAACAGTTTTTACGCCTGCATCAACTTCCGCATGGATACCATTACGTTCGAGTATAATATGGTCAATTGTTTCACTGGAGTTACCACATACAGCACATGCGTCATCTCCATTGTTAAATTTCTTTTTGTAGCTGCGTGTTTATAAGGCACCCTGATTTAGCTTCAAAAGGTAGGGCACTGCCTCTTGAGTTATCAAAGAAATCTTCCTTCCTGATCTGAATTTTCAATTTCAGTATAATTCCATGCTGTGTTTTTTTTTCCATCGAATGTATCCAATTTTTACCTTGTGTGTTTTTAAGCTGTTGCTTAATGCTCTTTATTTCTCCGTCTTCGTGACTAGCATACTTACTAGTTAGTTTCCTAGTTCTTTTCCTTCATTGTGAGTCAACGCTTTTTGAGTACAGGTATTTAAATACTTTAGCTGCCCGTCTGTTACTGTCCAATTTCCTCAGGCGTTCCTCATATAATATCTTACTCTGAGCTTCCCGTACTTCGAAAGATGTCCAGGCCATATCTCCCTGTACCGCCTCATTTGTAGTTTTGCCGTGGGCACCTAGTGGTGCTAATCGTCCAACGGATCTCTGATTTATTTCTAATGTCGACTGTACCTCTGATTTTAGGCACAAAACCACATTTCCGAAAGTAAGTCCGGGCGCCATAATTCCTTTCCAAATACCCCTCAAAACCTCATACCTATTGTATCCCCACAATGCCTTACGCTTCATTATTCCGGCATTCCTTCACCCTTCGGCCTTAAGTGATTGCTCATGCTTTCCAATGTATGCCAATCCTTCGTTTACCGATACCCACAGATATTTATATTCTGCTACTCTAGGTATTTCATAGCCTTGTATTTTAAGACCCTGATCAGTTGAGCCGTTGAAAATCACCAGACCAGACTGAAGTGCCCCGAAACTGAAGCCTAGAGCGTCCCCTTCGTCTCCTCAATACTTAACTAGAGTGTGCAATTCTTCCAGACTCTCAGCTAGCAGCACAATATCGTCTGCATACATCAAACCGGGGAGGCGCTGCTCTACCGCCTTTCCACCTAATCTATATGAAAGTTTGAAACCTAGGTTACTGTCTTGTATCCTCCGTTCCAGGTTTATCATATAAACATGAACTACGTCTTCACTGCTGCGTCAGTTTACCTTTCTTTTTGAGCTCATGTGTCTTCCTGAATAAGAAGCAACTCGCCCAGATACAAGTATTATCAGTTTCTCAGTGAGGTCACAGTCATCGACCAGTATAAAATGTAAACTCAAAAAGGTTTCCGATAAAAATATTTTGTTACACTACGCTAAAGCAATTTTTGCAGGATTTTGGCAGCTATAGCAAAAAACGCTTACGGAGTGTTCGCAAATTTTACACAAACGTCGATGTAAATCTGCTGTTACATTAGTTACAACAAGCTCAGAAATAACAAATATGGTGATTATTAATTGTATAGGCTGCAAAGTTATTCAGTTTTACAAGAGTTAAAATTATACCCCGAGCTTTTTGAAATGGTGTAAAACCTTAAGACGCACTCGCGCTATGGTTTAGCCTTCAGAGGAGTGTTAATTAGACAAATTACGTACTGGTGTCTTAAATCTCACTCGATCACAAAATAATTTTTGTTTCCGTTTCAGGAAGTATATAGTTTCCATGTGATGTCGAGATGTTCCAGGGGAAAAAAATGCACAGCAATATATTCTGGCAGCCCTCGTTGCGCAGGTATAGCCTGATTGCTTGACGTGTAACTGGGACGTATCTCAAAGGTGGCTTATGGAACGCATACCTGCTCTGCTGCACAAATATCGACATCTTTCCACCAGTAATTTTGCGGAAATATTGAGTAAACCAATCAATATGCGTTTTCAGTGCTGACCGATGGCGGCAGAAATATGTAAAGTGCCTATGCTTCCTCCGTAATTCGTAACCATGGCGGCGCCTTATGGCGGCTAGAAAGAAATTTTTAATATCAATAGTCCAAAGATAAACGAGGCTGCTATCAGATGACGGCACGGTTCCAGGTGTCTCCTTTCAAAGTATGCAGAAAAACGTGTGATAGGCACACATATTGTTTTTTGAATTCTGGGTCGAGAAACAGCTTTTTACAATCGCAGCAACTTCATTAAGGCTTACTCGCAAGCCTACTGGCCTTTATCCCTAGGTTTTTCCAAAATTTTTATTATGATCAAGCTATAACCACTAGCGATCCAGTATTGGATCGATTAAATTATAGGGACCGATCATAATGATTGGTAACCATACATCACTGCGTGTCGGGTATTTCAGCCAATCAGTGACTGCGGCCTGTGGCGAAGGCTATCGTTTGTTAGGGACCCGCAGCATGGTCATTTCTCTGACTCGCCGCTTAGTGATTTCACATGCGGCTGGCGACAAGATAATGTGAAACGAACTGAAATGCACCATGGAGGCACAAAAAAACCTTCGGGGTGAAGATACTTTCAAGAGAACACAGGGCGCAGAATGAATCAATCGACGTTTATGCAACTCTTAAGGAGACAGCGCGAAATATTATTAGGTCTTACTTTGTCTCTGAGTACACCAAAAAGCAGGCGCAGATTCCAGGTTCAGCGGTAGGACACGCCACACGTCATTAAGACATGTCGCCATTAGTGAATCACGGTACGAAGAAATCGAACTCACATCACTCCCTCCCCCCTCAAAATAAAAGCGAGAAGTGGCGACGTTCGTTTGCCTTGCACGCAAACCTTTCGAAATAAATTTTCTCCGGCTCAGCTGTGGGTTGCAGTAAATTGACCATGGTTGCTTTGCAAGCGTAGAGTCCCCGAGGTTGAAGCAGCGTGGCTCCATTTTGACAAACGGGATCCATTAACTCTTCCAAAAGAAAAGAAAAATCAGACCAATGCTGTATAATGAAGTGAAAAGTGTGCAGAATGAACGGCGCAACAAACAAAACCTAAAATAAAAAACTAAGTAGAAGTAAAAGACTGTTGGTGCGCAACATGCAATACTTACGGAGGCGCGCTTCGCCTTTGATTTGCGATGGTTGCGTCAGGGATAACTTCGCAATCCTCTTCATGCATATAGTTAGTGAGCTCGTTGAAGGACTTCGTCGGAGTCGAATAATGGAGCAAAAGCTTTTGACTGATTCCAGGACGGGGTATTGGCGTCCAAACCCACGCTTGAGTTTCAGGGATGCATTCAGACTTGCCTTACCGAAAGTTGTTGCGTCAATCGTCGTTGTGTAGCGGGTCTCTAAATGTGCAACGGGGCAGTCATGCTTCATCTGCGCGCTGAAGATAGGCTGTTACGTCAAAGCTGTCATATTTTATGGGGTGCTGCAGCATTGTGACGAGCTTTGTCGTGGGCACCTACCACATGCAAGACGAAATGGGTTTGACCTGTTCGTCCTCTGGATGGAAGTATTATAGGAGACGATCGCTGTGGACGTAATAACAAAAGCATATCTGTGACAGTTTTGTTCAGACGCTGTAAGTCGGTTGCTCCGGAGATCGTAAGCAATTTTTCTTCACTGGTTTATCTGGCTCTGCCTCATTCAGCTCGAGATCGCTAGCGCCTGTCCGACCGGAAGCAGCCTATGCTCGTTATGAGAACTTTTGACCACCTTTTCGGTGGCGGGTCAAAGCCACTAGCGGTGGCTTTGACAGCGCCTTTTTTGTTTTATATTTCATAGCGTTAGACATGCCACTCATATCCACATGCTGCTGTACGCTGATGTGGAAAAAAGGCCAAACAACTCCTTTCACTGAATTAAAGGGGCCTCGTTAGTTATTTTATTCGATTGAAAAATTCTGCGGCTCTAACTGGCGCTGTTTGATGGCAGGTACAACAACTCTAGATACTTTGCGACGTTAGCGGAAAACACGGCCAATAATATTTTGTATTGAATACAGCAGAATAGGACGAAAACTGAAGAGAAAGAATGCGGGCTCATCGTGAAAGCCTGTAGGATCTCTTCGCGAAGGTCAGTAGCGATGATAACAGTTCGCGTGATTTTACAAGGTTGAAAATGAAAAATAAGTCTAAAAAAGATACTTTTTAAGATGTTGGAAACTAGAGTGTGAACATAGTAGCATCGCTGAATACTTAGTGACAACAAGATATAATGGTGAGTTTGACCCAAGAAGCGCTAAAAATTGACACCAGTTTATTCTTTTCGCATGGAACCTTAATAATTTAAATGGCTAGGCACACAGTATTTCAGAACGATGCAAGTTTAATCGCCATATAAGCACATATATTAGGCCCCCTTTATACACTTCGCATTGCGCAGTCTGGCCAATTATTTTTGTGGCATCGATGAGCGTTTCATTTCTCAAATTTTACAGCGCATGTGCTTGTCTTTCACGTGTTTCCTCTCCCCTAGCGCTGTTTTACTCGATTCTTGTAGAAGATGTATTTCAGAAAAAATATATTATGGGACACATAATTAAGCTAAGGTACAACATAAGGCCCAGACTCAAGAAGGGTGTTCTTGATATCCAAATTTTGGCAAAGTTTATTACGGCCTAGTCGGCCGGCATCAGAACTTCAGCCTACGATCTCGAGGTTTGCACGTCTGTTGAAAAATGTACTCTTGGTTATGCTGAGTTTGTAGAGCGCACCATCGACGGGGAATTCGAGAACATATTTGGGACGCTTCGAAGCAGTTCGCGTGTTCTGAGCACGCTTGTAATTTGACAGCACTTTTTATGCCGTTGAAAAGTTGAAATATTCGCTTAAGAAAACACTTTGCGGGGTTAGTATTGTTCTTTGCTCGGCTTGTAAAAAAAGCACTTTTATCTACCTATTTAGCAAGAGACTTAGGAAGTCGGAAGAGCATCTGGCCTGCAGTCTCTCTCAATATGGTAGTGAGAATTGTGACGCACAAATAATTCTTAAAACAAAAACATCAAACCATTGCTGATTGCAGAGTGGTAACCCGTTTATCCGGCCTGAAAAAAATTCTTTAAGCAAGAATGACAATTTTCTTTTAGTCCCAGGAATTCACTTGCACTAATATTGTCGTTTAAGAATACAATTTGTGCACGTGCAAATTGTTATAGGTAAATAATGTCACGCCGATGACATATATCAACAGATACGAAAGCTCAGATTCGATTATGGGGCTTATTGACATGAATGAACTTTTTTAGAGGTGAAACAAAAGCGAAAACGCGTATAGAGTATAGACAAAAATTTTTAATAAATTTTCATTGAATATATATACGTAAGAAATTATTATATATGGATCAACGCGTGCTTTTCAGCGTCTGACCTGTAAGCAAGTGATTGAATTTTGTTTCCTCATCGGTTTTGAATTCGGCCAGAAGAGCCAAGAAATTTCTGTGATGCTAACGTTAAGGCTAGTTGATGTGAATAAATAACAAAACTACGATAAAAGCATGCATGGCTTCTTTACTTGTTCTGAAACCTATCGTTGACGCAGGCTGGCTTAGCAATGGGATAAAAAGAAATAAAGAAAAGCGATTATATCATACCATATTTGTGTCCTTCACGCGAAGTGGAACCTGGAACAAGTGCAAACAAGATTAGAATTCGAATTATTGGGCAGTCAGGAAGAAATAGCATGGGGTATTCTGTTTACCCCAACTTCTTGCCCATCATATCAAAGGACACGACACGGAACTAAATATTATCTGTCTATATTAGTTTAGGAAAGGTCACAATTGTTTTCAAAAAGGGACTCGCGGGTGAAGCACTGACGCAAAGATGTGAATGTGGCGGATAATACTGGGTAGATCATATCTTCTTACCTAACACTTTTCATTATAGGAATTCGCTTTCTTCATTGAAGGTTATAATTCCAGTACAGCCATTACAGGTACGATTCGGTACTTTCACATATGGCTTATCTACAACCTGATACGTAATAACTGCATGACTACCCGAGATTCAACTGAGCAAAATGCTTTTTTATTCTTAAATGCATTAAGCCAACTGCATTTGCCTTGCGTCCTAGCGCGCTTAGAGGCTCGCTCTAGAAAAGAGGGAACGAAAGGGGGAACCCTACCCACAAGAAAGAGCTTTTGAATCACCGGCTAGAGTCCAAGAAACCTAGAAGGGCTAGTTTACATCACTGCCGGTACCACAAGTGCTTAATTTGTTATTCTAGAGTATGCATGAAGGGCGTAATGCAAACTAAGAGCCAAAGATGACTATGGTTGCTTACAAAAGCTCTCGGTAAGAGAAGAAATATATTTTCTAAACTTTTTTGTTACTGTGATATAGTGCTCAGCTTTGGCAGGTTATATAAATCATTGCTGCCATGATAAAATAATATTTGGTCCTTGAATAAAAAAAACACACACAGAAATACGAGGCTGATGCATTCACCTATGGGTCATTCCTCCGCCATTCAAATCACTCGGTGCATCAGAGTTTCTTGAAATAGGTACAAGCCGCAGCATTCCCAGGAAGGGGAAAGAGCCTGCGCCTTCTCATTCCAATACTGTGAAAATAGTTGGGGCTATCCTCATATATCTTTTTTTTTTCTACTGAGTCCACTGTGCTTCTCTACAGATAACAAATTAAGCCGGAGGTTAAGCTCAGGAGCGAGGAATCTCGTGAAATTTTATTCTTCGCATTACTGTTTGTGCACTTGGTGCTTCGTGCAGAAATCCGCAGAAAAACGTGTGTTCTAAGCGACTATATGTCAAGCTGCCGAGGTTGAAGCTTTTATTAGACACTAGTAAGATTTTCTCTGCTGAACAACATGGAATTTGCTTCATTGTAGAGTCTATAAGTTAGCAAAGAATGTTTTCAATTAAACAAAGATCGGCGGCTAGGCAGGTGGGTGCCATCATTTGCAGTTATCCGCAAAAACCTTAGTTTTATTTGTCCTAGCAAGACCAGGGCTTCGCTGGAATATAGACAGAGATTAGAATATTGCTAAGTTTTATTTGTTCTAGCAAGACCAGGGCTTCGCTGGAATATAGACAGAGATTACAATATTGCTAGCTCCTTCATAAGCTCAAAGCGCTAGAGAAAAACTCACTGCATTAAAAATTATGTTGAAGCGCGAAACTACGTGTTGGGCCGCACAGTGTCCATGAGTTATTTTGCTACTTTCTTTTTAGCGCAGCCAACCAATGTCGACCGTTTTTAGAAGAGGTTCGTTTGTCCCGAATGTGGCGTTGGCCTGGTGGCTCCGGTTACCGCGGAAACAATAGCCAGTTCCCGTAAAAGGCGAAGCGTCAGCTAACAAACGTAGCGTTTAATATTGCATAACGCAAAGTGGCCGGAGAAGAAGGACTAAGAAAAGAGACACAGTCACACAACTGATGTCTTGATGGCCACTCATCTTGGGCGTATTTTGTTGTTGTTGCGACTTTAGTAAGAAGAGAAGGAGAATGAATCGGCCTACTGATTGGCTGTATAGCTGAGCCCCACCGCTGCCTCGTGCGGACACAAGAGAAATGAGAAAAAAAGCGAAAGAAAGTGAGAAAGAGAGTAAAACTAGCGTAGCACAGCTTTCGTCCACCATCGAAGCGGCGGCGAGTGCAATGACGGCCTGCACAACATGTATAAACGGCGGGTGCGAAACAGCACCCGTCGAAAACGGTGGGGGCCCGTGATTTGTAGCCCAGTAACACTAGGAGCTCTGCTGTGTAGGGCCACCCAAGATAGACAGGTCACGGCAGAGAGTTCTGACAAAATGTGATTCACTGGAGAAGGTAATGGCAACCCACTCCAGTATTTCCTGCCAAGAAAACCCTATGGCCAGTCACAATGGTCATCTGATGAGAAGAGAGGAGTCGCTGGAGAAAGATTTGATGTTGGGAAAGGCTGAGGGTCGCCGGAGAAGGGGTAGGCAGCGAACGCGATGGTTAGATGGCATCCTCGAGGCACTGCAGATGAAGTTATGTGATGTTAAGAAGATAGTGAGAGACCGGAAAGCGTGGCGTGACATGGTCCATAGGGTCTCTTGAAGAGTCGGACACGACTGAACGCCTGAACTGAACTGAACACTAGGAGCAGCCACCGCCCCACCCCTTCTCGCAGCGAGGGGCAGCCGCTTTTATACATACGGAACTCCGGATGGAGAATCTGCCTAAAAAAATCGCTCCACACGTCGTGGGACATGGTCAGACCAGCCGCGCCCCGAAGTCGACCCATTCTCGCCGGAGGAACATTTTCGCACAGCCGGAGGTGGCGCCTCGCGCCTACAGCGCAGCGTTCGACAAGAGTTCAGAAAATCAGGCGCCGACACCTTCGTTGGGATCGAGCGTGTCGGATTTCGCCCACAGAAGAAAGCGTTGGGCGACGGTCTGCACTACGTTGAAATGACTCCAAATGTCGACGTGCTACAGCATCAACTAAGTGGTATTTTCTAATCTCAAAAACAATATGGACATTATTTACAGGGGCCTAGATTCTACCTCGTAACTTGTGTAACGAAAATGTTAGCAAATATGTTATATTAGTCAACCTGCCTGCAATCGCTAACATGTCGTATTTGCAGCCGGATGGACCTGATCGCGACAACGCTAGGTAGAAAAAGCACTATCAAATTACCCAGTTTTCAAAACGCCTGACACTGTTCAATTAAGCGCACCCTGTATAAGGTTAACGCAGACACAGCCATTCAAGAATAAACTGATTGCTGTTAGGACGATGGTCATTTGTTAAAGATGGTGACAGGTGCGTTTGAACTCTTCGAACAATTCCCTTCGAATACAATACTTTCAGTGCAACCCTGTGCCTAATACTAACCCTAAACATGTGCTTGTTTTTGTACTGGCTTCGGAGAGAGTATATTGTAAGATGTTTATTCCGAGCAGTAGGACTCCAACTGGCGCAAAAATGTTCATTAGCGTTTTTTCTCCGGGTGCTCAATACTGATTTGATTGGCCACAAGGCCGAGGTCAGAGCGGTAGAAACAATATATGGAAATATCTATGTCGGTGTGGACTTTTGGCTAAGCCTCACAGCTCCTGTGTAGAGATAAGACGCATGGACCGCATGCCTCAACTTCGGTGCATGCCCCGTCATCATTTCTTTACATATGAGGGAACAGAGTAGTGTAGCTTGAGGTAGCAAATGAATGCTAACGCAAATAGGCACTATGAACCTAATCGATCCAGTGTGAAGGCTTTAGATTCTATAGCGTTCAAACCAGCTTTCCAAGAAAATTCGACGTTTGTATTGTCAGCGTTATTTCGTTGTGAGCCGCATTAAAGGTAGCGTTTTAACCTACTACAACATGCCAATGATTTCACGCACTGATGAAAATTGTTATACAGGACGACGTTCAATGTACAGCGCGATCGTGTGTTTCCATTTAAAACGAGTGGTGAATGCCTGGTGCGACCGCTGCAACATTCTTTACTCGTTTCCGGGGATGAACTCCCTTGTTGGAGTCCATTGTGCTGTGAAATGTTTTTTTTTTTTTTTTTTGTTTCGTATGAAAGCAGAAGCAATTTTGGTTGTGTTTAACCGCTTGAAGTAGTGAGAGAGAGAGAGAGTAACATAATGCGAAGAAAAGTGGAGAGGTCGACCGGTGGTAAAGAGACACTGGCCTGCTACTACACACAGATGAAGGGGGATGAGGAAGTTAAGGGAGAGTTAGGGTGTGAATGAAGGGTGATGACGTCATAGTACAGTGAGGTTTCACTTGTGGTCCGATGTATTGATGAGCCCATGCACACACCTAAAGAACTAGTGAAACGAAACATACGGCCCATATGTCTTGTACCCACACCATTTCTCACTTAACAAACACCGCCCCAATTGCAAAGAACTCTGCACCCTCACATACCAGCGCAAACGCAGGAACATGCGCGAGGTAGTGCTTCGGACTGAAACGTTTCATCTCTTACTAATGAAAACTATAACAAAGTAAAACTTATTGCTGGGAGATTTGGTGCATTATCGATCAAGCACAGGTTAGTATAAAATACTGTGGAGTAGATAGAGTTAGACAGGACGACACGTTATTGTTAACTGATTATTTTATTGAATGGCACACAAAATATGTAAGTTCATCCCCACACCATTGATCGACTCCCGCACTTGTCAGATGCATAAGCTTTATTGCATGAAAAAGAGATGTATCTTTAATATCAGTAAAAACAATTGTAAAACTTAGTTATGCTTTTAAAGCTTAAAACACAAATGAATTTAGGGTGAAGGGTCTTAATAATACGTTGGATAGCAAATGAAGGAAATAAGAAGCAGACAAATGCTTTAAAAAGCTGAAACTCTAAAAACAACCAAAACAAATGTATCATCTTATTTTTCAGATTACTTCATACCACCGCTGCAAAGAAAACAAGAGACTATGGCGAAGTGCCAGTGATACGACGCAATTAATAATGAAGCAAAAATAACTGCTGAATGTTCAAAAGAAAATTCAAAACACAATTGAACCCATTATAGCATTAGCATTTAAAAGGGCTTCGTCCTATGTTTACACCATGTGCACTCGTACAATTGATATCCTCTCGTTGGCTCTGGAAAAGGTCGCTAGAAAGCCTTCTTTAGTAATATTTCAGGAATAGAACCGTCACTGACACACTTTTGGTCCTTCTTCCTAATCATAAAGGCTTGTGCGAGTTCATGGGCTACAGGTTCGCTGCTTTTGCCTATAACTACAATTTCTACGAGAATGAGCGTAAGTGTTAGCCATTCAAAGCAGACCTAAAGGAATAATAAACCGTATAATCGTGAAGGCGAACTAATTGGGCCAGTTGCTATTCCCTGCTACCACCGAGTAGACCTGAAGAAAGTAGCTACCTGCTCCTTGTAAGCTGGCTGCCATGTATCCTTGTATAAACACGCAAAAACAAAGCGAAAGATCCTGTTGGACAAAGCATGGTCCCAAATACGTAAAAGTAGTGAAGGGGATGTTTATCTAGGAATATGGGAGAGGCCTTCGCCCTGCAGTGGGCATAGTCAGGCGGATGATGATGATGATGAGTATAAACACAAGAGCAAAAACGATTTATTTCTGCAGCTTCAATGAAATAATTTATAACACCAAACTCCGTTTCACCACGGGGGCATTATACCCCAGATTTCGGATAAATTTTGGAATAAAAAAAAGGCAGCGACGCTTCTTCGAGCTAATGCAGCAACGAAAAATTCTGAGGACGCTTCAGAAGGTGGCAGTTTGCCGGTGATGACTATGGGTGTTTGTAGCACGTAAGACGTTTTAAAGAGGTTGAAAAATCTGTTTTCTGCCTAAAAGCACCTTGTTCCAGTCACAACAAACACAGGTGGTAGATATTAAAGGAAACTAATTGGATCTTCTCCTTCGGTGTTAGCTCTGTACACCCGTGTGTTTCAATTATTCCGTAAATTGCCCGTAGTGAACTTAAAAGAAAATACCGTAACTCAACCCATTGATAAATACTATGCCTTACAATGAACGCTGGATGGAGCAATAAGTATTCTTTTGTGCGCCATCGTGAGGAACTAGAGCACAAAATTTGAGTTAAAATGGATTTAGTGGGGTGGGGAATGAGCTACGTTGGATATGGCTCACATAATTTCATGTTAGCTTCATTTACATTTCAAAAGCAGATATCTAATATACATGTCTACCATGGTCGTTATGGCTAATTTAAAGTGTATTACATGCACGTTTTTATAGATTGTGCACCGAAAGTTAGATCCGTACAATAAAAGATACGCTCGCCTGCCATGGTAGCAACACATTTATTCAAGAGGTAAAAACTACCTAAATAATGCCATTACACTCGCGTTCAAGAGAAATCTTTATTAGGGAAGAAAAATAACGCTCAAATATTATTGCTTCAACAATTTCATTGTTCTTTAACAGCAACCGGCAGTGAACAAAATAGATGCTTTTTCTTCTGTTCTTTCGAGAAATCGCTCCACCGATGCAGAAATGAGGCATCTGAAAAAAAAATGTACTCATTTTCTACCTTCGATTGCGATAATGCCGGGTTAGGCTTTATGTTAAGGAAGAATGAGCATCAGCAAGATACCGTCTGGACAGTGTTCTGCACTAAGGTAATAAAGGACCGAAAAGCGGATAAGGCAGCTGCTCAACTGTGAGGCCAACTGAACCTTCGCAGTGGCTTTCATTATGAAGGAAGCTCTTTGCCAGTGGCTCTACCAATATGCCCAAGGCGGTCACTGAGGAACAAGGAAGTTCCTAGCTGTGTAAGTAATGTCCACCTTGATCAGCGCCTCCTGTGTGCGCTGCTCAAACAAGTAGGCTCCTGTTAGCTTACAGTACACAAGAACAAGCAAACAGAGAAGCCTTCATGCTTGTACTTTATCAACGCTTCTGACCCCCATGGTCGGCGACCACTGTTGACCCTATCTTTGTTCTTTGTTCACGTCGGACTAGTATTATGTAGAGAGTGACTCAGTTCAGTTCAATCGTTCAGTCGTGTCCGACTCTTCGTGACCCTATGGACCATGTCACGCCACGCTTTCCGGTCTCTCACTATCTTCCTAACATCACATAACTTCATCTGCAGTGCCTCGAGGAGGCCATCTAACCACCGCGTTCGCTGCCTACCCCTTTTCCGCCGACCCTCCACCTTTCCCAACATCAAATCTTTTTCCAGCGACTCCTCTCTTCTCATCAGATGACCAAAGTAGCTGAGCTTTAACTTTAGAATTTGACCCTCCAATGAGCATTCAGTGACTACCGACGAGATATACGCGATAGGCATAGTATGTAAGAGGCACTGTCTCAAATACTCGAGAAGATTATATTGAACATAGAAAACGTTCTTGCGCTTTATACGCTGTGACCAATTCATTTGAGTGAGGAGTAAATTAATACCGCTTTATTAGTTAGTAACATCGATCACCTTAAAAATCTTGTTATTTTGGCTTTAACGTGGTGAAGGCAGAGCGCTAGGCTCAACAAGGATAACATTGTCACGTGGTGGTGACAAGGTCTTAGCACAAAACAAAAGACAGGCGTAATCGCACTGAAAGTAACTCTTTATTGGGCTGACTTGTGCCCGCGAAAAAAAAAAATTGAAACAACTCGCCGGCAACGTTATCAACAAACATGCTCTCTGGTCGTCTATCTGAGAATGCCCGTCGCACGCGCCAACGCTCAATTTGAAGGCGGGAAAGAAATACCTGCATAAAGCCGTAGGCCTCACCAGCATAACCTTGAACATTGCAGAAACACACGGGAGTGGCTGGAATCTTCTATATACATCTCTATGCACCTTGCGCGACTAAGAAAATAATAAAGAAGCATCTCCAGATAACGAGCATGAACAAATATTACGGAATCAGAATAAATTCGTGCGCTAGAATCACAGCAATATGGTCGCATGGTGGCGGCTGTCTAAAAACAAGTAAAGTTTTGAATTCTTCGCAGCACTACTCACCTATTAAAAGCCATCGCCCCGATGCTTATAAATTAAACACAGAAATGGAAACAAAATATTTTATTATAAAATTACCAGCGTTTAGTGAATAAGTCTTCAGGCCCACCACATGAACGATTTCGGTGCTCGCCCGGCGGCGCTGGGATGTCCCTGTGCCATCGGGGATGACTTCGTAGTCAAGTAGCCATATGCTTCAAAGGACTTTGCATGGCGCAAGGTATCGGCGTAGTAACTTTTCACTTAGTCCACGACGGCGAATCGGCGTCCATACCTGCACTCGGTCTCCTGGCTTGCACTCTGCGTGGCGTCGTCGTAAGTGATATCACCGGGTGTCGGTGCGCTGTTGGTCTATATACACCGCCGTGCGAGTCGCTTGTACACTGCAGGTAGGCGACGATGTCGAAGTTGTCTTCTCCAGTCACGTTCGGCAGTATCGCGTTTAGCGTTGTCGCGAGCTCCCTTCCGTACACAAGCCTGAAAGGGGTCGCTCTTGTTGTCTCCTGGATGGCCGTGTTATGCGCGAAGATCACGTACGGTGAGATGGCATCGCTGGTCTTGTGTTCGTTGTCGACGTATATGGCGAGCATGAGCGCTATAATTTTATCCGGACGTTCTGTGAGTCCGTTCGTTAGCGGATGGTTGGCGGTCGTCCTCCGGTGAGTTGTCTGGCTGTACTTCAAGATGGCTTGAGGGAGCTCCGCAGTAAATGCTGTTCCCCGAACCAATCTTGGGTTATGGGGAAGGTACCTTTGACTTGAAAGGGAGAAAAAGACGATGGAAGAATAGCTAAAAGCTAGTGAAAAGACTGATAGAAAACAGGTGAAACGTACGCCTAGTGCGGAAAGCGTAAAGGCTGAGTACACAGTCCGAAAGGGGTCCGGGAGGGAGTAGGGGCACAGTACAGTGATAAAGCACCTATTAACACCCTGAAAGCGACCTGCATAAACATTCATAAATATAGATATCAATATTTAGGATAGATGCATGACTAAAGAACAACAGTCAAATTAGTTAATCGTGTTCATTTATTTCCTGTAAATCGAGAGCACTTCGATATGCTGCGCTCTTTGGAACGCTGTTATCGTTTCGAAACTGCGTGCTCAAAATAGGTTTCAAAAGCATTGAAACATCTGATACTAATGATAAACATCTGATAAGGAACGATATTGTCTTACTTAATGCTTAAATCGTAGATGTATGTAAAATTGCATGATCATTTTGAATTTTCTGTAGAGCTGCAGTCTATTCAAACCATTCCATTCACTCGAGTCAAGCACGTGTTCATCGAAAAAAATCGCAAGTGTGCAGATTCAAAGAGAACTCCATTCAAGAAAGGCCTTCAGCGTGCCATGTTCCCGCCTAATCTTTTTTAGGAATTAAACTTAATGCACAAACCCTAGCTACACGGTAACGACGGTTAGCGATAAAATAGCTCCCAGCTTGAAATGTGCAGGGAAATTTGCGTTCCCCTCCCAATGCTGATTTGAGAGTAGCGGGTTTGGTTTCCATCGTAATTGCCGAATTTCATGGACGTCAAATCCAGACGCGAAATATTTTACTTTGATCGCATAGCTCGCCCTATAATGCAATACAAGAAATATTTGGTATTATAATGCAATACATGTTCTTTCCTCGTGAGTATTGCAGGTGCACATTTAGGAACATCTTGCAGTCATTGCTTCACAAATAAGTTGCAGGTATCCACATTGTCGGTATAAGGTCACCGTAGAGGATTTAGCCAGCTCCAGTTTATTCTAGGTCTGGTTTGTTAATTCCTGGAATTCTTGAGATGGATGTTTTTTATGTAGTGCTTACAATGGTGACACTAGATTAGAGGATAGTTTACCTGAACGCTCCAAACTATATTTTCCCCAAAACAGATCACATGAATAAAAGTTACAGGTTGTTGGCTGAACAAATTTTTTGCCCGTTCAATTTCCCCTTTAAGTATAAACGAAGACAATTGCGTGCTTCACAGTTTATAGTCCATGTTCCAACCACCATTGTTCCATCAGCCCTGCTCGTGGTCTATTTTCTATGTGTTTTCAGTATATGCATTTATTTTCATTGCATATTTGTATTATGTCTATTATTTGTTCGTGTTCAGGCAGTATCTTTTTGCCCCTGACATTTCTATATTACGTACGGCATACTATGTTTGTAATCCCCTTACCCACTGATGATGTAGGTATATGGATAAATAAATGAAAATGAGCGGCCTACTTTCTTGAATCTCTCTCCCAGTCACAATCCTTGTTGCTTCATGAATACGAAAGTTTTTGTTGTTTTGCCTCATCGCTATCTTGTTAACAGTGCCTTCTTTCTACAAATATTCGTTACAATCTGGCGCCATGATCTAATTAAGCCGTTTTTGTAATATGAAAAGACATCCTCTAACTCCAACAGCAACTTTACCATCAAATGGGGAGATTGATGTTAAAACCTTCTCAAAGCATATCCTGTACCCGAATTTAATCACCATACGACGCGCCTTCACTTCTAACTTTTCCCAGAAGTGAGCAATGTATTTCAGCCAAACAATACAGCAGACAGCTTAGTACTGATATCCCATGAAAACAGGCATAATTCAGAATAGTCTCCGACGTGTTTATACCTGCACTGTACTGGCATTCAAACGCGCCATCCCATGTGAGAAAAGTAACAAATGACCAGCAAATACACTTATGGTTAGTAGATTACCGTCCTACATTAATGAGTCGTGAGCCAGACAACTTGCTCAAGTGCTCGTGCCCAGCAACTTGGGTTCCTTTTTCCATCTATTTTATTCACTCAGAGAACTACCCTAATTTATCACCAACCCTTAACAGTATCGGTAATGGATTTCTATACCTTGTTCACAATATCTCACAACCACCCCTAGATGCAACAAACACCTCATCAATCTTCACTAAGAAATACAGACATCAAAATACTAGGCTTCGAAGAGAGTCCCGAACATTCAGGTCAGTCCCCCAGCCTCCTACTTATGGATACAGTCCTTCAAATTCATATCACTCTATTCATTGCAGCCCCGCTTCACATTCATTGCCCGTAACTCCATGACTTCCCGCCGATAGAAGCGATTTGCATTCAAGGAGTCGTCTCTTATCAACCCTAAGATTCTAATTACGCACATACACCTGCTATCATGGAACTTGTGACCGCTCTGTCTTTTATATAAGTAAAAACTTGTGGAGCCCCTTAAGCATCACCCCTGTCGATTTGCTGCCGTTGCGTACAGTATTTACAAAAAGCGCCTTGAAGATAAACAAATCGGAGTAGAATGTAATATAAGCTGGACTAGTCCTACTTATTCGAATTTTTTCATCACAACTTTATAGATGCTTTATATATACGTGCCCAGCTGGCAGTTTACTGCTAGTACGTTTCACATAATCTGTTACGAAACGTATGATCATTGCCCTGCAATCCGCTTTCAAAGCTGTCACTCTGACTTGGAGCTTTCTCGTCCACTAACAAAAAAGCTGAGCCGAAATGTCTGTACCTCAGCGCACCAGATATAAAGGAAGGCTTCGTTTGTCGAAGGCTACTTCTCAATGCGATTTAGTTGCTCCTAAGAAAGTGGAGTTGATGACTTGGCATGATTAGCAAAGTTAGCATGAAATTAATATGTCGTAAGCATAAATACCGATTTCTAAGTACTGCAACGATTAAAATCACATCACAAAAACAGGAAAATGAAACATATTACAGCAATAACGGTAATTGTATAAGAGGAGCTTAGAGCAAGAAAGCAAGGCGAGCACACACGACGCCACGCCATTTCAGCCACTTGAAGGACCACCAGGACATGCCGCCAACCAACGCAACCAAAAAACTTAGTCGACATTGAACACTACAATCATAAACAATAAAGAGGGTGTGGGGCGGGGGAGGGGCAATAGGAAACGTGCTCCAAAGAACATTCTATCAAAACTGAGTTTTCATAGACAGGAAATATTGTTTATTACTGCAAGAAATTTTTAAGGGTAAGGAAAGGGTCAAGATATGAAGTTTTGGCATGTAATCCGTATAGATGCACCTACGGTTAACATTTTATTGCATCTATGTGCTGCTATTAGCGTACGCAGTAGTTCGTCGCTGCCGATGTAAAGTAGCGACTTAAAGCAATTGCCGCCCAAAGAGCAGAACCACTACTTCTGACATAAGCTTTTCACTTACACCCTAGCCCCGACATAGGCAGTTCAGTCCTGCTTTTGAAGAATTGGAGACCCGCCACGCCGACCTGTAGCAACCCCTTTGCTTTAGAGGGATGACAGCTTTTCCAAATACACATATATGTGTTTCTTCTAAAGTTCTTTTTTCCTACACTCATTACATTGGCATTACATTGATTGGCGAAAATCTGGGGAATGCGTCTTAAAACTGAAAAAAAAAATTAAACCTTATCTCGTCCAAAAGCTCCATGATTTTTTACTTACATGTTAGGTTGGTCACATTTGCAGGAACAAACTAATTATAAGTACTTGGGTGTCACAATTAAAAATATATTATCTGCAATAAATTACATCTTGATAATATCTGTTCTTCGGTCTTGAAAAAATATATTTTTTGCGACACACGCTTAAAAGGTGCTTGACCTAAGGTAAAACTGCTTGCCTATTATTCCTTAAATAGACCTCAACTTGATAAGGCATGCGTTGTTCGAGAGGCGTTTACTACGCAAAATAGTAAATGTCTCGAAAGGGTACAGAGAAAAACTTTACCATTTATCTATTCTAAATACTCTCGATACGACTCTCCTTCACAAATTATGCGTGATAATAGCATTGAACTTCATGAACATAGAATGAAAGATTTAAGACTGCGGTTACTTTCTATGCTTTGTAATGGACGTTTTGCATTTGTCTCTTCATTTTATTTGTGTCATTTGACATCTAGGCTTCCTCGACACCATCATGCGAATTCACTAACACCTTATTTTGCACGGACGGATGCATTCAAGGTTTTGTTTTTGCCCCGAACTATAGCATATTAGAATGACTCGCTGCTGCCTGTTTCCATTGATTGATGCATTATTTATTTATATACTTGGTGCATTTTACCACCCTGCTTGACCCTGAGAAAGGTCTGCAGTATGGAATAGATACAATAAATAAATAAAAATGTTCAAAAGCTTCAACACACATGCATAGTTATTGCATGCATATAGCTTAAAAACAGGTATCGTGTTTTCTTAACGTTCGCAAATACCCAAAGGATTTAACGTATGCCAGGAGTGAACTTTAGGCATCGGAATATCAGACTGCATATAGGCTCCACTGAGGATAGTGCCCCATTCAGCAACTCCCTAAGACTCACTGACGCTTGAAAATATTTTAAAAAAAAGTGAGGAGGAATTTACGGTCGTGTATTTATGCCGTAAAAGTATCAGTAGCCTTTGCCGCGCAGAATCACATCAGTTCAGCATGAGTGGGAGGTATTCGCGTTACACATCTGATTGAATGGGTGAAAAAATGTGCTTTCGATGGAACTCTTTATGATTGAACCTATAGTGAAAGGAATTTAGAGCATGGCATCTGACAGCAATACCAGAAGGCTTCATACGCCAGTGCAACTTTCCCTTGTAAACCCATCTACGTATTTGAAAATAATTGATTTCTTTGCAGCATACACCGAGTGACCGCGCATGCTCCTCTGATTTAAGAATTTCTCCCCGCATCGCATAGCAGCAAACTCAGCAGCTTCTAGTTTACATAAGAGTGCACAAAAACGTGTAGTCTCACGATCTATTTAAGGAAAACGTTCACACTCAGAAAATACCGAGCTCTGCCTGCAAACACAGTGCGAGCTAATTAAAAAAAAATGTTTTAAGATCACCTTCTTATAGATTCACTGCTTTCGAATAAGCATGCGTTAACTAGATGTACTCACGTCGCAGCGTGAGTGGTCAATATATGATTACGGGCTCCATTGACCTAGAAGTTCACATTACAGGCGCATTTCTGTGCGGGGTATTAGATCTGAAAGCGCATTTGCTGCGGGATTCATCTAAGTTTCAAATATGCTCACAAACACGTCACAAGAGCTAAAGCGGTAAAAGCGCTTGCAGGTCGCTTCTCATGGTTAAAATGTCTGATGACTGGGCAGTACAGGAGAAAAAAATGTAGGTAAGTACAGTAGTGGCATTATATCGCGCTTCACCTGGCAGGGCGCATCTGATGTTCTCGAACGCACAAGAAAAGACGTCTTCAATGCAATGCACAAAACAGGCATTACGTTTAGCAATAATGGCGGATTGCACTGCCCCAGACGCGCATATAGCTACGTGCAGTTTCAGTGGGTAGCGCCCCTTGGGTGAAAAGAGGGGCACAGCTGACCGCTTCAGAATATTAAAGCTGTGGAATCAAGAGAAAACCGAAAGTGGGCTTCTTAGAAATAAGGTGAAGAAATTGAATGACTACAATACCGAGGTTCATTTTAAATTATCAATGCCTTCCGAGTTCGCTTTTGCCGCATATCGTCCATCTTCATTTTCTGAGGTTGATTACCTTAGATATTATACGCATGCCTGTTGTGAAAATAGATCTGTCATCTTCTAAATAACGCAGATTAGAAACATTGTGAATGCCTTAGATTTGTCCGCTTGAATATTTGCATACTGATTTAAAAGCTTATGCAAAGAATAAGCTGCATACATTGTAGTGGTTGGACGCAGCCACTTGCACTGGAGAAAGTCTAGGATTACCTGCTAATAAAAGTGTTCAGCAGCATTTGCGACTTAGTGGGAGTGGGGTCCTCGTGCATACTGCGACACTCGAAAAAGAGCTTAAGAAAAGAGTAAAAAACAGCTCAGAAAAGTGAGCCGTTTAGCCTGGTAGCTATGCCTTTGGTATTGCTCATAAACGACATTTAAAATAGTTATTCCCACCTGCAGCTCGTGGAAATATATTGTCTATCGAATAAAGGCTCACAACTACACCTGTAGCAACCACATTGCAATTGAAATCTCAAGGCTAACTTTAACAGTGGCCTACAGATCGGAAAGGGTTACATTCACTTTTCATTGTGCCTGCAACCGCTGATAAATGTTCATTAAAATCATAAATATGACGTAAATGCTACCTTCAAGCCAGCTTTCGACGACAGTAAAAAGCACTACAGAAGCAAAGTCGAAGGGCTCTATGTACCACGTCTTCCTCATGAAAACCGACAACAGATATTTAATCTAATTTTGAAATAATTAAATATAAAATAAACATCCTGCTAATTAGCGCCATTTACATTAACGCGAAAACACAACCAGAAGCGGATATTAGGCCGATACTTTTCCCCTTGTTTTTGAATTACGTAATATTATTGCTAAAATACAATCGCAAACAATGTCTATCCTGTAGGCGAGTAGTACAGAGCAAGTAGACATGTGCGACTATGAACTATGTTTGATATTTCATTTTATTGGTACATTTTTTTTCCTGACATACCAGGAGAAATGTTTTTCACGAACTTTACGCAAGTTATAATTTAAGACATTTTCTAGATCTGAGTGACAGTACAGGAAATGGACTTTTGGTGTTGGCGACACTTACAAACTTTTGCACTTGGATACTAGAAATCCTTTCAACCCTCTGAAAAGTACACTTTAATTTTGATAGCAGATACAAAAAGGATGTCTGTACCCCCCACAACTAACTACCGCTCATTTCCTCTTCGCTCCATTTCTGGTAGCAAGGACATGAAATTGCAATCTTCCCCGATGCGGTCATCTTGCTCTCGCAATTTATATTCTTTCTTCTTGCAAACAGAAAACCTGGAATTGCGTAACAGGTAACAAATTTGAAGCCTTCAGACCTCTGCTTTCTCAGTGTCTATCTCAAGGCGCACCCTGTTAGCACATTACCGTAGCCAGGTTTAGAGCCATTATACGTTAAAAGAGTAAATAAAATAATTACCGGTGTCATCAATGTATAATCAATTTTCGAGCAAGCTGGTGGTTTAAAGGCTCTTCGGTGAATAACAAAAATAGACAGCTCTAAAAGCCATTACCAGACGAAATCGCAGCCGCGAAAGTCTCCTCAACAGTTCTTGTCGCCTCTTTCAAAAATTTACTTCTTCACCACAGCCACACAAGAAGCGAAAAATGCCTCCAATGCCGCAAGGTGAAAGCATATGTTCATTGTACTTTGCGACCGGCTCCCCATTTTACCGTGCTTCTCAGAGTTTCTTTCAACTTTAAGTTTGAGGCTGGCAGTACAGCATTTTATGCGCATGCGCATTTCTTCTTGTTCGCGTTCAAAAGCACGCTGCGTAACAAACGATTTCGCAAACAATACAATAGATTCCACAAGCTGTCCAAACACTTTCAAATAATACAGCGGATAACAAACATCAATGGGCGTTGGGCAAGGCACCGCGAAAAAGGAAACAGAAAGCCACACAAACGACGCGTTGCGCACTGATGACGATGGGTTGAGTGTGGGAAAAAGTAACTGGAAACAACCTTGTAGTACTTTGTGGGAATAGGCCAATTTTTAGGCCTTTCAAAATTACTTCAAAAGTTTGCAACCGAAAGTTGCGAGTGGGGATATACACGAGAGTGGCTTATATACGAGCGGCAACTTTATCTTTCAAAATACATTTCAATTTCTCCGCGTAATCTCAAACAAGAAATCATAACAGTCTGTTTCTTTTCTTTTGACACTGATGAATGCCAGCTTTTCGTTCTAAGACAACCGCTGCTTGCGATTTTAGGTGGATAACTTTCGGACTATGTACAAAAGGGGACATAAAACCTACAGGAGATTCGACAATGTAGTCTGTTCAGGTCTCTTTTGCAGCTAGGTCAGAGTCGGAACTGTAAGAAGCACAGAATCAACAAGAACTCTGGGCAGCATTATATAAACTTCTCTGAAGACCTCGCTCTCAAGGGTTTCTTATACGTCGTCTTCTTTCCCACTCAGAATGGATTCCCGTCCTGTATAGCGTATTCACCATTGGGCGAGTATTACGGTTCCAGTATTGGCGAGCCACTGCTGTATGGAATCACATATCTGAATATAAGTCCACTTTCCACGTTTAAAAAAATGAAAGAAGGCGTAAATTTTATTTTGGTTCTCAATTTTTTTGGCCCATTGCAAGATGGCCAGCACAATTCTCGAACTCACATTAATTTAGAACATTGCGGTAGGGCCTTCTCCGAAACAAAATGCTATATCCAAGACTTTCATTGGCACTGCTTATTGCTTGCTTCACTTTAGAAAGTATAATTTTGTCGAAGAAAGGTTCAAAATACAATAGATGGCAGCCGAGTGTTGAATATTGACTCATAAGGTCAATAGCCTGGGGTTGCTACCTAATAAAATATTAAGGTAGTTGTAGACCCCTCAGAGATGGACTAAAAGAGGTGCTGATAAAGCAGTTCAAAAAATTTCTAGAAGCCTTATTTAAAGCACCTTCCTTGCCTAACATGGTGTTGCCGCTGACATTGTAACGTACGGTAATAAAATCTCTTGCTCACCCACAACAGTTCTGGGTAAATGTCTCTGGATTTGCTGACACACAGGTTCCTACCTTCAGAAATATAGATATGTTGTCAAAACTTTAATGTAGAAGTAATCATAAAAGAATGTAGAGGAGTGCGCTGCGTCTATTAACAACATGTCGTACCTGTTCTCTCCGTCGCTAATAGCTTTGCACGGTTATCCTCCGCGCTGTGTATAAGAAATTTTCTTGTTCGTTCTTGGTGCTCGCACATACACCTGAAACATTGCTCTCAGTCATAATACGTGAGAAAGGCGGTCAAGATTTAGAAAGGCATAAAATTCTCGCAAATATACCGATGTTTAAAAAACAAGCATCAAAATATTTTCTCGAGTATAGTTTTCTGAAGAATTGTATGGCGGTGTTCGAATAGTTTACCAGTGAAGAGCGAAATAATCAACCTCAGCCTATTGATTACTACTTTTTTGTTACCTAGCTGTTAGCTTGCCTTCAGGTCTTCCGCCTGTGCCATGAATATTTGGTCATTGTGTTAGTCGCTGAAAGCACTAAAGGACACAGTAGTAACACGCTATTTATGCTACACTGTCAAAAGAAACTGTGTGTAGCACACGCCATCAAAACAATGGATAAGTTGCACAGAAAATGGAGATTGATTACCTGAGTGCAGTCTTTTTTTGTGTGTGCCACGTTTTGAACGCGCTCGACATTTCATGGTCTGTCAAAAAGCACTACTGTTTCAATATTCTGGTTCCTGGCTACCGAAGACCGAACAGAATTGTTTAAACTCTATCAACTTTACGTATGTTTACAGTGGACGTGAAAACGATCTTCTGAATATCAGCTCTCCAATAATGTTGGAGAGCAAATGCATTTCAGAGAAAGCCCCGACGTGGTGGCGCAGTGGTTGGGGAGCCGAAAAACTGTCGTCAAGGATGCGCGATCGAATCCCGGCCTCGGCGGCCGCGTTTCGACAGCGGCAAAAAACAAGGCACCCGTGGGCACTGCTATGTCAGTGCACGGTAAACTGCAGATTGTCGAAATTTCCGGAGTCCTCCTCCACGGCGTCTCTCATAGCCTAAGTTGCTTTGGAACGTTAAACCCCATACACCAAACCAAATGAAACTAAACATTTTAGAGAGAGTACACGAAAGAGAGAAATGTCACTAAACTAGACCCGAGGTTGTCGCTGTGGCTTAGGGATGTGTGAAACAAATTTGGCGCAAATTTACAGATCGGCGCGGCCTGCAAGAAAATAAACACTGCAGATATTTTTAGAGCAACGGGCGCCACATTTCCGAGTAGATGCAAGTAGTTCGTAATGTTGTGAGTGTCCAAAATACGGTTTTCACTATGCTCGGACGAACAGCGATGGAGAGCTGGAGAAATAGCACCCAGGCAAACGATGTGCCCTCTTGAGGGGAGTAATACAGCATTAAAACATCTGTATTGTTCCAAAAAAAGAAAGCAAAGCACTACAGACGAGGCGCTCATAAAAATAATGGGTCTTTGGAGCAAAAAAAAAAAAAAAACAGACCTGGAGGTTTCACAGGTTGCCTTAAAATAAACGCCCCTGCATTTTCCTTTCCCTCTCTCCCAGGAATTCATCTACTATTCCCTTCACAACGTGAAACTTTGGACAGGAATGATATACTCTAATACGTATTGCACAAGAACCTTGACAAGTCTCTACAGCAAATGAAAACCCTCTTTACGGAAATACTCCAGAAGACTCTAATCATGTGTTCACAACCCTCATATCTAAACTAAGGAACTGAGTAGAACACAATGCAGACATACTTCTCTCTCGTCGTGGACGCTGTTTGCGCACATCATAGTTCGAACGCGAATATACTCAATGAAATGTACAGCATTCGAGGGCATGATTTTATGGTCTTTGCACGACTTGTTCAAGCAGGGCATCTTTCTAGAAATGAATTACGACCTGACTGTGAAAATCTCTCTAAGCAAATGCTCCCTTCATGCATAAAACTAAGACAGTTTTTTGACAATCTCAATCGAACCGATTTCAGATAATCTCGTGACTGAGGAATACGACCGAAGAGCCTACAATAATGCTGCAGCCTCATTTCACAATAGAAAATCAATTACCGATGCAGGAGACAACACATTCATTTCAGTCTCCTTCCCAGGGAAGACGAGACGACATCATTCAGAACTTGCCGTAGCAGTGTTCAACATTGCGATGCATAATTTACCATCCAGGTAAGAGGCTGCTGTGGGAAAATCACAGCACTAAGGGCGCATATATTAGTATAGGGGCGTAAGACTCGAATAGATTTCAGGCGCACTGCAAGGAGCAGCTAGAACTATGTGGCATAATATCCGAGCGGGTGGGTTAACATCATTTGCTTCTTGTATATATAGGTTTTCACTTTGAAAATCGGCTAAAAGTGTACCGAATGTGACCAAATAAAGAAGTCTGATTTCAGGTGTAAGCCGCTTCAATGAGCCGGAATACGTGAATACGCGTTCTGTGAACGCGAAAGACACACACGCCATTACGCTTAACGTTAGCCCCGAATGTATGCGCCGGGAGCAATCAAAACTTTTTCCGTAAATGTTAAAAGCAAGCTTGCCCCATCTTACATGTAAGGCTAGCTCTCACTTACCTAATAGTGCGCTTAAGGTAACGAACCCATTCACTGCCGCAGGAAGGAAATCCTCCGCAGCGATGCGCAATGACGCTCAGAGACTGCGGCCTTGCTCAAAAAAGAGGTGAAAATAAGTTCTGCACCTGATCCCACTTGCGCTGTAGAAGCTGTAGTTGCCCCTGTGTCCCCGGAGGCCTTGTTTTAATGATGGTAGATCTGTTCACGACCGCTCTCGTTAAGTTCCTTTCATTTGCGCAAAGGTGCTGCTCGCGACACCTGTTACGGCATTTACTTGAGGTGGTTCGCGAAGCATTATATTCCCTTCTCTTAATGCGAAAGCGCGTCGTCGCCAAGACCTCTTTTCTCCCCACTGCCATTATGTTTTCTCTCAATCCCTGCCTCATCCAGCCCTACCTTTCCTTAAATTTTGTAGTATTTGAATAAAGGAAGTTTGTCTCCACTGAAGTGTAAAACCGATTCACTGATGCATACCTAAGCACGTGATCATGGTATGCATGGGCACCTTTTCAATGCGGGGGCTCTAAAATAGTTGCTCCCCTTTCTGCATACTCCGCCCGCAGAAAATCTGCCGTTGGCTCTGCAATCTTCTTTCTCGGTGCGGTGAGATAAAAAGCACTGGAATGCATGGCCAGTGCTTTTGCGGGTCACATCGTCAAGCCCCAGTTTCATCCATAGTTTGTATGACGGAGCGAGGTCACATGATGTCAAAAAGCAAAGAGCACCTGCCAACCCAGGTTCCTCGTTTGAGGGAGATGGTGCGATAAGAACTAATCCTAAATGGTTCTCGAACGTCCAGTAAGATAAGCTAATCCTAAGCAATGTTGTATACGTTACACAGAATAAGCAACCGGTTACAATCACAATAAATTATTTTAAATTGTATCCGATTATCGTGGCCAATTACGGTCCCATTAAAGTAACTGAAGATTAGAGAACAGTAATCTGTTACTATTGTATTACATTCATTTGAGTTTGATTACCCTAACACAAATTCCGCCTAACTGCCATCAACCAGTGTGGCTTGCTAGACATTTTCTTAACACTTGCCAATTTTCAACAGAAGTTGTCCAAACTTATTGTCACTGATTTCGCAGCGCTGCCTCGTGAAGACGTCAGCCTGTACACTGAACACTCCCTCAATGCAATTTTACAAAAATAATATTCCTTTCATTTTACGAGCCACATACGGGCTATCTAGCGCCTCCGTGGAACTGATACTAAATGGAGAAACATATAGAGCAGCATATAAAACGGAATAATCAGCTAATCCCTACTGGCGATTATAACCAACCATAGCCAGGACCACGAATGCACCGCCAAATGTGTCGTCTGTTCTTCAGACTCTTTGCCTACCTCCCATCGTCCTCGGTCTCGGACACGCCACCAAGGAGCTGACATCACCTCAAAAAAAAAGTGATTTCGGCCGCTCCCTATTCCACCAAGGCTCTAGCCGGAACCGCTCCATGTCTTCTCACTCCTGGACTCAGAGCTGCCTCCTAAACGAGAGTCCTCTCCCACGAACCGGGTAGTCGCGGCTTCTTACTTCCTGCAATTTCAGCCTCATAATTGAGATTTCCAAGCCCTCCGTGGTGAGATAACAGCTCTTAAAGATAGTAACCACTGACTCCAACAAGATAACTCTCCCTTAAACGTCCCCCTCTTGCACCGGCTCTGCCTTCTCGTGCAACTTCTACCCATCCCTCCAACACCCTCATATCATCTCATCTCAGGAGCCGACATCCGCTCCCCCGCAGCCTCCTGTCATGGCGCTAGAGCTAAGCTACCGCCCACTTCGAACGCTACGTTACTTGTGAAGATGTCAAGGAATTTGACGCTCGCCTAGAAAAAACATTAGAGGCAAATATTGATGCAAAGTTAGAAGTAGAATTCCCTGCGTTCTTTTAGCAAATTCAGCAACAAATGCATCAGTTGTACTAATAAATTCAGTAACAAGTTCAACATCATTTTAATATCTTCAAGCAATAAATAAAAAAACGCAGCACAGACCCAGACGTTAGAGGCGAGGCTAAGGAACCCTCCCCTCCATACGGGTCAAACCATACGAACGCTTGCCTCCCGCTTCAACCTTCCCACTCATCCCAGCTTCACTCACACAACGCCATGGGGCCCCGCCATCTACTTAATGTGCGTCAATACAACTGCAGGATGAGTGCCTTCACGATTGTGGCTGTAAATTTCCAAGGTCAACTACTCACGGCCGGCTCGGTTGTTACAAATGACCCGGAGGAAGCGGAGGAAGCGGCAGTCGCCCTTGCGGTAAGCTCGACCTCAGCCCTACATATTATTAGCGACTCGAAAACCGCAATAAGGAACTACAGCAAAGGCAGAATATCCTCTCTATCACAAAAACTGCTGCTTGCTTCTGAGACGACAAACCGTCCCATTCAGCTGATCTGGACACCAGCACATTCCTGCTTCCGGGAAATGAGGCTGCCCACAATTTCGCCCGAGGACTCGTCAGCCGTGCAGTGGGACAACCCCTCATGAGGTCGGCGAGAGACCGTATGGCTTCATATCAAGAAATTACCCAATACCTTCGACAAACACGTAGCTTCTACCCTCCGGGACACAAATCGTTCTCGAAGGCGCAGGAGGTCACCTGGCAAAAAAATACAGACACATTCCTTCCGAAATCCTGTCACCTACGCCCGTGCATATCCTGCATTATACACCCCATATTGTAAATTATGCCAACAGAGGGCCAACCTAGACCACATACTCTGAGCCACGAGATAGCCCTCCGCGGGATCTGCAGCTCTCCACATGCGAGCAGTGGGAGGCCGCTATGCTCAGCTCTGACCCGCAAATCCAACTCCGGGCCATCGAGCGTGCAACCCAGGTCGCCAGAGCCCAAGGCCTCCTGGCCACCTAGAGCGGTAGCCCCTGCTGCCTGACTTCTTCCTCGTCAAATAAATGTTTATCCTCCTCCTCCTCCACCATAGCAAGTCAACCGGCAACAGTACGTAAGATATTGGACACTTCCCCCTTTATAATCGCTCTTCGGGAAAGGCTAAAGCTCTTGGCTATAAACCATACTCCCCCTTGCATTTCGCTGCCCCCGACACTGCTATCCTTATTTAACGCAATCTGCCGGCCGGCCAACACACCTTAGGCAAAGTTTGCGTAGATTTCGCCTTGCTGGAACGGACTATAGACAGTGCAAAAAGAGATGAGGATGTACAGACAGCACAAGCGAGCGCTCGTTTGGGCTCTTCGTACTTCCTCGTCTTTTTTGCGCCGTCTACACTCAAAGGATTAACAGGTTGCCTAAGCGTCTGTTTTTGCTGGAACTCCTTCCTCGTAAAAGGGGTGATGAACACATTTTAATTGTAAATAATAACTCGACAAACGACATCAGACGCGACTTAAAGCCACTTTTTTCATGTCAACAAGCTGCTGCACCAGTCGGATCTTCTAATTCTAGGTTTCAATGCCCACCACCGCTCTTGGCGGTACACCAGCGGTACCTCAGCGGTAACCCAAATAGTACAAATCTCTGGCTGGGAGCACAGGAAATAGGCCTCACCCTTAATACTGACGCTCACACTCCCATTCGTGCAAGAAACAGAGTGCCTGTTGACATTTATCCTAATCAAACATCCTGTAAGAAGATTGATTTATCTGTGGCTCAACTTCGGGATACTCTTGGCAGCGACTACTATATCTTCGCGACGACCATTAGCATCTTCCCGTAGCGTTGAAATGCGTGCCCTACCATAATCATGGCATGATTAAAACAGCGCAACAGGCGTGGATGGAGGTGAAGAACAAACAGTACGGGCGCTGATTTCTCAGCGCCCGTCCTGTTTGTTCTTCACCTCCGTCCACGTCTGTTGCGCTGTTTTTCTATCATGTCACCATACCAACTCGCCCAGATGTCTCTTCTAATACATAATCACGGATTCGGATAAGTTTCGTGAGCTACGCTCTCAGAACGCCTCTGCGTGGATTGATAACCTGGAAGAGTGGGTCTCCATCCCCCAGACATACGTCTCTGCTACTACTGCGGAATCCCCTACCATGGCTGCACAACCTAATACAGACCGCCGGCTGCTCCACGTATGGCAGACCTGCGAAAGCACGCAAAACCGCTGGATGACACATCATAATGGAAGGCTTCTGCGTCAAAAAGCTCACATAGACAAGCAGATCGAGGCTCACACTGTTGTCTTTGCTACCCATCAATAGGGTAAGTTTGCAACAACATGCGGTGCCAGCTCGGGATAACCCGCTTCTGGCTACTTCTCCGACAATTTTAGACGCGAAAGATTACTAGTCAACCCAACGGGCCTGTAAAAGTCTTTAACAGATTGTAAACCTTCCGATTTATAGGCACTCCATGTTCAAATTCCCATTGCTTGTAACAAAGGCATGTTAATTAATTGAAACTGTGTCAAAGGTTCATTTATGATGTGTATAACGACAGTTTCGTACCATGAGAAAAGAGGTCTGTTAGTGATGCGACATCCAGGTTAACCACATAATTTTGGTTCGTTGGGATGGGCCTATGAGCTTTATCATGTAATTGCAGATTTTTAGCATAATTTGACACACTTAGCTCATCCTTTGCGTTAAATGCATTAATTTATGAGGGTGCAATTGTCGTTTCTCTTACATCGGTTCACAACGAATTAGTTTTGTTCACTACCCTGCCACAGAAGCGCCTGAAAGAAAGGCGGTTCGGAGTGGATATTTCAGCGTTCGTTTACAGATTACACAGAAGGGGAACGCTGCGATAAGATAACATGCCAATTGTGAACAGCGCTCGTTGGTGAAAGTTTGGTGCAGACGTGAGCGCGCCAATGGATGATTTCTCACGCAAGCGTGAGGACATTTTGCTCACGTACATCGGTTAGAAGCAAATATTAGCTTGCATGCTACGTCAGTAAGCGATTCACATACCTCAATAAACAGTCGTTCCACTCTGAGTCCTGATAATTTACGTGAATCCTCAATCTCGTAACTTTAAACCATCCATTCCAAATCTCACTCCGCTTTATAATACTTCTTTTTCCCTCTCCTTGCATTGCCAAATACACTCGTCCACAAAGCACGCACTGCGAGATGCTTCAGCTGAAATCAAAGCAAGAAGTTATTGCGGGGCGAATGCATCACTTTTCGTTTTACCTCAAAGTTCTATGAATAACCTATGGACGTTCGTTCGCACTTCAGTATTTTTGATATCTACCACTTTGGAGACACTTCGGAACCTGACACGTGCCTGAGCACTTCCGCCTTCAATTTTGTTTCTGCATTTCGCCTCGGGAAAGCCACTGGTAACAGGCGTCACGCACGAGCCGGAATAAAAGTGCAAAGTTTATCGTCATTAGGAGCAAACTAAACGATGATATTTAAAGTAGGATGCGTCGAAAGCTGCTTCCGGCTGCCCGTATCCACGAACGAAAATTGACGCGAAGCATTCTGCGGACATAACCTAATATAAAATGTTTTCCTTTGAAGACGTCTGCATGAAACATGCCCAGATTGCTTTGATGGGCGCAGGAAGTTGCTTATTTCAGCTTCCCACATTTCTAGTCTTGAGATGGCCATAAGTACTCACGTCGACAACTGCGCACGAGTCTGCTCGGTAATATAGTTTGGTCCAAAGAGAGCGACTGTTGAAACGTTCAACCTAAACCGTAGCGTGCGCTGGGCAGGAAGTTAAGACCACCTATTCAAAATGCATGCCATGTCGAGATGCAAGAATACAGCACGCGAAAGGAGCCAGGATTACTCTTTTTCTCTCAAAAATTGATATGCTTCCCTTCGGCAGCACTATAAGAGTCATCTGCGCATTGCGGAAATGACCTGACTTTTTTGCTAGACATTGCTCCGTCTCAGTATCTGATGTACTTTCTACGCTCAAAGATAAAAAAAGAACTGAGCCAGAGATGTTTTCGTGAAGTTTCCGTCATATGTCCGTTTTCGCAATGCACGATGTGTGGATAAACATGAAGTGTTACCTGCTTTTGATATCAGGATACACACACAGTGGTGAGTATCTTCCCTTCCTTGTCTTCGTATTAATACTATTTTAAAGTAACGGTTACACTACGTATATACTACAGATGCGCTGGAGGTCATCTTTGCGCTTGAGAAACTGATGAAAAGGCTCAGAATATCTTGACTGCAAGATGTAATTTAAGTTTATAGTCAAGATTCGGAAGCATCAGGAAATATTCTATCTTGATATACCGTCACCAAGGCTTTGGTTGCAGCAGTATGTCTTCGATGCTTTGGAGGATTCGAGCCTCTTACAGACACCAACATCTTTGTTTTTATGTGCCTCGGAAAGGGCAGTGGACACAATCAAGGAATGTCAACTTCAATGGGAAATCTTTCTACTTTTGCAGAGTTTGGAACATGCACTGTTCACTGCCATTCAGTGGCACGTTCCTCTTGACTTCATTTTAGAATGTTTGCATGCACTTCACTTTCTTAAACAGAGAAATTTCTCGGCAAATTACACGCCCGCTGATGTGAAGGAGGGTAGTGCTGGCGAATACTTTTAAAGGAGAGACTAAACGCAATATAAATATCTAAAAGAGTGGAGGATTTCAAAAGCCCTCGGTATTGCTCCCTGGAAGGTCAGCGGACGCGATATTCGAAGGTCGTGGTTCGCAACCCACCTCTGGCATGTTATTGTTTTTTCTTCTGAGTTTTGTAAGTTATATACACGTTACTTTAAAAATTCGCACTGATTGACCCAGAAACTTCCTTTGCTTTCCTTTGTGTCATTTTTTCGGCGCTTTTATGTATGCTATAAAAAAATCCCTCTTTAACCTTCATTTTGACGATGATTATTTGAGAGCGGGATAATCATATATCAATACCCGAGAGTTAAGCACGGTCTGCTTAGGCAGTACTAATTTATTATACATACTAGGGCCAATACATATTACCAAAATGACCACTGTGGATTCCGCACATCCATCAACCCCTACGACTACTGTCATTACTCTATGACGACTACTGTCAATACTTACTAGTTGCATCATGAAAAAGGCCCACCCAGATCATATGTTAAGCGCTTAATTTCAGGTAATTCTCAAGCAAATTAGGTGGATCCTATAGTAGAACGAAGCGCCTTTAACGCCGCTTTTTCGTTTCTTGAATACTTTTGAATTATCATATTGATTTTCTTGTTTTTTTTTTGGTTGCCACGAAAGCGCAGCCCCTGCCTCACTTCTCAGTGGACACCTGCACCTCTCGCAAAATACGTAAGTAATTTTATAAAATGTCCATCGCAAAGCAGCGTTCAACTTGACTTTAAGATGCATGCTACATAGAAGCGAAATATTGTGACGTCACACAAAACGCTGAGCTACGAACATTCGCGTAACAATTTTTATACCGAATATCATACGTACTCTCTCTGACACCGTTTTTCTCAATTCTGGTTACCGTGTCGGCGACGACGTTTCGTCTGAACGAGCTGTATCGGCTTGGCATAGCAATGGCTTAGTGGAGCTATACTTGCAGGTTCGGCTATGATATGATTACTGTCATGAATTTCACTGAACGCTAGAAATACGTCGCTTTATCAGAATTTATCCAGCTCTTCAGTATTCGATGCTTATTTTTTTATTTATGATAGGGGGGCCGCTGAATAGTGCCTCGTGGCACTCTCAGCGGCGGTGGCTGCGCAGTCTGTGAAAGACGGTACCTGTCAAGGTAGTGATTTTTAGATGCGTATACTGCAAAAATTATAATTGAGTGAATTTATTCCATCCAGGATTTTAACCACGCTTTTTGTGGTGTAAGTGGTTCTGTTCATATAAAGCAGATACATACGACGGGGGGATGGATGGTTGAAGGTTGCTCATGTCACCTGGCCAAGTAAATTGCTGTATTTTGGTTCTATGTATTTACTGCACAATGAAATTTTTCTCCGGCCTTGATTTTCACCACCAATCAGATAACCTCGGTTTGGTTATTTCTTCCTGCTTAAAGCCTGTAGACTGTTTTTTTTTTTGCGCCGTCCTTAAGCCTAATACTTTGAAGACGATGGATGAACGTATAAGGCTTTGAATCGGCGGCGGCTTTAGCCATCTCTTCCTGCAGCGCCGTATGATCGAAGGAATGTTCCCCTGAGCGCCGCATCGCCTGTAAGCACAGCGAAAATGTGCTTTGTTGCTCACTTAACTATTACTACCGTAATTTGTTTCTTTCTAATAAACACCTAAACATTAGCTAAGAGTTATAAGCCAATGCATACATTAGGTCCAGATTTATTCGGAGAGAAGCAGTGAGGTTCCCTGGCGGTGTGGTTGCTTGCTCGCCTCCGCACTGCGAAGGAATGGTGTTTGACTCTGCGGGTTTCTGTAAAACGTTTATTATTCCTTTACTTTTGTCTGATTTGCGCATTAAAATCGCAACGCCAATACTGGCTTTTCTGCGACACGTGGTCCTTAACGGTATCGCTTGAAAATGTTTGACTAATCTCTTGACTAAAGTCTTGTCAGCTGTCGCTGATTTAACAACGTTGCATCATTGCATCGGAGCAACAAATAATCTCGCCTATTGTTCTCATCTGAAAGTGAAACGTGACATGTCACTAAATTCATATTGTGTCGAAAATGTTTGTAAAGTTCGGAAGAAGCATTTTGGCACTGCCATAGAGATACATATTGCATTACCACAACTAGCATGCAATGAGAAATTCTTTAACTAAATTAGGCAAATACTTGAAATAAAACAAATGATCCAGAAGTCTCTTCTGCAGCGTGCAATTATGCGCAATTTATTGAAGTTAAAGTTGGAGTAATTACTGCACCAAATTAAAGGGGTAAAACGCCACATCATAATTCCGCTCCCTATGTGCAACTGAAACTCAAGCTTGGTGGTGAGTCGTCGGCCTATATTACTCGCCTATCTACATTTCATGATAGCCGAGTTCTCTTCACTGCTGCGGTGCTCAGAACTCGGAGAAAGAGAGAAGTGAGAGAAAGAGGTGAGGGCGAATTGGTATAGATATCTCTGTCTTGAGTCATATGCAAAAGGACCGTGTCATAGAACGCTTATATTCCCTAGCAATGTAGGTCTTCAATTTCTCCTTTCTCTGCATCAGAAATAGCCGAAGGCGTTAATAAATGGCAAGATACCGGTATCAGTACCTTTATCAAGGCAGCAATGGGCAGCTATCATTGTGTCGTTGTATATATGTGATATCATACGTCGAGCGCGCCTATAAGTGTACCAACATTTCCCGAGTGACGGCTTTTTGTGGGTTAGCTCGGCGAGCCAAGCAACATATACTTCAACGGGAATTGTCAGGCCCTTCAGAAGCAACACATGCACTAACGGGAATGGAGTGAAGTCGTTTGGTAATACTAAACAAAACGCCTTTGAATTGCGCTTAGAAATTCAAATTTATCTTCTGTGACGTGGGTCAGACTATCCTGCTGGATTTCGCCAAGTTTCTTAAGTAAAAAATTCGGAAGCTTCTTTTCTTCTTTTTATTCGATGTGTGTGAAATTAAAAATGACCCGTCTGATAATAAGTAACCTGAAATATCCCTCCACTTCCAGGCCAAAAAACGTAACCTTCAAAACGTGTGTATTTAAGTGTCCATATTTAGAAACTTTGCTCAAAGCCTGTCTACAATGAGAGACTCAGACGTCCGAACACATTTTTGTCGGAATTTGTCGAAATCACGCCTATGCTACACGAACTTTGATAGTATTCAGCCAGAGCCCATAACTTGGGACATTGCGGTTGTAAGTTTTATTCGTTCTGCAGTTTTTATAGCAGATGGATTCCTTCCACTCTATAGTACAGTCATATCAGTCAGATCTCTGCAATAATCTGTACACCAAAGCACAAGACATTGCTTCTGGCTCTGTTGATGCCACCCCCCCCCTCCCCCCATATGTAACAAAATCGCTTCTAGAGCAGAAAGAATACGGTACTTTTAGTCATATGCCGCATGTCACTATTATTACAGCGCATTCAATGTCAGCAGCACTTGCTGTCGGCGAGATTCTTGAGCCCTTTCTAGGTTTGGTGATATGCTGAAAATAAGGCAAGGCAAAAATACAAGATTGTTGTAAATGATCCCCAGGTGGTCGAAATTACTCCGTAGCCCTCCACTACGGCTCCCCCTTCTCTCTATCCACTTTCACTCCCACTTTCCTCCCTTCCCTTACGGCGCGGTTCAGGTGTCCACAGAGCAAGTGTGACAGATACTGCGGCTTTCCCTTCCTGTGAACCAATTTATTATTATTATTATTATTATTATTATTATTATTATTATTATTATTATTATTATTATTATTATTATTATTATTATTATTATTATTATTATTATTATTATTATTATTATTATTATTATTATTATTATTATTATTATTATTATTATTATTATTATTATTATCATTAGTACCACTACTGCAGATATAGATATCGAAAGTTTAAAATTTACCAGTGGTTATTTTTTTTGCATTTTGGATTCCAATCTCTCCTTGTTCAGGTCACAATTGGTGCCAGCAATGAATAACCTGATACGAGATCACCTCAAAACTGTAGCTTATATGAGGCTAGGAATTCACTTTGCGCTGTTCTCTAAAAATACGCTTCCAAATATTCACATTTTACCTAATAAAACATGTCCTCACTATTAAACTACCATTTCAGGATTGTATGAACTGTCTAGAGCGGTAGTTTTCATTTGTACTAACTGAAAGGCTTCATTAGTTTAATGTTCAAACAGAATATGTTGCTGATTCTTATAAAATTTCGTCAACATTAGTATTCTATTTCAATACTTTTTGTATTATAGAAAATTCCCTTGAGTACATTAAGCGAGATTAAAAGCAAAATACTCGCTGTCGCTTGGAGACCCACTATAAACAATGGATGCTATCCAGGTATGCGGAGGAGAAAGTGAAAGCAGCCAGGTTTCTATTGCTTGCAGGTGGAATTGGTCATAGAAGAGTGCAACACTGCGGCTTGTGTGGAGTAAAACGACTTCTTCCAAAACACGGCTGAAGCTTTAGCGCGAATCTAATAAAGACTCAATTTTTAACGAGCCTGTGGTCTTCCTAGATTGACGAAACTATTTGTCTCTAAGTTTTGTTTCGGCTTTAGTGCTTTAATTGGACTAATTAGTGTTTTTGTCGTACATCCTTGAACAATAAGAAGTTGGTCACGTTTTATTTCCGCCCTATGTACTTTAGTTTACTGAACGTTTGAACCTTAGTGAATTCAAACGCAAACCTAACCCCGAAAACAGCCATGACTAGTGAAATTACATGAAGTGAACCCAAGCGTCGGTGATTTTAAGACGAAAGTTGCTAGTTTCTGCTCACACGAGACGTTTTTGCAACCTTACAAATCTCAACGGCGCATTATATATTCTGCATTTCTGGCCTAAATGTATGTATATATATATATATATATATATATATATATATATATATATATATATATATATATATATATATATATATATATATATCACCTTTCTTATGTAGATGTTTAGTTTTTTGTGTCACCATTTCCCAGTTGCCATAATGATTGTCGTGCTAAGCCAGTGTGTTACCTTAAGGGGTTTTTTATTAACATTTAATTATTTGCATCTGTACCGAGTGTCTCATACTGCCGATATTGTTGGCCACAGTAGTCTTCCCTTCTCCAACCCCTGTAAAGATTTCTTGTGAAAGCTAATTTGCAAAAGATGCATCGTTAGGGAAGTGGTATTAATTGTAACTATATATCTCTTAAGGGAAAAGATATCGCAGGCAATCTTCAAGGAAATATGTCGATCGAAATATCGTAAAAACAACAACATATTTTCCACCTTGACCATAAATTGATTTTATTGATTTAGCGATTGGTCTTTGACAAGCCGAATTCTTCAAAAAAGGAACACTGAACATGAATGCTTTGTTTTAGAGGTTCTTGTAAATGGAGTAATATTGCAAATATTTTGCCGTTAGATAGCACTTAAAAGAGCACCGTCTTCAGATTGACAAAATAAGACACTGAGTTCGGATAGTATGCTACTAATGATTTCAGTAATGATAAACACTGCAAAATAAGCATGAGGACATGAGCACAGCTGTATGGAAAAGCTGTTCCAAGATACGCTCCCCTTCGTTTCTCTTAAAAACGCATACACTTACGCTTTGCAGATTTAAACTGTATTAGAAGGGCTTACGTGCATGCGACCGTAGCATATCACGGTAACGCCATTTTCCAGTGTTTAAATGCACAAGATTATCACTGGCGTGATATGGCGGCACACGGTGCCGCATATTCAATGTGCAGGCGGCGCTCGTAACAAAAGGGGTTATCAGTTTTTGCTGCACTTTTTGCCTGGCCGACCAATGCTGTGTCCCGATGTGCTTTGGGTCTATAATACATTTTAAAAGTTATCCTAATGCGCATGTTGTTATTGCAAGATTTGGCTAGCATGTACTTCTGCTTTTCTTAGCGCAGTCCAGTCGAAAAAATCTACAGAACCGTGTCAAAAAACGACAAAATTTTCTGTAGTTCTGTCGTAAACCTCAGATGTTTCTGTAGTTCTGTTGTACTTTTCTGTAGTTATTTAGTTTTTCTGTATTAAATGTTTGTTGTCTGTAGTTCTGTAGCACTTTTCTGTTGTAACTGCAGATATTTCTGATGTTGCTACAGAACATTCAGTTATCAGAACAAGTTTCCCGTCAAAAACCGCACAGAAATTCTGTTGTAACAGCAAAACATTTTCTGTAGTTTTTTCTGACTGGGAGGAAACTTTACCATTATTTCTTCATTATCACTTGCTACAACATCTGCATGCAGAATCTGCATACAAAACCAATCTCTGAATGCTCACAATGCCCCAGTACTACCTGTCGCCGTCTGCTTTTCGGAGCCAGCCAATAGGAGCAGGGCCCTCTGAACGACTGGAGACTTGGTTTGTATTGAATGCTGTACGAAATGTGTCGCGTAGTCTTCCACAGGACATCTTGCACATATAGCCTTTTTTAGCAGTTCTACAAATCATTGCAACCGGCTTAAAATAAGCGTGCGACCACTTTCCGACATCATGACATACTTGTAAAGTTCCTTCGATATGACTGTCATTAAAGTTCGAAACTAAACCGCAGAAAAAGGGTTCGAAAGTAAAAGAATCAGCAAATAAAACAGTGATAGCTCGAGAAAGGCGGAGCTAAAGTTCGGCCTTTGTTTACACTCTCGGTCGCAAAGTTGGCTCCTTCTGACCTTGAACTTTCGAAGTTATTCGGTATCAATTGCAGCTCTGATGCCACCGTTAGTGAGGCGATCTGCTCGCTCTATTGGATTTATTTTTGCAAGCGATTTTGCGTGGGCAAAATGTGTGTCTTAGAGAGGCATTCATTGTGTTTACCCGGAGTTAGGAGATGAGGCGGAGCTGGAGACAAGGCTTGATATCAAGCTTGAAAGACTCGGGAGCCTTTGGGTTGGTAAACTGCCGGTTGGCTTAGCTCCCACAGCAGTTTGTAGTTATTTTGGGGTTGTTGCATGCTGTATCTTCCATAGACGTGCGCTTTTTTTTTTTTTGCTGTTCAAGTCAGTTAGGCGATATATATATATATATATATATATATATATATATATATATATATATATATATATATATATATATATACATATTAGGCGTCATGCATTCTCTAAAAGAAAACATCTATGCGGAAGTGCCCATTTGAGCTGGCTTTCTCATGTGCCTGACAACATAAATTCTCGTAAGCTGGGAGCATTCATTCCCTAAATGTGAGTTATGTGTTACAGTGTGATGGAACAGCTCGGCGTGTGCTGCTTTAACGTCGTGCTTCGGCTTCGTACCAGATTCGTCTTATGCAGAGCGTAGCAGAACGAGGACAAAGCACGGATGATCAAGTAGGACACAAAACGCTGAACTGCAACTTTAAGCCTTCTACGTGCTGCACGAAACATTGGAAAACCAGCTATCCCACAAGCTTGTCCTCTTCGTGCGAGAGGTAGAGACAAATTCCTCCAAAATTTGTGCAACTTGCAAGACTCGCTGTCGAACCAAAGAACCAGTAGTAAAAACAATACCGTTTAAAACAATATGAAGAGCACAAAAATGAAATATTGCGACGCTCTAAGCTTTTTTCACATCTTTCATGATAAATTAACCTCATATAAAAATGCGGTTAAATGTTTTAAAGAGATAGAACGCTGCTCTTTAGGCGCCAAACGTTTCCTGGCGCAATGCAAACTTCCTGCCGGAAGTGATGGACGCCGTTAGCGATTTTGTCACAAATGGTGTAGAAAATATTTACTGATAAGTTTTTGACCAGGGCAACTGGCTCCCCTGGCCAGCCTGAAATAATTTATTGAATCAATTTAGCTGGAGCACCCAGTATATAACTAATTAGGGCAGTTAAGAGCGGAAAGGTTTTTAATCTTGCTTCCTAATAAGACAGGCATTTTTCTTTTTGGTAAAAATGGATTAGGGCCAAAATAGGAGCCATTTTGGAGGAGATGTTTTCGATGCCTTTATTCTTCGCATCTAATGACCTCAACAAAGACTGCAGGGCTGTCCTTTCATTTCGACCGCTGTTCATTAACGTCGACATTTCCATGTAGCCTATCAGCAACTCGCCGCGCGCTGACGCTTTTCGCCGCATCACTGCGTCGTATTTCAGCTGAATATTTTCGCGTTTACCCACTCCTTCTCACTAGCTCTGCCGCTAACGTTACAACTTGAGACTTAGCTGCTTTAACGTTCAATGGGCTGTGTAGACAGTAAGAAAAAGCGGTGAAGGCAGCCTGCTTTTTTCGCTTTCATTCTTTGTGGTGCAATCCTTGTAACCACGTTACCTTCTGCTGAATTTAAGAAGCTAGATTTCTGTGTTGCCTTCTTTTGTAGTACCACGAATTTAAAGAGGTATTCTTGACGCTTACGAGCATTTTCCTTGCTGCCTGGGAGCAGGAAACGCACGAACAAGCCATAAGCTCGAAGAATATATTTTGGAAGCTAATATAATAATACAGAATTGTTCGTCATTAGCGTTTTCAGGCTGGCGTTGATCACGCTTCAGGCATATTGGCCACTCTTTGGGCAACAGAGGCGAGAAAACGCTGTAATTTTTATATAATTTGGTAGTTACTGTATTGTTTACTGTATTGCAGTAAAAGCTGGCATGAAGCCCCACACTTATGCAATACCAAACAAGATTTGCATAAAAAAGTCAACGAAATTACGATCCGTTTAGGGCGTGCAACTACACTGCAATGTAATTACGGAATGTCGGGAGCAGGGGGAGGAAATAAATAGTATTTATGACATCAATAAACTCTAATTATTGTTTTCTGCCATAAACGTTTTGTCTCCTGATCAGCGTATCCGTCACCTTCTCTGGATGCGAAGTTTTTGAATAATGGATGTGAAGCAGACCACAAAATTTATTATATACGCGATAAATGTCGTTAGAGAAGAGAATGACAATAGTTTTTGTTAGCAGGGATACCACAGATGTAGTTTTGTCAACCGACCCAAAAAGCCATTCAAAAAGCCAACAAATGATGACCTCGAATGCTTATTATGAATGCTGAGATTGTAAATTGCACATTAAATTTAGCAAACTTATAAAAACGCATTTCGATTATAAAGATATCCAGCTGCTGCCATGATTCTGTTGTAAATGCCGTTAACAGAGAGTACTTGTCTAGAGGGCCATCTTTCAAACTTTCGGATCAATCGTACTGAGGGTGCCCGGTTGCGGCACGCCAAATCGGTTTCGAGGGAACTCAGAGCTCTCATTTATTTCCAGGCTTGGCGGCTGCCCTAAATTTTCACAGTTAAAGCCACATTCCTGGTTTAAGCAATCAAGGACGTAATTTGTTCTCTCTATGCAGAAAAGCATTTTTCTATGATATGTGAGTTGAATGGTTTCGCGCAATGCGTAATTTTCTTCTTTTGGGTATTTTTGAACAGAGGAGAACTATCAAGTATATTCAATATATTTATGAAAAGGCTGGACCATCTGTAGAAAAAAGTTTACTTTGTAAAGTACTTTGTTTCCTTTAAGCAAAGCTATCTTGAACCTATAGTGTGTTCAATTCGTTGGAACACAGGAATTGTAATTGTGTTTTCTTATCAGTGAGAAATATATTTATAAAATAACAATTTTTGTACGCAAAACTCGTATAATTCTTGCTTTTCAGCCATCTTTACGAAAGCAACATACCTAAAATAATATGCCTTATTTTTATACATGATGGTCAAACTGTAAGACTTAGCACTTCGCCTCAAAATATCCTGCGTGAATTCTTGACAAAGACAAGCCACATTTTTGTTGACAACCTGTTAGAATAACATGATTCTAAAATTCAGCTTGCCTGTTGTCACAATCAGCGAAGGTCAAAATAAAGAATTCAGAAACTGAATCATTATTAATTGTTTGTGAGTGTTCGTGTTCTAATCAAATACATTTGTGGATGGTAATACACTATGCAGAAATAATACCTTTTCGTGCTCTATTCCCAATTCGGCCATGATGTTTGCGGTTTTAGGAAATTCACTTCATCACATTTCCTATTTGTATTAGAACCCTTATAAAAATTGAAGTGCACGTCGAGGTGTCTGCAAGTGGCTCTTTGAACTTAGCCTCCACTTACACCTAATAAACCTAATGATCGTTAATCAAAATGTTATCTGATGTTCCCACCAACTGGTCACGTCCTTTAGCGAACAGGTTTGGCGGACGAATGGCTTCATCTTGCTCAGTTACAGTATCCGAGTGCAAACGACCGCAATCGGATAATTATCACGCAGACACATCGCCTCCGTCGCTGTTCCATGACTGGGTCACAGCTAGGTGTAATCTGCCTATAGGTTTCCACTTGCATGAAATAATTGCCGAGCGAGAGCTCTCCGGAGTGCCGTTAGGGAAAATTCGCCGTCTGGGAACTTGCGAGAAATGATAGCGATTCGCAGACCCTGCACGCCAGTTTTGGTCCTACGGGCCTATATTATGGCCGTTCCCAGGCGTCACCCGGCAACTCTCCCTGATTGAAGATGCTAGGTGCTTATTCTTCCATCTTCATCATTTGGCCCAGCGGACGCGAGGCACTCAACAGGCACCCTGGTTGTGGTTCGTAGTGTTAGGGCTGGGTTTGTGGTCATTAAACATTTTTAAATGATTCCCGATTTCCCCTTTATCCTCCAATCATAACACTCCGAAATCATTTGCAAAATATATGTGTGTGTGTGTGTGTGTGTGTGTGTGTGTGTGTGTGTGTGTGTGTGTGTGTGTGTGTGTGTGTGTGTGTGTGTGTGTGTGTGTGTGTGTGTGTGTGTGTGTGTGTGTGCGTGTGTGCGTGTGTGCGTGTGTGCGTGTGTGCGTGTGCGTGTGCGTGCGTGCGTGTGTGTGTGTGTGTGTGTGTGTGTGTGTGTGTGTGTGTGTGTGTGTGTGTGTGTGTGTGTGTGTGTGTGTGTGTGTGTGTGTGTGTGTGTGTGTGTGTGTGTGTGTACGTGTGTGTGCGTGAGTGCATGCCTGTGAGTGCGTGCGTGTTTCTTTGTGTATTCGTGCGTGTGTGTGTGTGTCTGTGTGCGGCTGTGGGATTATGACGTTCGCAAATAAAATAAAAATCCTACAGACTGCTGAGGAGCAAATTGAGATCTTCAAGCACGAGCCCTAACGCCCTGTTGTATTCTCCTCATAGAAAATCTTCGTCTTGTATAAGGCTAACAATACCGCGCGCCTCCTGCGAAACGTGCAACCAATTTGTACCGTATCAAATATCACGCGAAATTAACGTTGAACAATTAACTATGAGATTAGGGCTATGCGATTAGGGCTTAGACGAGGATCTGCTATAAAGGCGAAAATTAATCGACTTCTAAACAGAGACCAATGTTCACAAACGATGGCACTGCCTCTTAGGACGCCATAGTATTATGACGCTCCTGCGTGCTGCTCACAACCCCAACTCAAAAATGCTGAAATCACGCTTCATTTTACCACCATGATCCTGTAAGAAGTGAAAAATTGGTACTGGAAAAAATTGGTTGTAGTGGGTGCGTGAATCGAACAGAATCTTGAGGCAGCGGACCAGCACTCGAGCCAGACGCCTGGAAAGCCTATATTGTTCTTGAACACATTACTTTGACTGGGCAGCAAACATTTGCATACATTTATTATAAACCTTAGAAAGCGTTGGTTTGAAAAATAATTTATTCATGCGTAATTTCTAATATAACTGCCAAGAGTATCAGAAACGTAGAGGGTATTGGCATGATCATATTATGACATTGATTCTGGATTATTCAGTTGCGAACCAATATGTCATCGTAAGCAGTTTTCAAACACCACATGTGCCACAAACTTTACGTACCAGTTCGGCAGCGATCTGCATACTATCCGACGGACTAAGTCAAACCAATGCGATGCGTATGCTGTGTTGCATAGTTTATGAAGCTCTCCTAGTGTGTGAAGCCTCAAGAACAGGAAGTGGTATTCAGTCTCTTGTACAACATTTTTTATCAGAAGCAGAAACTCCGCTGCAATGCTTTAAGGCAAAGTATGATCGATATTTGTATTGAAAAAACTAAAAGGAACTGCCAAGAAATCTAAATTGCCAGATAAAACTCACACAAAGAGCAAGCAGAAGCACCCGTTTCATGGAGATTTTTTTTAAATTTTATTTGGAGAAAAGTGAACAAACTATAAACAAGACAAAACCATCGCCTGTCATGTGCCTAGCGCTGCTTAGCTCCTTATAGTTTCTGAAAACTCCACGTCCAAATTTGGCTTTCAGTAAATAATGGTAAGACAATTATGTGTACAGAGAATTTTGCTTTGCTGCCTCAACTTCGTATTCAAATGCCTGTCTCTACAAGCGTGGTGGGCGTGGGAGCAGCTACGTGATGCGGCTCTTCAATTTTGTCCGTTTTTTTGCCCAGGTTACTTCCTATCTACAGCTTGGCGCCCAGTGTACTTCGGATGCGTGGAATTGCAGTGACGCGCCTGTGCGTTTCGTCGGCCTTCACGATGAAAATTTTGACGACCAACACTGGCAACCCTGCTGGATAACCTCTCCGTGGATCAAGGCGTCCGGATCGACTATGCCATCAACACCCGTCGTCGATAAGAACTGCTGGCGTGCTCCGGAACTGTTCAGTGGGCGTGGGAGCAGCTACGTGATGCGGCTCTTCAATTTTGTCCGTTTTTTTGCCCAGGTTACTTCCTATCTACAGCTTGGCGCCCAGTGTACTTCGGATGCGTGGAATTGCAGTGACGCGCCTGTGCGTTTCGTCGGCCTTCACGATGAAAATTTTGACGACCAACACTGGCAACCCTGCTGGATAACCTCTCCGTGGATCAAGGCGTCCGGATCGACTATGCCATCAACACCCGTCGTCGATAAGAACTGCTGGCGTGCTCCGGAACTGTTCAGTGGGCGTGGGAGCAGCTACGTGATGCGGCTCTTCAATTTTGTCCGTTTTTTTGCCCAGGTCAGTAACGACTCTTGTCTATACGCTAGTAAATCGGACAATGCCTGTTTGTTGCTGTTCCCACGCCCCGGAATACTTTTGTCTTTGCTACGCGAGTGTGTGATGGTTGTTAAAGAGTTGCTTTTGCTGTCTGGTGACGTGGAAGAAAACCCAGGACCCGGACGCAATACGCGTTCCCAAGAACCAGGAGCTAATGACGATACACAGCAGAAACAGTTAAGTGATCTGTTTTCATTGCTACAAGATATGAATACTCGAACCGCCAAAATTGAGAAAGACCAAGTTGACTTAATCAGTACTGTAAATGAAATCAAGAAGAGCCAGGAGGCTATTCAGAATCATCTATCAGATATTGACAGAAGGCTAACTGTAGTCGAAGGCAAAGCTGCCGCTAGTGAATCTTTGCAGAAGGAATGTCAACGACTGCAAAGTTTTGCTGATAACCTAGCTTGCGAAAATTTGAAACTGAGGGCTAGTCAGGCAGAGCTCGAAGATAGGCAGCGCCGTGATAATCTTCTGTTTTTTGGCCTTTCTGACAGCGATTCTGAGTCCTGGGATGACACTGAAGTAAAGCTTCTGAATGTACTTTCATCCGCCTTGAACTTGACACCATCGGAGCTATCAATTGAACGGGCTCATAGACTTGGTACTTTTTCTGAGGATAAAAGCAGGCCGGTTATTGTGAAGTTCTCATCTTTTAAAACTAGGCAAAAAATTCTCTCTTCAAGTTCTAAACTGAAAGATAAAGACATTAAGGTAAGCGAAGATTATTCTTTCATGACTCGGCAGGCACGGAAAAAACTCGTAGAATTTGGTATCGCTCAAAAGTCTAAATTCAAACTGCGCTATAATAAGCTTTACATGAACGGCAAGTGTTACTGTTACGACCAGCTTAATGACAGCGTTTCTGAAGTTCGCAGTACTACAAGCTTTTCACCGGAAACTACTGTACAATAACGATGCGTGAGGGGTAGTGGGCGCTCCTCGGTGTCTGAGCGTTCATTATCGTTCCTTTACACAAATATTAGAAGTGTCGTGCCTAAACGTGATGAGCTATGCGCGACTATCGATGCATGCGATGCTGATATTGTTTGCCTTACTGAAACGTGGCTTTCAGCAAAAGTTGATAGCTCTGAAATCTTTCATTGCAATAAGCATTTTACCACTTATCGGTGTGATAGGGGTGACAGAAATGGTGGTGGCGTTTTGATAGCTGTTGCCGACACACTTTTTTCTTCTCCTGTTCATGTCGTCACCAGTTTAGAACTTGTCTGGGTTGAACTGCGCACGCGCTTTAAAAAACTGATCTTGGGAGTTTGCTATCGCCCTCCCTCGTACAGTGCCACGTTTGTTGAAGAACTTCATGATGCTATTTGCGCCATTACCGTTCGTTTTCCAAACGTTCCTACTGTTTTGGTAGGTGACTTCAATTTTCCAACTATATTTTGGTCCAATGAACGTTCTTATGTTGATCCTTTTTCTACAGAGTGCGATGGTTTTTTGCGCATGTGTGCCGACTTTAATTTCTCCCAACTTGTTACCCAGCCTACCCGTGTTACATCTTCTTCGTCAAACTTGTTAGACCTTGTTCTCACCACGTCGCCTGATATCGTTGCTCCAATATCTTGTTTGCCAGGTTTAAGTGATCATTACATTCTCCATTTTTCAGTAAATGTCGCGATACCACACCGATATAACACTTCTAAATATATCCGTGACTACCAAAAGGCAAACTTTGATGCAATTAATCGTGAACTCGCTGCTTTTATCGATGAATACTTGCCCTCTTTTCATGACCGCCCAATTGAAATTAACTGGACCCTTTATAAGGATAAAATATCCTCCCTGACTAATTCTTACGTTCCGCTGCGAAAAATATTAACTAACAACTGTTCGCCCTGGTATAATTCTTCACTAAAACGGCTATCAAACAAAAAGAAACGTCTGTTTCGCTCCGCCAAAGTGTCTAATTCTATGCCCCGATGGGACGCTTACTATTCTGCTGCGTCTGCATATAAATCGGCACTAAAACAAGCTAAGGAGTCATTTTTTAGTCATACTCTTCCATCGATGCTAATAAATAACCCAAAACAATTTTGGAACGTGGTTAAGAAAACTGACCCATCTACAATCAATCTGAAAACTACAGATGAACAATTAATTCCTAGTGAAATGTGTGCTGATGTTCTTAATGATGTGTTTACTGCTTCTTTTACGAACAATTTAATTACCGAAATTCCTCATTACCCACCGCGTGACTTCTTTGTTATGGACCCCGTTATAATGGATCCTGTGGGCGTAGAAAAAATAATTGAACAACTGAAGATGTCATCATCATGCGGAGTGGACAACATTAACTCAAAATTTTTGAAAAATACTAAAGTGTATAGTGCCATTATTTTTGCCGAACTGTTTAAACAATCTCTTGAGTGTAGCTGTGTTCCTAGCGACTGGAAGGTGGGCAAGGTGGTTCCCCTGCACAAGTCTGGGGACAAACATTCTCCTAATAACTACCGACCCATTTCACTTACTAGCATCCCATGTAAGATCATGGAACATGTCATCTGCTCTCATCTCGCCAATTTTCTTGAATCGAATTCTTTCTTCAGTCGTTCCCAACACGGGTTTCGTAAAACATTCTCATGCGAGACTCAGCTTCTATGCTTTTCACAAGACCTTCATTTCATTCTTGACCGGGGTTCCATAGCAGACTGTATATTCCTCGATTTCTCCAAAGCTTTCGATAAAGTTTCTCACCAATTACTACTTTTCAAATTAAGTAACCTCAAACTCGACCCTAACATCGTTTCGTGGCTTCAGTCTTTTCTCACTAACCGTTCTCAATACGTGACAGCAAATAAATCGAACTCTCGTTCCTCTCCAGTGGGCTCAGGCGTTCCCCAGGGCTCCGTACTTGGGCCCCTACTTTTTCTCATTTATATTAATGATTTGCCTAACAGCATTGCTTCTTCTGTGTGTCTCTTTGCTGATGATTGTGTTATTTACCGTGAAATTAACAGTGACTCTGACATTTCTGTTCTTCAGTCTGATATTAACCAAGTTTCAGAGTGGTGTAAATTATGGCAAATGGAGCTTAACATTAACAAGTGCAAACATATGCGTATTTCTCGTCGTAACAATGAAGTAGCTAATTACAACCTCAATAATACTCCTCTTGAAACTGTGTCTTCGTATAAATACCTTGGTGTGCACATAACTTCCAATCTTTCTTGGAATCTGCATGTAGAATCTATTACTAACAATGCTAACCGCATGTTGGGGTACCTGCGCCGAAACTTTAACCTTTCTTCTAGTTCAATAAAATTGCTTCTTTATAAAACCCTTGTTCGTCCTAAATTGGAATATGCAGCCTCTGTCTGGGACCCTGGCCTTGCATCTCTAGAATCTGAAATCGAATCTGTTCAAAACCGCGCGTCACGTTTTATACTTTCCAACTATCACCGTAACTCCAGTGTTACCGTTATGAAAACAACATTATCATTACCACCGCTTTCACTACGCAGAAAAATTTCTCGCTTATTCCTATTTCACAAAATCTATTACCACAATCCTGTCCTTAAGAGCCAGCTACTAACTACCCCCACATATGTTTCAGGTCGCATTGATCATCTTCACAAAGTAGGTGTTCCGTCATGTCGTACTAAACACGCCTCTTATTCTTTTGTTCCAAACACTTCTGTCAGTTGGAACCACCTTCCTAGGCACATTGCTGATATTACGGACCCAAATTCTTTTAAGACTGCCGTATGTAATCTATATTTATAGATGGTAGTCAATTGTTTTTGTTCGTTTTCGGTAACATTGTTGACTGTCGGAAATGTTTTTTTTGCCTCAACTGCTTTTCCGCTTTTTTTTTTTTTTGCGCCAATCCTCTTTTTTTTTTATCACTTTTCGCCGTGTTATTGTTTCTTCTATGTTGTTTTATGCTGCACTGTACCCTGTACCAATGTATCTTTCCCACTCCCCTCTTTAATGCCTTCGGGCCCTGAGGGTATATGAATAAATAAATAAATAAATAAATAAATGTTTACCGTGCGTATGAACCTGGTCAGTTGGACTTGGAGGGCGTAGCTAGAAGTCTCATCGCAGTCCAGGCAAATTCCGCTTCCTCTAAGGTGTCAACGACAAGCGTAGGGTGTCTATTCACTTTTCTACTTAATATCTTCCTCTTTTGTAATCTTGTGTGCGGTAACGTTCCTACTGGCGTCTTCATATCCACACCTAGCTATATTGTCATTTATCTAAATTCAAGCTTTTTCACCAAGATTTAGTTGTACGCGAGATTCTTAGCAAAGCCAGAACAACACCATAGTTGTGTTTTGAATAGACAGGTTATTTTATAGAAGCGAACATTCGTTAAGCTTTTTTTGTTCCGGATTTCTCTTTCACATTCACATCCCTGCACAAGGTAGTAGGTCAGAAATATTTAAACGCTGGCTAGCTTCTTTGAGTTTCAGAATAGTGCTGGTAGCTCTGTACGGAAATTTTGCATCTCTTTATTTCAGTCCAGGAAATTTGTTACACTATTTACTTAATGTGTACGTTGAAAACCACAATAACTGAAAACTCGATAAAATTAAACCACCAAATAATATCATCGGTACGAAAAGCAGAGGGGCGTAACTAGCAGAGATCGATAAAGTTAGAACAAAAAAATTGTGTGATGTCTAACTCACAAACGTGATCTTAGAAGCACCAGGTGAAACTTAGCACTGAGCCTATCTTCAGCTCCACGTGCAAAACTCAGCCGAAAAGATGATTGTTGCTCATATCGCCAGGAATATGTAGAATAAAGGCCTAAATTAGGATACAGAAATATTGCGATCTATGCACGGTAGTTTTCCCACTCATAAGGATCGTGGTTCGAATCACGTTCAAATTATTGAAATGTGCATACTCCGAATCTAGTAAAGAAAGCATACAGGAAATATTTTTTTCTTTCATCGAGACACTCAGTCATATTAGAATCTTTGTGTCAAAATATTTTGAGGCATTCCATAAAATGCATAACATGGCCATTCACAATGTATCAGAGCCAAACATGACTGCCGCAATGCAGGCAAACACTGCCGCATATCACCGCAGTTTGCCAAGGGCACATTGTCGCTACAAGAAATCAGGAGTGGCCACTCTGGAATAACAGTCGTAGTCCTTGAGGCTTTTTCTTGTTTCATTTCTAGTGTCGTTCTTACAAGTGGCAATGGGGAATAGCTCCCCATGACATTCAACCGTGATTGATGGCTTCATGGCATCATATTTGGGCTCCACTTCTGACTTCACACATTTGTCATTCGCAATGCAGGCGTACTTGGCACTTGGTCATTCACGCCAGCGTGGGAGCTTGAAGGCTGTCTGTATTTCACGGCATCGTCTTTCCTTTGCCCTCTCTCGTGCTGTGTCTATCCCTGCCGCATTTTATTCAAAACAGACACCCTTTCATTCACGCTCTTGTACGGAAGAAGGCATTTTGTGATTTCATCTTTGCGTTCCCTTCTGCATAATTCTGACTCCGACGGAAACATGGAGCAGTGTTATTTGGCAGTAAGTAAGACGATCTGTTTGAATGTTTTTATGTGGGTCATTTTTACCAAGCCGCACTGATAACGCAACAAGCCCTTTTTCTCTAATATGAACACAGATAAATGGAAAACTTTAAATGAGCCCAGTTCAAAATCATAAAGTCGACCAGCCTGAGTTCATCTCAAAACATTCATTTGCGTGTACATTCAGCGAAACCACACTATATACTGAATCCTAAAGAGGATACAAGAAAATCTGATCTCATTCTCATTCGATCATAACTTGTAACATCCATCGTCATCAGAATTCTAAATTTCCTTGTTTTCCCAAAATGAAGAATATATAAAATCGGGACTTGTAGCATGAAACATTTATTGTTCGTCATCGTTATTGCTGGACATAACTAGCTGGTCGCAGTAACTGCTTTTTGTCTTGCTTCAGAAAGCTTTTCTCAAGATGTATACTCCCCATTCTTTAATTTATTATGTAGATTTACCCTCTCAGCTTCGGCCTAATCTGTTCTTTATCGTTCACCGCGATTTATTTTAGTTAGGCAACACAATATATAAAAAGCACGACTCCATCAATATCTCTTCTCTTATTGCTTGCGCTAAAAATGACAAAACTGTTGGCGTAAGCCCGTGATAAATTTTTCGTCCTCCCTGTCAACATGATATACGAAATTCATATTTTATTCATCGCCGGAGAGTTATACGCTGAGGAGTGAATAAAGCATCGCGAAAGATAACGTGGATATACAGTGATCCGGAGTTAGTGGGCAAGGAAATTGTCAGTGAAGAGGTTAGGCTAATATTAGTGTTTTCAGAACGTTAGCTCTGCTACTCCAGCTACGAAACCAGGGCCCGTTTCTGTGTTAGACAATGGTCTTGAAGCTCGGTCAAGGTTAAACTAGGACTTATCCTGACGACGCGGTTCAGGTGATCACCAAGAAGAGGTTTGGTTTATTTTATGCATTTAACTTCCCAAAGCGACTCTGGCTATGAGAGACGGCGTAGGGGAGGGCTGCGCAATTGTGGACCGCCTGGGGTTCTTTCCGTTCACTTACATCTTACCGCACACGGACGCGCAGCTTTTCGCCTCCAGCGGATAGGGGCCACCGCGGCGGGGATTCGATCCCTCAGCCTTGGGTACAGTAGTCGAGCGCCCTAACTACTGCACCTTCGCGGCTGGTGATCACCGTGAACTGTGAGAGGCACATGCCTTTCTTTTTCTATAAAACAAATATTTAGCCTCCCTTGCGACGTCTTCGCTTTGAATATGGATGCACTGACTGCATTTGTAATTCTGTGATGTATTAAGTTGCAGCTTGTAGGTAATTGCGAATAAAATTTAGCTTTATGTACACTATCGTCATATTACAGCTCGCATTTTATTTTATTAAATCGGGGTTTCAATCCTTACAGCACATACGTAAAAATGAGGCCGAATAATCAGCGACTGTATCGACAACTCCCGTATATGACAAATTGAATACAAGTATATACCGCAATGAAATATCGGACCATAAATAACAGAAAAAGTGTACATAGAAAATAATAGATAGAAAAATAACAATATTTTTCAAATGAATTGAGCAGGTAAACTTGGAAAAATTGAATAAGGCATTTAAACATTTGGTACAAAACGGAACACACCTGAAAAATCTAAATGCTGAGCACAAAAAATAATAAATGCCACGCAGGTGATGAATTAAAACAAGGTGTCACGTACGATTTCCTAAAGATAAAACTAAACTTTGACTTCATTGATAAATCTGATTTTGTTTGCTTGGTGGTTGGATCATGAAGAGTATCGAGGCCCAGAGCATGATAGGAAATAAAAAAGAAAATGTGTGCCAGTTTGTCCCTTGCTCGTAGAAGTATTAAATTTTGGTTCGTTGCAAACAATATTTAGTTATCGATGATTAGTGAATATGGGAGAGGCCTTCGCCCTGCAGTGTGTATAGTCAGGCTGATGATAAATATGATGATGATGATGGTGATGATGATGATTAGTGACCTTTGTGCGGATAAGCGACACAGGAAGCTCTACATTGATTAACTTACGGAACGGTATGCATACGGTACATTTAACGATTTTAATGGCTCTCATGAGATATGTTTATGTAGTAACGCTTTAGCTTTCAAATCATTCGAGTTATAAGTATTAATTTTGTGCTCAGATTTCAATCGTTTGTATAGTTGTCAAGTGCATGTTGTAATTGCTTCATTAGGAAAAAATATGAGAGTGGGCGAATGCATATTAGAGATTGGTAAAACGACTCACTTCAGTGAGCGGCTCTGAACAGCTCAGCTCACTGAAAGGAGCCAGCTCATTTGAACTGCTCCACAGCTCACCTAAATCTAACTGTCTAAAGGCGAACTGTCATTGTCTCGCTCTGGGACGGCTCGCTTAGGGACGACCCTCAAGCGTAAATTAAATGCACCGTTTTTTCTTTAATCGTATGATTTTCATAGCTCGAGTCTGCCTTAGTCATTTCGCTCTTTTCTGAATTGCGCTTCTAGCCCCTCCCCTCCTTTTGCCTTATCTTTTTCGTTCTTCATATAATCTTACAACTAATTTTTTAACTTTGGCACAATTTTTCTCGCGGCCTAAGGCTCCGAGCCGCCCGGTTTCACCCCTTGTTCTCTTTCTACTTGGAAACAGGCTTCTTCCCCTATCCACTAGCCCCCAGTTGTCTAACCTTCCTATTTTCGTGGACATAACCACCCCGATTATTTTTTCATTCATAAAATTCGTTGATTTAGTCGTTGATTCATTCATGAAGTCATTTTATGTCTACTTCAAGCCGTATCCGCTACCGTTCATGTTTTAAGGTGTGGTTTTATTTTTTCAAGGCATCTACTTCCTCTTTAGACCACACGACGCGGTTCAGCTGGTGCTGTTTGTAATGAACAAAAAGGATTTTTTTTTTCTGCTGGGCTGGCTGCGTTAAGGGCTTTACATTCGAGATTCGCATTGTAAAACAGCTTGAGAAAGTTAGGCATAGCAGGCATGGAAGGCGTTCCAGTCGTGACAAGCACCACAAGACGCATGAAACCGGCGAAGACACAAGAAGCATACCCGCAGCATTGCCTAGTCGCAACCTAACACTTTACGTGGAGCAGGTGCAGCAGCGTGTGCATAATTTTGTGCGCACTAAGGCATTTCATAGCGCGTAATCATACGTTTTATGTTAATAAACCTTTGCGAAATTCGTGCAGATCAGAACAGGAATCCTAGCAACTGTAGGTCGCCACGAAGAGGACATGACACCTATTAAGGTAGTACTCATCTATGAAAGCCAGTGCTGAGTTGTTTATTTGCCGAACTGTAAATACGCGGAATTCGCAAACTACAAGATAAATACACACAATCAAAACGAATGCACGCGTCCGAACCACCGTGTATTATGTAGTGATCACACAGGAGGCTTCTATTAAACACAATATATTTCAGGCGAATAGTGGGAAAAGAAAACAGGTAGCTCAACTTAAATTTTTGCTTAAATTTCCGATTTCCGTTGAGGTCTTGATTGTATAAAATGTGGCATCGGACGTATACAGATCGATGATTTCAGTCGGGTTCTGGATCCAAGAAATCCTTGTCTATATAAAGAGAATTATACAATATAATGGCATCTTCGAAGTTTGATATTTAAGCGTGGAGGGCATATGTAAGGCAACAAATGGCACTGCGAAAAGGCGAAACCCTTACCTTAGACGGGCGCTACCGACCATTCAGAAGGGTGGCTGCATTCGTTTGGAGGATGCACCTAAAGTCTGCCTTTTTGCACTATTTCCAAGTCAGATGTGGAAGCAGGCGCGCAGCTCTTCGCATCACATGAGAGGCCGATCAAGCTTCATATCGCACTCGTTAAGTAAGCCGTGTACAGCTTGGCAACTGAACATTACGATTCTGTGTGCTTCTGGAATTGCCTACATCAAGAGCTTGGATTACCTGCGGTGGTATCACGCAGGTAATCAAAGAACACTGGCGCATGTTCTTTGAGACATATGGTAGCTCCTTTTGTAGACCTTGCTCAGCGCCGCCGACTTCTTGCCATGTCACTTTGGTTTACCTGGGGTACTGCGATCTTTCGAGAGGCCCGTAAACGCAGGCTTTACTGTTACCTTCGCAACACCTCCGCCCTGCTTGCTGAGGGGGCTGCAAACGTTAGAAGGTTACTTAAAATCAAGCAATGACTAATTTCTTGACACGCACTGTGTGCTTGCCCAGTGATCGCTAACCTTAACTGAACCCACCAACGCAGAAGAGGCTTTAGCACCCCGCACTACCACCACAGCGAAAGAGGTGTAATAGGCTTTCGAAACCCACCGCTGTATTCCTACGGTTCCATCCTGCAGTCGTAGACGCTGGGAAATTGAGCGGTACGATAAGTTTTATGTATGCCATCCCTGGCTGCTTCAGGTGAAAAAATTGCTGCAGTCCACTTTGTCTACCTTTTTTGCACAAGACCCTTGTATCTGTCTATAGAGGTAACAAAATTGTGGGCGCTACTGGTAACGTTCGAGTTCCCAGGACTGATCTACATGGTAAGACGTAGGATTATGAGAGACGCCGTAGTGGAGGACTCCGGAAATTTCGACCACCTGGGGTTCTTTAACGTGCACTGACATCGCACAGCACACGGGCGCCTTGCTTTTCGCCTCCATAGTTGCGCTACCTGATTTCTAGGGCTCGCTTCCTGTCTCCGCCGCTCCACCGGGGTGGTGCAGTGGTAAGAGGCCCGACTACTGCGCCAGAGTACCCGGGTTCGAACACGACCTCAGCGGCTGCGTTTAGATGGAGGCGAAACGAAGAGGCGTCCGTGTGCTGTGCAATATCAGCGCACGTTAAAGATCCCCAGGTGGTCAAAATTACTCCGTAGCCCTCCACTACGACTCCCCTTTCTCTCGTTCCACTTTTATTCCCACCTTCTTCCCTTCCCTTATGGCGCGATTGAGGTGTCCACTGAAAACAGGTGAGCCAGTTACCGCGCCTTTCCCTTACTATAAATAAATCAATCAATCCTGTCTCCGCTTCAGTTATTCCACCTTCCCTCCGTCATCTGATATGAGATGATGTAAATCAGTGGTCATTACGATGCAGCCCTTTCGCACTGACACTGCGCGTGCAGTGATTTACCACTGCTAAAATACCCGATTGATTTATAGGAAGGGAAAGGCGCTGTAACTGTCTCACTTGTTTTCTGTGGACATCTCAACCGCGCCGTAAGGATGGGAGCAAGGTGGGAGTTAAAGTAGGAAGAGAGAAAGAGGAGCCGTAGTGGAGGGCTACGGAGTAATTTTGACCACTTGGGGATCTTTAACGTGCGCTAACATCGCACAGCACACGGACGCCTCTTCACTCGCCTCCATCGAAACGCAGCCGCCGAGGTCGGGTTCAAACGCGAGTACTCTGGCACAGTAGTCGGGCGTCTTATCACTGCACCACCCCGGCGGGGCCTGCTAAAATACTGAAACAAAAAACTGAATATATAGAATACTGCTATTTTAAGCTGGAGAGTTTGACTACTAGCCCTAATATGATCAACCGAAAATAGACATTCCTTAACCTAAGTATTTTCCTGCAAATAAAAGAGCGCACCTGATGGCAACCAATGAAGGAGACCGTCACAGCCCTCAAGCGTCGAACCACGATGGGTTCAAAGCCTTGTATTTCATGTTTAGAAGCCTGATCAGCCGCCACTTTTTTAACGAGATGGCCGATCATCACCTTTTGGGACAAAATTATTCGCCCTCTTCGAAAACTAGCAAGAAAACCTAGATGCTTAAAGCGATGACAAAGAACATTGGTCAGTGCTGGACCGACAACGTCCCTGAAACCAAAAAAAAATTCCACAAGGAGACGGATCAGCCGACGATCCGGGGGCCACCACGGCGTCTGCCGTGGTCGCACATGCAACCAGAGGCTCGGGCGGAACAGCCATATGCTATTAAAAAGCCATGTCACCACTACTCGCTGTTCCTTGCACTGGTGACCGGGAGTCGAACTCGGCAAAGTTTCTGATCTAGCGCCATCCGAAGAGTATATTTTTAATTAGTACAGATCTTTACCTCACTCAGGTGGCTTGGCAGAGATGGCCAAAACTGTAGGCTTTGCGAGTATAAGCGGCGGAAGTTCGGTGCCCCGTAAGAGTAGGAACGGCGCATCGCGGCCTTCACCGTCTGAAGGTCATCACCGCAGAATCGGCAGGGCAGAGCACAAGTTTCGTCTTGGGGACCGTGGTCGCCACAGCGTCCAAAAAACACACGCTCAGCACTACGCCCGAAAGGGGTCTGAGGAGGTTCATTGTCGGTAAATGCGATACATACCTTTGTAGTCGAAAGTTATGCGATGACCATCAAAGTGTGTGTAGTTGGTGAATGGAGACGTGGCTGCCATCTCCATCCGCACGTACCGCGTTCCAGTCAGAACATTTATGGGGCCCCATTTTTACCTCTGTGATGGAAAAGATAGCCATGTTGGCGGAGGACCTGGACGACCGTTTCATTTGTAATGTAAGGCGGCAGGAAAATGCAGGTCACCATGACCACTTGAGGCCCGACAGGAACAATGGGTATATGCTCGCTGTCGATGACGAGGCGGCCGGTATCAACGATTGCAGTCATGGAAGCCATGCTCTGCTCTGTAACTTAGAAGGACTGGGCGCCCATATGCTGGCTACAGTAAATTTCGGGTAAACCAACTATTGAAGCTACCGCATCGACGACGGGTTTGGTGGAGGAAGAATTAACATTTATTCGGTCCGAAATAATTCGGTGGTGCATGCAGGCACCAGACGGGGTGGTTCGCTAGTTGCGGGCCCCATATGGTCCCAGCAGCTCCTGGCACCTGTCCGTCAGTGCAAGCTAAATCGACAGGACGAGGCTGGATAACAAGGTCTCCCATCGCTCAAAGTGGGGGTGTTTGAGGGAATGGAGGACGGGGTGTCTTGGGTTTTGTTCATTCTGCCAAAACGTGCGGTAAAGTGCCCTTTTCGTTTTTGCAAGACGGAGAGAGCATATCGTGTTCCACAGAGTACATGCGGTTCATCAGTACGGGATGCGCAAGCGGTCCCGCCTGCGCTCGACGCAGGTTCGTTTATTGTTGTCTGGTGAGTTTGGGGTGCGGTGCTGGCTGTCTACACCTTTCCTATCGGTACATCCAGGTAATGTCCCGAAAGCTGGTAAGCGGATGCGGCAGCTCTTCAGGCTGGTGCTCGCCCCGGGGTGACGTTTCTCAGGCATGGTATTCTGAGATGGTGCTGCCTGCTATCTGCGAGTGAGTTGGACCCCCCTGCGGAAAAGTATGTAGGCTGTTTTGAGTCGGTGACCACGGTGTCCACGCTCGGTTGTGCGAGTGCGAGGAGCCACGGCCGCTTCTTCGGCAACTGCGGTGTCTGTTATCTTTATATACGCGCTGACGATCAGCCTGTCTTTTGACGTAACCACCCCCGCTGCATGGTCACTGTGGTTCAAAAGCGAGGCGTCCGCATAGAGGACCCTGGAGGTCTCTTCCAGCTTCCGGGCTATAGCTTTGGCCCGCGCGGTGCGCCTCTGGTCGTTCTTGACCGGTGCCATCCTCCAGGGAAGGGGTTTGGTCTGAATAGTCGTCGTCCAGTCTCCCGGAAGGGCTTCCTTGAGGGGTACTGGCTCAATCTGCCATCATATCTTGCGTAGGACGGCTCGTTTGTGTATCGTGTGACTGAGCCGGATTCTCTGGTCATAGAGGTGGGCTTCAATGCGATCCTCCACTGTGTTGTGGCCCCATGTCTAGCAGTTTTTACGTGGACGAGTATATGGGCATGCACAGTGCTTGCTTCATTGCCTTACGAAGCATCGTGTTTAAGGTGTCCCTATTCGCCTTCGTCAGCTGGAGATAGGGGCGGAGTAGGTAACGCATAATACGACGAACGCGCGTATCAGGAGCATGGCAGAGTCCTCTTTGATGCCTCGGCTTCTGTTAGATGTCTTTCTAATTATACTGAGCATCTGTTCGGTTCTAGTTTTGATCTTTTTGACGGCGGCATGTGCCTTCCGGTCGGTGTGAAGTAGTAGGCTGAGGATCCTAATCTGCTGTGTTGGCCTGATGGCCGTTCCGTCGATGGTAACGATCACGTTCGGCGACAGATATCTTAGATTTTCCCGGTTGCATCATAAGCAGCTCTGGTTTCTGGGGAGCGCAAATACGTACGTACGACTTTGCGTACTCGTGCACGATCGTTGCCGCCTTCTGCAAGGCTTCCTCCATCCAGCCAACAGACCCGGCTCGATGTGTCCACACCGTATTATCGTAGGTATAGAACGCGTGGTCCACGTTTTCGATGGATCCCCACAGGCACCTGTCTGTTTGTAATGTAAGACGACAGAAAAAGGTAGGCCACGGTGGCCATTTGAGGCCCAAAGAGAACAATGGGTATACACTCGCTCTCCATGATGAGACAGTCAGCTTCAAAGATTAGTAATGGAATCCATGCTTATCACTGTTACTTGGACGAACTGAGCGCCTGGGCTGAAGCGGCTAGGCAGCCGGGACACTAGTAGAGGCCTCTTGCAAGGCTACCTCCTTAAGATGCTCCATTTCAGACCTCTGGGGCACCTGCCGCATATATATCCTGATGTATACTCCTCATCCTGCATACTCTGTGACTAAAACACCAGTCTCTACTATATACTCTGGGATTGCCCTTGAGACACCCTCCCGCAGCGTTGCGGCTTTGGAATCAAACCAGTGGGAGGGCCGCGTTGCTCAGCTCCGACGGGGACACACTGATCCGGGTCATGACAAGAGCCATAGAAGTAGCCGAGCGCAACAAGCTCTTGACCACTTGATGGTGCTATACTCCCACAATATTTTATTACTTCCTGTGCGAAGAAAAAAAAATATGGCCGATTTGAATCGTTAATCAAATACGAAGTAGGTGCGTAGCACCGCTTATCCCCGATATACCTTTCAAGCATACAATTCAGCGATTTACACTCTCTCCAAACTCTTCCCTCAGCTCACGCAAGAGGTGGCCAGCAGTCACAAAGACAGACAGCGCCGGCGGTTGCGCTTCCAAAACACACAACACACAAACCTAAGGCCCAAACATTCCGATCGTTGCCCTTGGTCGGTTGCACCCGGGCGGCGGTTTCAAAGGGACGTATGTCAAGGCACCTTCCGAGAACCTCTCAGCGGCGTGTACCTTTCTGGTAGGAGCCTTCGCTTGTAGTCGAGCATCCCGGTACCCTGGAGTTTCTACCACACGTTTCTTCCTCTTCGCTTCGGCATCCATTTCACGCCGACGCTCAGTGTCTTGAGCCGTTTCGTGAGCAAGCTCAGCACGTTTCCTCGCTCTTTGTGCTCCTAAATTCTTGCACCGTTTAGCTGCAACACCAGGTTCAGCAGACTCACGTTCCCGCAGCCTTCGTAATCGTTGTGCTTCAGCATGTCCAGCCCGGCTAACCTGCGCCGCAATGCCAGGTGGACCGGCTTCGTCCATTGCGACGCGTTGCAAACGCACACACACTTGTGCAACGCTGCACTGCGACGGCCGCCACGTCCGGAACTGACACGCCCCTCTCTCACTGTCTTATTCTCTAACTGGGTGCATCATGTTGTCGCTCCGCCCCCTCAGTGTTAGATCGCGGGATGTAGGCGTCTCCACTTTCCCTTCCTCCTCTCAAGTTCACGGAGCGATGGATGGACAGAGAAAGAGAGAAGCTTCTACTACAGCTCTGCGGCTGCTCCACCTCCTCAATGCTGAGACGCGTGGGTAGCCACCTTCTCTTTCTCCGCTTCCAGTTCACGAAGAAAGAGAGTGAGCGGCTTCGGATAGACCCCGGCAAAATCCGTGATGGCGGCTAGTAGTGCTCCGCACCAGGGAGTACTTGCACCGTGCTCCGCACTAATAAAGTTTAACTTCCTCCTCCTCACTTGACATCACAATGGAAACGGATGCCTTGCCTTTCGCCGCCAGGAAAAAGCGGCCGCCGTGGGGGGAGGGAGCAAGGTAATGTGTTCATAAAAAATTTGTGATGGATACTGTGCCTTTTAATTCCTTTTAAACAAATAGTTATTATGCCATATGTTCAATCGCTATTAACTGAAATGAATTCTTGAAATAACAGCCATTTGCAACGCGAGGAAATAACGTTAAAAGATCATTGTCGGCTACGTTGCTGCACACCACTAAATAGAGCAAATAAAAATTTTAGAACTTGGTCATTCATTTGTCTTCGTTATTTAACATGACCCGGAACCTAGTCACGGGATTAAAGGCGGAACACTGACATTTTCCGCCCAATGTTTCAGGTGCGTAATGAGCTGTGTCCCTGCGTCCGTCAATGCTTGAGATTTTGCGACTATTTTTGGAGGCCCAATGAGCTGGCGTCGCAGCGTGCTTCAGTATTTCAGTTTTTACGAGCATCTTAGGGGCTGGCGTCCCTGCGAATTCGTGAGCATTTTTAGTAGTATAATGAGCTGGCGTCCCTGCGTGCTTCAATCCTTCAGGCTTTTCGAGCATTTTTAGGGGCTGGCGTCCCTGTGCTCTTGAAGCCTTCAGAATTTGCGAGCATTTTTAGGGGCCTAATAAACTGAGACAATCCTCACATACATTTCTTCAGAATTACTGCGAAAAAATTCGCGAGCATTTTTAGGGGCCTAATGAGCTGGCGCCCCTGACTTCTTTAATCATTCAGAATTTTCGAGCATTTTTACAGACCTAATGAGCTTAGACGATCCTTCAAAATTTGCGAGACCGATTTTCGACCATTTTAGGGGCCTATAATGAGCTGGCGACTCTGCGTACTTCAACCCCCGGGAAAATGCGTGCGTACAACCATTCAGGCAAATTCTGAAGGATTGCCTCAGTTTATGAGGCCCCCAAAAAATCTGGGAAATTTGCTCTCGTGAATTATGAAGTACTAGAGCACGCAGGGACACCAGCTCATTAGTCCTCTGAAATTGCTTGCGAATTCGTTCTTGCAAATAATAAGGGAACGTCCCCACCCTGAAAAATTCCTGTAAAGTGTAGGTCACGCGTGCATCTAAATTTTGCTTGTAAGGATTATCATGTGATTCCAGTGTTAGGCGATTCATTTTCTAAAGGGTTCGTAGTGTGGCTCAGGTCGTTGATATCCACCTCCACCACCAAAACGATTGAAAAACGGTTGAAAGGTTCTAGTGAACGATAACAGACCCCCAGTTCACGTCCTCGCTCATTACCGGAATCTTTACTCGGAATGGAATCAAGCACATTTGTTCCCCACCTTATTGCATCATCAATCGGCGCAGCAGAATGCGTGCTACAAACACTAAATAAATAATTGTTCAAGTAGGTGCTTGGAGGTCAGGTTTCTGGGGTTCTATGTGTCATCCAGGAGAGTCTTGATAATTTCTGATTGCCTACCGCTACATTCCAAGCAGCGTGACTTATGCACATCCGCACAGTCCTCAACATCAAACGCAGCTTGCGTTTGATGTTGAGGACCATGTGTTTGTGAAAACAACGCGCGATGAGAATTGTCATGGGAAGAAGGAACACTGTCAATTGTTGATATTAGTGACCTGCATGGGGACAGTGTGTACTCAGCGTCGCTTTGTACACCCCGGCAACTTGCGACCTCGGCTTGCATATCCCATTGCAAGTCCTGCGCATCCAGTGCAGGAAGAGCAATGAATAGAGCCTTCCACAGATGTCCCTGTGCTGGCGCCGAAAACCACGACTGCATCGGAAAAGTCCGCGATGCACCGCCAAATACCAAGCTACTGCAAGACTCGACTGGTGTAACGCCTGACACAGGACCGGCGGGTCCTATGGCAGATCTGACTTGCAAGTTCCCACAATCTACCGAAGCCACACTGCCGCCAGCCCCCATGAGAGCTTCGCAAAATACAACCGTTTTGTGCGAAGCTCTCATCTCTTCGTAATCGTTGTGCTTCAGCACGTCGAGCCCGGCGAACCTGCGCCGCACTGCCAGATGGAATGGCGTCGTCCATTGCGACGCGAAGCAAACGCACACACGCTTGTGCAACGCTGCCCTGCGATGGCCACCACGTCCGCAACTGACACGCCTTTCTCTAACTGTCTTACTGTCTAACTGGGCGCATCATGTTGTCGCTCCGCCCCCTCAGTGTTAGATCGCGGGATGTAGGCGTCGCCACTTTCCCTTCCTCCTCTCAAGTTCACAGAGCAATGGATAGAGAAAGAGAGAAGCTACAACTACAGCTCCGCGGTTGCTCTACCTCCTCAATGCTGAGACGCGCGCGTAGCCACCTTCTCTTTCTCCGCTTCCAGTTCACGAAGAAAGAGAGCGAGCGGCTTCGGATAGACCCCGGCAAAATCTGTGATGGCGGCTAGTAGTGTTCCGCACTAATAAAGTTTAACTTCCTCTTCCTCACTTGACATCACAATGGAAACGAATGCCTTGCCTTTCGCCGCCAGGAAAAAGCGGTGGTGGTGGTAGAAAACATTTTTATAGGACAAATACAGGGGGTTATGCGTGCGCTGACCCTGAAGGGGCTAACCCTCACAAACACTAGGTGGAGGTCCCTAGTTCGGGACCCCAGTGGCGTCTCCCGCCGCTCGGGCTCGCCCGACTAAGGCCCATTAGGCCTTCAGGTCAGAGCAGCCGAGCAGGGTCGCCTCCCAGTCCTCCCGGGTTGGGTTGGGGTGAGGGGGGATAGCCGGATTTGAGGCAGGCCCACACCATGTGGTAGATGTCCGAAAACACCATCCCACAGTGCGGGCACCTGCCAGAGAAAGCAGGGTCGAAGTGTTTTAGAGCTGCCGGGCACAGCAGTGTGTTGGCATAGAGGCGGAGTAAGAGCCGCTCATCCGCCTTTGAAAGGCATGGGCGGGGGTAAAGGCTGTGGCTAGATTGGTAGTAATTTACGATATCTTTGAATGTATAAGCCGGATTAGGATCAGCGTCCTGGTCGGAGGGGGAGGAGGAGGAAACTTCCCGGAGAGAGAGCGCGCGGGCGGCGGCGTCGGCAGCCTCGTTTCCAGCCAGCCCCTGATGAGCAGGACCCCAAATAATATATCGGGTAGCGGGGTCCCCCATGTAGGAGCCATGTTGAAGTATTCGGTAGGCTAGATAAGGGGTCCAGCCCTGTTCGACATTCCGACAGGCCCCTCGCGAGTCGGAAATTACATATTTCGAGTCAGAGTGGGAAGCAGGCAATGCTAAGGCGACCTCCTCCGCATGAGTTATGTTGCGGGCCCTGAAGCTAAGACCATTGACTGTTTTCGCCTCGTGGACGACTGCGGCCGTGTACCACCCCCCATTGTGCGGGCCAGAGGCGTCCACATAAAAAACGCCGGGTTTAGAACCATAATGGCGTGCCAGGGCTTCCGCCCGCGCAAAAAAATAGCGGGTGCCCGCAGAAGCGCAAGCGCTTGTGGGCGGGCAACGGCAGTCACAGCGGTATGCATTCAATATAAAAACGCTGATAGTGCACAGTCAGTCAAAAAAGAAAAGACTACTGTGCCGGAGTTCCCGGGATCGAATCCCGGCCTCGGCGGCTGCGTTTCGATGGAGGCGAAACGAAGTGGCGTCCGTGTGCTGTGCGATGTCAGCGCACGTTAAAGATCCCCAGGTGGTCGAAATTACTCCGTAGCCCTCCACTACGGCCCCCCTTTCTCTCTATCCACTTTCACTCCCACCTTCATCCCTTCCCTTACGGCGCGGTTCAGGTGTCCACAGAGCAAGTGTGACAGATACTGCGCCTTTCCCTTCCTATGAACCAACAACAACAAAAACTGGTACAATGCATATATAGTTTTCTCAGTACAATAAATAGCTAAAAGACACTGAAACCTATTGTCAATAAACGTAATGAAATCGGCAAAAAAAAAAGAAAAAGCGAACATAAATTACAAAGAAGCTTAATAGCTTTCTTCGCGACCTGCAATCCACGCTTTCAGTGCAGATTTAGTAGCCTTCATAGAATCGCAACCCAACACATGTGCTGGTAGTTTGTTGAAATAGTAAGGAATATAAAACTGTCGTGTCATTTTGCCATAATTGGTATAAACCCTTGGTACCTTGTAACGTGCTATGTGCCTAAGGGACTCTCGTTTTTTATCTTTTTGTTTGAACTGGTTTGAAAAGTAATTTCTTAGAATTACCACTTGCACGTACAAGTCATGCAGGGGACTAACACCTGCTTCAGCCATCCTGGTGTTGTAGTCAGCCTTCTCATAAGCAGTTCCATACAGCAAATTAGTGCAGATTCTGCACAACAACTTATCAACCTTCCTAATCTTACAGGGCGCACACAATCCATAGACAGAAATGCCGTATCTAAGAATTGATTTTCCCGAAGATTTATACACAGTCTGACGCAACTTTACAGGTGCAGTGTATTTTATACGATACAGCTGCACAGAAAGGGAACGCATTCGCTTTAATAAGTGGTCAATTTGAGACGACCAACACATATTAGAATCAAGATACAGGCCGAGATATTTAACACTGTTCGAGTAGGGCAGCAGCGAACAGTCACAATTGGTACAGTCACTACCATGCAAAAGAATCGACGCGGAACGATCAGCATTCTTGTGCGGATTTCGGAAACATATCAACGCAGTTTTCTTTTTGTTTATGTATATTTGATTTCCAGAAAACCAATCTACTATTTTTTTGACATCGTACTGAGGTAGTTTCGGTGCCTGTGGGCTTGATTCATGGAATATTACTAATGCCGTATCATCAGCATACTGAAATAACCTTGCATTTAATTTTAAGTCAACCATATCGTTTAAAAAATATTAAACAAGGGCCCCAAAACAGAACCGTGTGGTACGCCGTACTGAATATCAGAAAAGGTACTAAATGATTCATTAATTTTTACTACTTGTTTACGATTAGACAGATAGCTTGCAAAATATTTTTTATATGGACCACGGAATCCAACACTTTCCAAATTTTTTAACAAAACAGAGTGTTCTACGGTATCGAATGCTTTCGATAAATCCATAAATATCCCAAAAACACATAAATTCTCATCCAAATTACCATTGATAAAATCGCAGCAATCTTCGAGAAGCTCAACCGTACCAATATTACGACGAAAACCATACTGTGTAGTACTCAAACATGAATACTTTTCACAAAAAGATGTCATATATTGGCGGACAATTTTTTCCATCAGGATGCTAATGACCGGCAGTATGGCAATCGGTCTGTAGTTGGTTGGATCCGACTTTTTTTCCGACTTGTAAATTGGTCTTAAAACTGAGATCTTAAGACCTGGCGGTATGTCTCCTGTATTAAAACAACCATTGAGTATATGTAAAAGTACTTCTTTAAGTATAAAGTAATTGCTCCGCAAATCACGCAACCTAATCCTATCGTATCCTGGTGGTTTGCTATCTGGTAGCGTCTGAATAAGGTTCCACAACTCTTCGTCATCAACAGGTGGAAACGCGGCCGAATTGATTGTTTTCTTGCCTTGGTAGGGAATGGTAGAATCATTAGTTCGCGGTATCAGAGGTATGAAGAAAAGACTGACGGCGATTGCCCATGTTCTCTCCTTTCTAGGAGGAAAGTCCTGTGGCGCGTCAGTGCACTCTATGCTGCAACTATACCGTTAACTTTTCCTGGGTTACATGCGGTACAGCTTTCCAATATTCAATAATATTAGGAAGACGAACATCGAGATCCTCCAAAGCGTGCAAGCTCAAGCTCTCCGCATCTGCCTTGGACTGCCAAAATGCACCTCAACGGCAGCAACGGTTCTTCTCTCCCGCGAGCATCCCATAGCTACATATATTGCTGTTGAAACCATGAGGACACATATACGACACCTCACCCGGGTTTCCCGTCACCACCTGGCAACTATCCCAACAATTAGACCACATACTGCATTTGCCAAAACCATAGCAGCTCATCGTACCTACCTTCCTTCACAGTTCACTCCAGCTTCAAGACCGAGTTTACCCACATGGAGCCTACATGAACCGGAAGTTTACCTATCTATTCCGGGAGTAAAAAAGAAAACGGGTGTACCATTTCCTGCCTTGAAGCAAATGACGTTGGGTCACCTGTATTCTATGCACAATAATCGTGAACACGTCTACACCGATGCATGGCTCAGTTGCTTGAACAAGCTCCGCGGGGTCCGTAGTGATACCGTCGAGGTCCATCGTGCTGAGGATCAAGACGACGTACCCCACCCATTCAACTGGTGCGGAACTGGCTGCGTTACGTGCAGCTATTGAATACATCGGCCAGGAACTTCCAGGTGTCTGGTCCATTTTTACGGACTCGAAAGCAGCACTTCAAGACGTTCAAGCTGCGCTACGTCGTGGATCACATGAACAACTAACTGCAGAGATCCGCGTGCTATACCACGGCGCTACATCAAAAGGTCATGATATAATTTTCCTGTGGCTACCTGGACATTGCGGTAGTGAGGGAAATCACCAGGCAGACCAAGCTGCCCGTTCTGCACACAACAACGGAACTACAGTGAACATTCCTATATCTAGAGTTGACGCAGCTTGTCGGCTTCGTTTCTTAGCGGCGGAGCTAACGCTTTCAGCCTGGAACAAAGGAGAATTTTCCAATCGACGCCTCAGGAAATTAGACCCTGGGCTGCGCCTTCGTGTTCCCCCTAACAAAGGGCGGCGCGAAACAACACTGATGTGCCGTATGTGGCTCGGTGTTGCATTAACCAAAAAATACGCTTATGTGATGAGAATGGCGGATAGCCCTAACTGTGAAAGATGCGGCGGCGAAGAGACCACACAGCATCTCCTTTGCGAGTGCCCTGCTTTTTCAAGCGAAACATATGCGCTGCGTTCGGCTCTTGACCATCTTGACAGCCATCCTTTCACAGAGGAGAAAATCCAGAGGAGAAATCAATAACACTGGAACCATCTGTTCGTCAAGGATGTCCACTGTCTCCACCGTTGTTTGCCTTATAACTGGAGCCTCTCGGTCTCAGTGTAATTATCAGTGCAGCCATCCGTGGTTTCTCTCTACCTGAATGTGAAGTTAAGTTCTTAGCCTAGGCGGACGATATCGCCCTCGTTTGGTCTGACAAAGAATGTACTTGAGGTTTTACACTTGACTGAACAGCTGCGATATATCATGCGCAGCTCTTAATTGAGATAAATCCAAAGGCTTTTGGTTGGGCAATTGGGGCACTGAACCAAGCCAGTTTGGAGGCATATGTTGTGACTGTACTCCTCGTTAGCACCTAGGGGTTCGCCTGCAACAAGGTCGCCACAGCTCAGCCTACTGTGATTCACAAATTGTATCTATGCGGCGACGAACACAGGCTTGGATGCGTAGGGAACTCTCAGTGTACTAGGGCACAGGTCTGTAACATATTTTTGATTGCAAAGCTTCTGTATATCCTTTAAGTCCTGCATTGTGCGAGGAGGATGGTACAAGTTATATATAGAATATACGCAACATTTGTGTGGCGCTCTCAATGAGAGCCCATGCGGCGTGACAACTCGTTGCTTCCCTTAGAGCATGGTGGAGTGGGCCTTGTTCACTTTTGTGCATCAACCTGTTTCCCGTTTTCTTTTTTTTTCAAACCAGCAAACAACCTGCTTCTTGTGGCTTCGCTCATTAGTCGTCTTATTCCTTGTATACCTTACTTATTCGAGCCGACTGGGCAGGCGCGGGAGGGGCACTTATGAGGAGTCCTTAAGGAGGTTGCTGACACTTTCAATTTTCTCACTGGGCGTTTCTCTGTAGATTACCTGTATAGCCTCTCGAAAAAGCAGATAACCCAGTCATTGTTCACTACACCATTGTATCGGCAGCCTTATATGGGGTTTTTGGACACCACTGTTCTAAAGCATGTAAGGCAAATGTGCATTCAGGCAGCTGCAAAGATGTCCGTTTTCAAACTAAACACAGCGACGTTGCCTGTCAAGGCATTTATTCATGCTAAGGAAATGTTTGTGCCCTGGACGATGAATTGCCGTCTCTGTAACGTGCCTGAGACAAATGAAGTTTGTTTTATTCTGTATCGTGATGCTATGTTGTTTTTGAATATACTACAAAGAAATCTTAAAAAGGACATTGAAATTACACCATATACAATTAGATCTTTTAATCCTGACAAACTCTTTCGTGCCTTATGATCTATTTGTGCTGATGGGACTGTTCAGTCTTTGAAAAAGCCGTATGATGGACAGGCATTCCAAGCTACCAAGATCGTTGATTGATTGATTGGTTCACAGGAAGGGAAAAGAGCAGTATCTGTCAGACTTGTAGCTGTGGACACCTAAACCGTGCCGTAAGGTTGGTTGGTTTGTGGGGTCTAACGTCCCAAAGCAACTCAGGCTATGAGAGACGCCGTAGTGGAGGACTCCGGAAATTTCGACCACCTGGGGTTCTTTAACGTGCACTGACATCGTACAGCACACGGACGCCTTGCTTTTCGCCTCCACCGAAAAGCTGCCGCCGAGGCCGGGATTCGATCCCGCGTCCTTGGGAACAGTAGTCGAGCGTCATAACCACTGCGCCACCCCGGCGGGGCGCGCCGTAAGGGACGGGAGGAAGGTGGGAGTGAAAGTGGAAGGAGAGAAGGAGGAGCCGTAGTGGAGGGCTACGGAGTAATTTGGACCACCTGGGGATCTTTAACGTGCGCTGACATCGCAGAGCGCACTGACGCCTCTTTGTTTCGCCTCCATCGAAATGCAGCCGCCGAGGTCGGGTTCGAACCCGAGCACTCCGGACAGTAGTCGGGCGTCTTACCACTGCACCACTCCGACGGAGCGCGTTCGTAATGCAAAATCTACTTTTTCTGTCTGCTTCCGTTTGCTCCGAAACCCTTAGGCATTTAAAGAAAGAACTTTAGGACCTAATGCTGATTCGGGTATTTAGTTCAGGAAGCCAATAAGGTAGACGCGCGACCTGAGGTGGCACCATGAATTTGCTTTGCAATCACATTAAGCGGGGCTTCTCGGTCCTTCAGAAGAAGGACGGGACTTTTTGGGAGGATGTTCCTCCGGGCGATCTTGTAGTTGTTGTTGTCCTCATTAATGGCGCATACCCACAAGGGGGATTGGCCAAGACCAAGCGGTGATTACAGTTTCTGATATTCCATCAAAACGCAGCCGCCGAGGTCGGGATCGAAACCGGGTACTCCGGCACAGTAGTCATGCGTTTCACCACTGCACCACCCCGGCGGGGCTACCAAGATCGTGCAAAATCGTGTTTCGGGAGCAGTGTGCTTTGGTGAGGCGTGTATATGCTGCGCGCGAAGAACCTCCAAGCTGGATGCCGTATCTAGATGCGCATGTTTGTTTCCCAGAATTCTGATGTTTTGATAATGGTGCATTGTCAGGCTAGTGGTATGGTGAGCTCGTATTAAGCAGCCCGGTAACTTTAGACATGACCAAGTTTCAGTAGGGGAAGGTTTTATTTTTTTTAAGGAAGTTTCCCATGCAATAAAGAAAAAGAAAAAAAACGCGGAGCATGACTCAGCGGTAGAGCACTGGGCTGGTGATCCAAGGAATGGAGGCTCGACTCCCGCATGGAGACTAATTTTCTTTTTAATGAGGATGAGTAGCACACCTCTTAAGCGTTGCTAGGCAACGCCGGTAGAGCTTGGCGAGGGGGCTGCGCAGCTGGTCTTGGCTGTGACGTCACGGCACACGGCACACAGCATACAGCTTACAGCATACGTGAAGTTCGGCTTTGACCCTCGTAGTGAAGCTTTTCGCTTCAAAAATAAACTGGAAAAAACTGAAGGGAACGTAAACCTCTGAGAGGATGATACGTTACATGTGCGAGGTACCATATTCGGCCGCAAAAAAAAACGTCTGGACAAGGTGCGTTTCTCCAGCATGGGTAGTTTAAAAGCACCTTGTCTAAGACTGAACAGCATAACGAAGCTTCTATTCCATGTGCGTCATAATCAATGCCAAGAATATGGATTATGGCGCTGTGAGTAATTTGTAGGGCGCCATTGAGGCTTGCTTGTGCCAGCCAATTAAAAGATAATTGCTTTTGCTAAAATTCAGAGCAGCCCATGACACCTTCCCGTACCTGTCGAAAAGATGAAGGCAGCGCTGCAGGCTTGCTTCAACACACAGATACACCTTAATGTCGTCAGCATAAGCAGTTACTCGCAGCGTCTGACACCCTCCGAGAGTGAGGCCACGGATACTTTGGTCTGTAATGATGGCCCTCAAATAAGTCTCTAAGCTGAGAGCAAACAAAAGAGGCGGGGAGAGGACAACCTTGTCGGACACCGCGGATCACAGGGAAACAGCACTTTCCCACGCATACATCACCAATGTAGTTTGAATGCCATCATAGATGCTTTTAATTAAACATATGAAACTTTGCGGAAACTGAAAAGCATCCAGAACGCCGAATATATGCCCATGTTCTAGCCGATCAAAAGCTTTATCTTGATCTAAAGAAACAAGGATAACACTAGTTAAACGTGTATGTTTGTGCGCAATAATGCCTTTAGTGGTTTGCTGCAACCTATGTATTTCCCTGCCAGGATTAGAGCACATGTGATGGCAACCAATATGGGAGGACATCACGCCCCTCAAGCGTCGAACCACGATGGCTGCGTGAGCCTGTTGTCTACGTTTAGAAGCGTGATCGGGCTCCATTCCTCTGGACGACATGACCCAGGATCACGTTTTGGGATCAGAATTATTCGCCCTCGCCGACATCCGGCCGGAAAATCTAAATGTTCAAAACACTGGCGAAGAACATTGATTATTACTGGACCGAAAACGTCTCGGAAACGTAAATAAAATTCTACGAGGAGCCCATCAGGCCCAATTGACCCGCGTTTCATTGACTCTCAGGCTGTCTTGACCTCTTCTGAAGTGGGAAAAAACAAAAAATTACCGATGATTACGTTACTTCCTAATGCGAAATTTGAGCGCAGCAAATAAGCTGTTTCACCTTTTCGATAGATTGAGGCAAAGAAATCGAGCAACACATGTATGCGCTATCACATAATTTTTTTTTATTTTTCACACGTATTCCTTTAACAAAGAACGGCAGCGGCAATTTCGGCTCGGGCGGTGCACATATGCAGATCCGCCGCCACCGATCTGGCTCTCTGATTGCCACCGCAGAGGGGTTGCATTGGAGGAGGAGCGAAGAAAGGAATTAAGTTCGAGCCGGCGCTTTGACAACCGGAGACTCGCAGGAAGTGGGGGGAGGGGGGCGGCGTGTACACCCAGGGGCAAACGATGGGGGCAGAAGCGCGCGCAGCAAGCGGACAACGCGATAAAGGGAGGAAGGAAGAGATAGCAGCGACTGACTGATGCTGCTGACGCCGATAGTGAGTCAACCCCAGCTGCGGAGTTGGTTTCAGGGACAAAGCCGCCGATGCCGACGCAAATATGATACCCTCGCTTCCGCAGCACCAAGAACCAGGTCTAGCCGTGGGAAGGTGGTCACGTATTCGTCGACGTGCCGGGGCCTACGTGAAATAACCGGCGCGTCGGCAACTGAAGAGCACCCTATCCGCCACACAGGAACAGGCGGGGGGGGGGGTACCCTCCCCTCCTCTTTCTTCATGGCGGCGACGGTGTTCTATGCAGTCACGTTATCTTGACTCTCTAGCGGCGTCAGCAGCATCCAGCGGTATCAGTCGGTCGCTGCTAGCGATGGGGGGATGAAAGGGGGGCGGAGCTGGTTACGAGGCCGACGACGACGCCGACGCCGACGCGAAACCCAGGAACGGACGCCAAAGAGCTGCGCTCTAAAACCATTTATAGGAAGGGAAAGGCGCGGTAACTGTCTCACTTGTTTTTCTGTGGACACCGCAACCGTGCCGTAAGGGAAGGGAGGAAAATGGGAGTGAAAGTTGAAAGAAAGAAAGAGGAGCCGTAGTGGAGGGCTACGGAGTAATTTCGACCACCTGGGGATCTTTAACGTGCGCTGACATCGCACAGCACACGCACGCCTCTTCATTTCGCCTCCATCGAAACGCGGCCATGAGGTCGGGTTCGACCTGGAGCACTCCGGACAGTAGTCGGGCGTCTTACCACTGCACCACCCCAGCGGAGCGCGTTCTTGAAGCAAAATCTACATTTTCTGTCTGCTTCCGTTTGCTCCGTAACCGTAGGCCTTTAAATAACTTTAGGTCCTAATGCCATATGGGGTATTTAGATCAGAAAGCCAATAATGTAGATGCGCAACCTGAGGTGGCACCATGAGTGTGCTTTGCAATCACATTAAGCGGGGCTTCTCGGTCCTCCAGAAGAAGGACGGGACTTTTTGAGGAGGATGTTCCTCTGGTCGATCTTGTACTTGCGGTTGTCCTCATAAAGGGTGCATACCCACAAGAGGGATTGGCAATGACCAAGCGGTGGTTACAGTTTCTGATATTCCATTGTGCAGAATTGAGATAACATTTTTATGAAATCCGGATCCCTTTCAGTGATGGTTGAGGGTGGTGCATGGGCTTGGTGAAATTTTAATTACTGAGAATAAAAAATAGGTATTTAGGAATAACATAAAGTATATCAGCAATCAAAGAAACACTTAAATAATCAGTTATGATGGAAACCGTTTTGATTCTGAAGAAACTTTTGTATTGCAGCTCACACACACCCATCTTTACGTCCCAGTATAGAAGCGCCAAGGAAACCGAACCACTGACGACAAGTGGCAGCTAAGTTTCTGTAATGGCATTTCTAAACGCTGCCTCCTTAGCGATGTATATCGGCGGCAGAAGAGCAAGAAATCTTCAATTGTTTCTGGCTCATCACAATATTGGCACAAAGGGGTTGCGAGACCAGGTCTGTAGTTGTAAAAGTTTAGCTGAGGAACACAACAACGAAGTCGTGTGAAGAAAACTTCAAGTTTGCGAGACCGCCAGGTTTTACCCCTGCAAGGGAATAGAGGGTGATTAAAATAATTCAGGGAAGCAAGGGCATTAGTGCGAAACTCTCGCTTTAAAATATAAACACTAAAGCGTGGCGCCATGACTATCGCACAGGTCAGAAGGAGCTAAAAAATCGGACCACTCATGCCTGTTTTCGCTAAAGAATCAGCAGACTCGTTGAAATGAAGCCCCCGTGACCAAGAACCGAAAAACTATCCCTATCGATTTAACATGAGGAAGGATCAGAAATTTAAATGTGCGAAATAACTTCGACGGAATAGACGCAGATAGGGAAGTGCACATCGATAATGAATAGGTAATTATTAAAACAGTAGAATAAGAATTTGGCAGTCTACGCAGGGTAAGAACTACAGCTAATAACTCCGCTAAATAAATTGGGTGAAATCTGGAAGACGGAGACAAAACGTCCAACCAAGGAACCGAGAAAAAATGCCCACAACCACCATTGTTTTACTTACCGAGGCATCAGTCGAAATCATAACATGTGAGCAAAAGATCATCAAGTAGTCCTTTAGTATTCCGTTTACCAAGCCGAAATGTAGTAATTCGGCTTTACGTGGATAAATATCATCTACAATTATGTTGACAAATGATGTGATTGGTCCTACCGGAACAACGTCAGCCATTCGCACATTTAGTGGTCCCAGCAAGGCACGAAACAACTTTGAGGAGTTTGAAATGTAGACCACCTTACAGTAAAGAATTCGCCTGGATGAGCAAGGAAATAAACTTGGTCACATTTCGCACCGAACTGCATAATTTTGAGAGTGTTCGGAGTGCCAGAAGCCGAGAGTTCGAGTTGTGGCAATCGTGCTTCAAGGTATAAAAAATTGTTGGGCGCAAACTTAGGGAGTCCCAAATAGAGCCGAGAGCTTCTCTCTCTGAGTAAAAGATGACGCAGTTTATAAGCGGCGGTTCCAGAAAACACAACACAGTTAAATTCTAAAATAGGCCGAACATACATTTTGTAAATTATCAAAAAAGCGTGACCATCTCGGGCCATGACCGACCCTGAGGGCGACAAAACACATCGCTTATTCTCGTCTTGCTGGAGATCCATGTCCATATCACATTCATTGAGTGTAGAAAGCGTCGGAGAGTATCCGACACCAAGGCTGAAACAGTCGCTGGAATCATCCATATCCCGTCCTTTGTTCACAGCCACGGATTCCTCCTTTAAGTCCTTTCGCAATACCGGTAGCTTTTTCACGCATCCCGTTGCATCTCCAAGGCTCCAGGAGTCTTTGAGACGCCAGCAGTGACGGGTATAGCCGTAAGCTCCATGACATGACTAGCCGGCGTTCCAAGGTTGGTTGGTTGGTTCACAGTAAGAGAAAGACGCAGTATCTGTCACACTTGCTCTGTGGACGCCTGAGCAGCGCCGTAGGGAAGGGAGGGAGGTGGGAGTGAAAGTGGAAATTGACAAAGGGGAACCGTAGTGGAGGGCTACGGAGTAATTTCGACCCCCTGGAAACCCGAGCAGCTAGGCGAAGGGCGGAACGCACAGCCAAGCGGATGGAGCTCCCCAAGGACTGGTCCAAATGGAGGAAGGTCAACGCCTGTTGCCGCCGACAAGCCAACCGGCGGGGTCGGGAAGGCTAGGCCAGCGTCTGCCACAAGCTACAAACCGCCCGACAGTCAGCGACAGCGTGGCGTCTCTTCCGATGTCTCCTGCAGGTGACTGTCAATCGCCATCATGTCCTGGGCGCCGCCATTGCCAGAGGGGTGTCCTACCAGGTGTTAGCCGAGGAGCTGGCAGACCATCCGTCCAAGGCCGCCCGCCCTGCCCTCGGCCCTCTACCAAGCCCTCCGCTACGTGAGCCTCAGACCCGCCACTCCCTTCCTGCCGCAGCAATCTCCATGGTCACTGCTCAGTGCTCGGATCCAATCACCACCCACGAGCTTCTTCGGGCCCTCAACCGGTCCAAGAAAAAGACGGCTCCAGGTGCAGATGGGATCACCCTCCAAATGATGCGCAACCTAGACACCCCAGAAAAGGCCCGCATCCTGCAGGTGTTCAACGAGATCTGGGAAAGCGGCATCCTTCCCGAGAGTTGGACTACTGCCATCGTGGTCCCTATCCTCAAGGGGAAGAAGCCCCCCCCCAGCAGCTCTAGTCCTACCGCCCCGTGTCCCTGACATCCGCAGCCTGCAAGGCCATGGAGTCCGTGGTCCTGGAGCGCCTCTCTTCGATTGCACGGGTGAAGAACGTTCGCCCTGAAAGCCAGTCCGGGTTCCGGAGACACAGGTGCACAGCGGACTCCATCGCGGACGTGGTGTCCACCCCGGAAGAGGCTCAGTACATGGGTGACGTCGCCTTTCTCACCCTTCTAGACGTCGAGTCTGCCTTCGGCCATCTACCACACCAGGCCATCCAACCGGCTCTGGATGACCTGGGAGTCACAGGTAACCTGCGTGTTTTATAACAGCCTTCCTTTCCAATCTTCCCTGCAGGTCGGGTTGGACAGACCCTGAGCTCGCCTCGCCCCATCAGCACCGGAGTGCCCCAGGGGTCTGTTCTCAGCCCCTTCTTGTTCAACCTGGTCCTGGCAGGTCTCCCGAGCGCCATCAAATAGGATGGGGACCACAGAGTGCTGACCTCGATCTATGCCGACGATGTGGCGCTCTGGGTCCGGGCCCCAAGGAGGAGGATGATCTCTGCTAGGAATGCCCTGCAACGAGCCCTCGACTCCGTGCAGCAGTTCCTCCTCGACAGGGGGCTCAAGGTCTCTGCCGCAAAGTCGGAGGCCCTCATGGTGCATCTTTCGGGAGCACGAGTGTCAGCCCATGCGACCACCCTGATGATCGACGGCACCAGCCAGCCCTGGAGACGCCAGGTCAAGTACCTGGGGCTGTGGATCGATCACTGCCTCACATTGAACCCTGCAGACAAGGCCTACCTGGGTCATCTGAACCGGGTTGGCCGAGCAGCCCAACGTCTTGCAGGGGCAACGGCTGCTCAACATCATGGGCAAGCCGGCTGTTTGAGGCGGCCGCCACCTCTTCCATACTTTATACCCTCCCTTTTGCTTCCCTCAGGCCCACGAGAGTGAACATCCTGGACGGAGCACGCAGGAAATGGATCCGACGCCTGCTGGGAGCAACGCAGTGCTCTAGGATTGCGGCAACACTGGCGGAAGCCGGTGTCTATCCCCTGACCCTGCAGCTCCTCCAGAGAGGCCTCACTCACGTGGACCGCCTTCACCACGCCCCTGACGGAGCTTCTCTCCTGGCACAGCTGCGCAGCGCCCCCCATTCACGGATGGGACAACTGACGGCTGTATACAAGGACTTCATCGGAAACACCCCAGGGTATTCCATCCTAACTCCTCCACCAACACGTCCTCCTCTACAGGTCACCCTTGACCTGGAGGTGGTCAGCAAGCGCCGCTCCCCAGTTGCTGCCCTGGGCCAGGCCGCCGCAGCCCTGATTGAAGAGGGCAAAGGAGCACCCGCCTCTTCACCGACGGCTCGGTCCTGCCTTCCACGGGCCAGGCTGCAGCGGCTATGACGGCCCCACAGGTGGGAGTGTCCAGCTCTTGCAGGCTCTCCTTTCCAGGCAGCTCTACTGCAGCCGAGCTGGCGGGCCTCCACCTGGCAGCGGACTACCTAGAGACTGGTCAGCCCCCAGGCTTCTACACCATCCTGTGCGACTCGAGGCCGGCACTGCAGCTCCTGCGCAAGCCGTCCTGCTTCCAGCTGTCGGCTTGCCACCTACGAGCGCGCCTCCAGGCCCTGGAGGATTCCGGCTTCGCCCTCTCACTGCACTGGGTCCCGGGCCACTGGGTCCCGGGCATCCAGGGCAACGACGAGGCCGACGCACTTGCCAAAGCGGCCGACTCCGACCAGGTAAGTATGACTCACCATGTATCTGCCTTTGACTTTTCCAGGCTCCCCCTCAAGAAGGCGGTGAGGGCCCTGCACCCCGATCGGCGCATCGCCAAGGGGAGGACATTCCACTGCCTGTCTGACAAGCTCGCCCGCAGGGAGTGAGCTCTCCTCTTACGCCTCCGCACCGGAGGTTCCTGGACGCCCACGGAGCTGTATGTCTGTGGCCGGGCCCCCTCCCCAGCATGCCCCTCCTGCGGTGATGCAGGAACGCTGGGGCACCTCCTCTGTGTGTGCCCAGCACACGCCCACCACCGTCGCAAGATGGAGGTAGGCTACCGGGCCCTCGGACTTCCTGCTGCCACCGAGGACCATCTGCTCTTCCCAGCCAGGAGCCCCCTGGCAGCCCACCGGCTCCTGCTGGCCTTCCTGGAGGAGTCCGGCCTGGCTGCACAACTGTAGCCTACCACCGGGCCTGCTGACCTGCTGGCCACAGCGTTGGCGACGGAGCCGATGACGAGGACGACGACGAGAGCGACTCCAAGATGATGACCCCCCCCCACCTCCCCTTTCAACATCCCATCTCCCCTTCCCCCCGGACACCAAGAGTGCAGCCGCGAATTAAGGCCGGCATAACCCGTGTCCGGTATCCCCCCCCCCTCCGAGAATAACCCAAAGATCCCTACCTACCTACCTACCCTGGGGATCTTTAACGTGCGCTGCATCGCACAGCACACGGACGCCACTTCGTTTCGCCTCCCCACGGGTTTTTTATTGCGAAAGCAATACTGCTAGCACTTTTCTGCCGTCGGTGGAGGTCGTTCCTTTGCTCCGGCGCACCACGTGACAGCGTGACGTCACGACCAGAGGAAAGCAGGGGCCCCGACTCGTCTCTTCGGCCGTAGTCGTTCCTTCGCTCGGCGCGGCGGCTACCACGTGACGGCCTCCTCAGCCCGCCGTGTGAGGGCGCTCGCTAGGAGAGGATAAACGGGGCGCCTGCGGCGCGCTCCGGATGAGCCTTAGCTTCGCTTAGTCATGTTGCACAAGGCGTCGCTGGAGCGACGTGCTGCGCGCAAACGCCGGCACCGTGCCGAGGAGACAGATGAAAGGCAAAAGCGGTTGGCTAAGCAACGCACCTATGCTGCTGAATGCCAAGCCCGGCGGCGTTCTACAAGTTCAGTGAGCGAGAGTAGTTTCATGGACTATGAATGCCAAATAATCGTCTATGAGTAGTGCAGAGCGAGTGTACTACCCAATGGAGTAGCAGACTTGGTGATGTATAGACATTCGGATGACTATGTAATTACCAGTCTTCAGACCAAGAGTCACTACTTTACGGACCACCAAAGCGTGTTCATTGGAATAAACAAAGTGTAGAAAGCATGTTGTGTCCAGAGTGAATCCTTTAGTTGCACAAAAGGTGAAGCCATGCAAAACCAGCAGCAGAGCCGTGCGCAGCCAGGGAGGTATTGCTTTCGCAATCACTCAGGCTTATCCAGAGCTAAGCCACAGCTGATATGTGGTGGCTCCAGAGCCTTAGACGCTCCTTTCCCCGAACTCTATGCTTGGCCTAGACGCCGCAAACTTTAGACATGCACAGCGTTTCAGGCGGTGATGTGGAAGTAGCTACTTCGACAGCAGAAGGCTCACCCGAAGATCTGGCTGGCTTGGCAGAGGGAGCCCGCACTGTAAGCTTCAAGGGTGTAAGCGGAGGCAACGCACTTGCCGCCGCGTCCAAATGGAAACGGCGCACAGGCAATGCCACCGTCGCATGGTCTACACCACAGCGTCGACAGAGCAGGGCACAACTTTCGCCTTAGTGACCATGGACACCACAGCGACCACAAAAACGCTCTGAGCACTGCGCTCTTATAAGTGGTCCGAGAAGCCACACTTCCGGCAAACACGCTGCACACCTCTGTAGTCAAAGGTAACGCGTTGGCCAGCGACGCGTAGGTAGTTGGGTACTGGTGACGTAGATGTCATCTCCATCCGCACATACCTCGTCCCAGTCAGAACGCCCTTAGGGAAGCCCATCTGGCCCGCAGTGACGGACAGGACCTTGCCATGTCGGCGCGGGGCCTGGAAGAGCGTTTAGTTTGAAGAGTAAGACGGCAGGAACAAGCAGGCCACAGTTATCACTTGTGGCCCTACTGGAACAATTGGGATACACTGGCTGCCGCTGACGAGGCAGCCGGCTTCTACGATTAGAGTCATGGATGCCATGCTCTTCACTGTAACTTGAAAAGACTGGGCGCCCATATGCTGTACACAGTGGAATTGAGGTAAACCCACTATTGAGGCCGCCGCATCAATGACGGTATCGGGACTGGTCCTCGCAGGGACAACTATATCGAAGATCAAATTCTCCGATGGATTCCACGGCGTTGAAGGCGACATGGCCACCAAGTCACGGGGCACTCCCAACGTGAAACAAGCAGGGATTCTCCCCACGGTTATTATTCCGCCTGCATCGCACTCATCGCGTGCTGTGAACGAACACCTACGCTGCAATTCAGTGTTTGTAGTTAAGCGAATATATTTTTGCTATGTTCTAGGTCACGATTAACAACTCAAGCTTATGCACAAAGTAGGTTTCCGAAGTTATCTCCTGCGTTCGAAAGAATGCGCCAAATCACAGCTGTCAATAAATTTATAGCACTTGCTTTATTGCGACACCAACGATTGCTATTGTGGTTGGTGTTCTGGTCAAAACCCATGTATAATTCGTGTAATTAGCCGCAGTGGTCTGGGTTAGATCCCTCATTTTGTGTACAGTAGAGCTGCCCAACCACTGCACCATAAGTGCGGGGCGTCTTTTAGTGCTGCAGCACGAATACCCGCATTCTTCTAAAAACACATCTGAAGATTTTCCCTTTGTCCTTTTCGAGTGGGGACTGGCGAAAAGAGGAACAGAGCTCCGTCACTGAGAGCCTGCTCGTGTCTGAGGTCTGGTGAACAAAACGTCCTTTGTGGTTCTGGGAGCAGAAGAATAGCTGCGAGCGCGTACAAAGGAAGAAGAAAGACGGTTGTGGAACGCTCGACATCCGCGAAAGCGGCACCGCATTTTGACTTCACCTACATTATTCCAATAGACAATCCTGTCGATGATATTTCATCATTGATAACAAAAAAAATAAGTACTTTGCGTGGTGTCAACAGAAATAATTCAAAACGTTTGAAGCATACTGTGGTTGTGAGGTGCCTGACTTAATGAAAAATTATAAACTAGTGAGTAAAAAAAAAACATTTTTTAAGCCTTGCAATGAGCGCAGTGTATCATTAGATGCCTTCATTATTTGACAAGTTTCAGGCTGAAAATATGATATTCGCTTCATAGCATTCATTGCATGCAATGGCACTGAAAGAGATTTAAGGGGGAGCCTCAGATTCCAAGTAGAACCAAAGTTTTGACAAGGGGACTTGTCTCTGCCTTCGCCCAGACGAAGGAAAGTCCCCTTTTATAAACGTTGGCTCGGCTTGCGAACTGCGGCTACCACTCAACCCATTTTCTGTGCTTTTCCATTCCCTTTTTGCGTACGTTATTTCTTTTAGTATAATATAGCTTCACGATGATTGGTTTTCTTTTGTTTGGAACTCTGAGAACACGCACAGGTCGAGCTCCACCCTCGCGAAAAAATCTTATCCGATTCCTCGCTTAGACCCATAGTTATGAACAATTACCGTACTCCTCGCGGGCATGCGCCCAGGCTTACTTAAAAGCTATGTTGGATGTAAAGCTCACAATAATAGAAGGGAAAGGCGCGGTAACTGTCTCACTTGTTTTCTGTGGACACCTCTGCCGAGCCGTAGGGGAAGGGAGGAAGGTTGGATTGAAAATAAAAAAAGAGAAAGAGGAGCCGGTAGTGTTCAGCTACGGAGTAATTTCGACCACCTGCGTACAGTGAACTAGAATATGTAACCTGGGGATCTTTAACGTGCGCTGGCATCGCATAGCGCACGGAAGCCTCTTTGATTCGCCTCCATCGAAAGGCAGCCGCAGCGGTCGGGTTCGAACCCGGGTACTCCGACACAGTAGTCGGGCGTCCTTCTACTGCACCAATGCACCACTCCGGTGGGGCAAAGCTCACCATGTAAGTACTTTTTTCTGTATCTTATATGAACCGTCCTACTGCCAGGATAACTGCTCGAAATCACGCAGTCAGCAATAGTCAGTTACAAGTCAATTGTATGCCCGATTTTATCAAAACAGCTAGGTTACAATGTTCGCACACAGTACGGATTTCCCGTGCTTCTACCTAGCGGCGGTCGAAGTGGTGAACACATGCAGGGTAGTCAGAAGGGGCGCCCTCCGGTGGGGCATCCCTACTCTTTCTGTTGGCTTCCTTCGTAATTGCTTAAAATGCTTTGTCATCCGTGGTCCGTGGGTTGGTGCGAGGAGGAAAGCTATACGGAACCCACACGCACATCAGCACTTCCACTCCTCCAGCTGCTTCCAGGGCAATGTTTGAGACCGAAGCAAAAGCTTTAGTAAGGCGGTCATGAGCCATGTGAGAACAATCAGTGGAGTAAGTATATTTAACTTTGTCTAAATGACGCTGAAAAAGACAATGCAGAGCGGAAAATACTACACAAGAAATGAGCCTGAAAACACAAGATAATAATAGATATAGATGCACGTAGCCTATTTTTTTTTATTCCCGGAGCATTGCTAAGCGCATCCTAGGGAGCCACTCGAGCCACTCCAGAGGAGTGGCTCCCTAGCCTAATTCAACAAACAAGTGGAAACAAAATCTGTCTGCTGGTTGCAAAACTAAATTGATGTAAATATATTTCTTGGCTACTTTTATCTCACTGTACATCCCGGCAGTTTATTAACGTGCTGATCACCTCTTTTTATATGCTTCACTTTGAATATCATCTTCATTTTTTCCATTCTTTAGACAAAATTTCTTTCAGGCAGTTTATTAGGGCTTATTCACTGTCACAAACCATTAAGCACTCGTTGATTGTTCACCTAAACATGAAACGTTGTGGAAAATATAAATGAACAAAGCACAGCTTTACTAAAAGAGTACAAAACAACGTTTCTGTTTTCGTACTTGTTTCTAACAATCGCTTTTTGAGTAGAGAAGGTCCGCTACTGGTAACCTGCTGCGGCGCCGCCATATTGTTCCATCCTGTAGGACAAACATGGCAAAAAGAACTAAACAGATAATTTGTTTTAGATTTTTTTTTGCGGGTACATCCAACGCAAAACGCTTGGTTAGAAGAACGGCTAGTTAGGCCATTTGTTACTGCCTCATAATGAGCGAACTGCAATAGGTAAAAATGTAACGAACGGGAAGCCCTATAAACGTACAATGACGTACGAATGTCGGGGCGTTCCTGGTAATTATTTTTCCGTTCCTGAGTTTGGTTTTCTTTTTCTCCGGGAAGTGCTGATAGTTTCAAGCCCATTGACCTTGAGAGATTCACCGTATGCAAAGCTACACATTCGTACCCAACTGTTCGTTCTAGTGTGCTCATTTCATTGAAATCATTAGGAAAAAGCGCTCATTGGCCGGGGGAGGTTCACCTTATACACAGCGAAATAACGATACCATAATATTCGTTCCGGTGTGCTCTTCCCTTTGAAATTAATACAAGAAAAAGCGCATTGTAAACAATTGGTGCCCTTTTTGTACAGTTCAGAAACTTTCTTTTGTCAACTGGCTTGAGCACAAATTCCAATATAATTTAGCAAGCCTGGTAACTATGAAGACAACTGAGACGCGAAACGTTCGCCAGCGAAGGCTATTTATTATTTGCTTTATATATAACAGTTGCACATTCTTCGGGTCCAATAATCTTACACTCACTTGCATCACAAATAGTGCTTGCACCTGGTTATTCCAGTTTTTACTTAAATAAGCTTGATTTTTATAGCTGTAATTTTTATAGCTGCAGTTATAGCTGAGAACCACAGAGCTCAAAATGAAATGAAGGCTTTTCCTTCGAATGTAATCGTGAGTTTGACATATGCATAGAGGTCTCTTTAAATCACCTGAAATTCTAACAGAATATTTGCGCCAAGAATTGTAAAAACATGGCATAATCAAGGGAGCGCGTAATAACAGTTTTCAATGTTGGCGGCTTACCGTCCTATCGCCAGTGTGACTCAGACAGTGCGTGTATTTTCCGTATAGCAGGCAAGTTCATTTAAGAGTTTAGGGACAGATTGATGACGCAATTTGGCCAACCAATTGAAATATGTTTGCCGATAATGTCGTAAAGATGTGCCGATTTTAAGCCCCCACATCACCTCGCGACAGAGTTGGATATCAGGAACAAAGTACAACGTGTCGGAGTCCCACCATGACGACCATTTGCTAAGGGCCATTGTCATAGGAGAGTCACCCTGAAAAGGCTGCGCTTGCTTTTGAACAGTCTGATTTGCAGTAGCTCGGCAGAATGTCGGAAACACGTAGAGCAGAGAATAATATTGGAAAATGAATGTGATGTGGCAGCAGGTTTATTTACTTAGTACATATTTACGAGACGCTGTTTGTAGGCAACATTCTAAAAAATGAGCGGAGCTTTCATCATTCTTAAGAGAAGAATCATGAAATGCTACCCTTCCTCTCCGGTCATATTTCTCTCATTGTTTGCCTTTTATCGGTGTTCGTGGCAGTTCTACACATATATATATATATAATTGGTCTAGAGCAAAAGAAAGGCGCACTATCTGCCACACTTTCTCCAACAATTGGTTGGTTGGTTGCACAACGTTTATTTCCAGCGGAAATGCGCGTCATCTTCCCTGCCCCCGGGATACGTGCCTTGGAAGACGGGTAGTCGTGCGCCCGCGGATTAGAGGCTGGCTGGTAGCCCTTGGCTTGTTGCGGCCTCTTCCGCCAGATGGACGGTGCGGTGCTGGACCGCAGGGTCCGCGCTTTGCAGCAGTGTATCCCAGGCTTCTCTACTTGTAATATTTTGTCCTATCGCTGGAGATTGTGGGCACTCCCAAATTGTGTGGTCGAGTGTCCCTCTCGCCTCAATGTTTGCACAGATCTTTGTCCCTAAGGTCTGGTAGCGCGTGAAACACCGACAAGTATGCGTTTTGACGGTACACTATCGCTACTATCACGTGGCATTCCTTGGCGCGCGTTCATGGATGGAATTGCAAATGGCAGGAACGCCAGACAAGATTAGAGTTGTGGTTGGTTGCTTCGAATTTGGCGACTAATGACATCACTTCTCTGTCGACCAATCAGGTGCGCCGCCCGCGCGGACAGCTTTTTGTCGACGACAGTATGAGCCAATAAAGGCTTTCGCTTTAATATCTCCCAGTGTTCTCTGACATGATCAGTCCTTGCTTGGGGAGTTTAGAGATCGTACAAGCGCAACCACTCAAGATATGCATTGGCTTGCCTCAGCACACCTGATTAAAAATCATGATTAAATAGCTATTGGCAGTATACATTCCCACAAAAAATGCGTGTGTATTCACGCGCCTACTTACAAGATATTATAGTTTTCCAGTGAAGGTCATTCTGGATGAGCGAGTGGACTGCAGAGTTTCAATTGCAATTGGCTGTTATTTATAGCAAATGCAAACAGACTATCCCCTCCTATATCTCCCCTCTAAACTACAATACTGAGCACTCAAACGTTTCTGCGCCTGCATGTTTCTAAATACTAAAAAAATTCATTGTGTTTGTTTAGCGACTTAAGCAACGTATTTTTTATACATCTGACAAGAATATCAGAAATATTTTCAAAGGTACACACACGGATTTGTGTCACCAAAAGCATAGACTTCGAAAGTGGTGATACCCACTGAGAAGTCAAGTCTCCAGTTCGTTTTAAGACATAATTCATCAAACGCTAGGTAGATTGAACGTGTAAGAAGCCATTTCGCATGTATCTATGAAACTACCTGAAACATGGCGCATTTCAAATCTTCTACATTTCTTTACAAATTATGGAAAGGTTTTTTACTTAACACGGCGTATCAGTCCCTGGCGTTAAACGCTGATTAAAAAAATGCACTGCGCTAAAAAGACGATGACTACGCACGTAAAGAACAGGACAAACGTGTCCTGTTCTTTACGTGCGTAGTCCTCGTCTTTTTAGCGCAGTGCATTTTTTCCATCATGTCTATTCCCCAACTCGCCCAACTTTCTACTTTACTGCGTTAAACGTTGCTTAGCTCCTAACAGCTGCTCGTAGCCAAATCCAAAGATGATTGTATTTAATTAGATCCCTCAACACTGTGGCTCAAATGGAAACGACACTAGTCTAATGCCTTTATACAGATATTTCGTGCATCTGTACTTTTACGCGTGCAATTCCACACGGAACAGAAAATGGCAACATTAGTGTCATCATCATCATCATCATCATCAGCCTGATTATACCCACTGCAGGGCGAAGGCCTCTCCTGTATTTCTCTACTTAACCCGGGTAACTTAAAAGCACCAACATTAGTGTGGTGCTTTTCAAACTAATGTTTCTGCCGTTTGGGGCTGCGCCCTCTAAACCGACGTCGTACTCATCATATTTTCATACAGCTACTAAAGAGAGAAGTTGTAACAGGTTTTTTAATCGGACAACCGTTCGCAGGCTGCTCCAGAAGCAAAGAGCGCTCTCGGCATTAGCCTGCGAACTATTGTGCCATTCTCGAGACCGCACACAACTTCGCGTCATCATGCGAGCTTATAGACTTGCCACGGCGTGAAAGCCGCGTTAAAGCTTGCCATTCACGCACATTTTCACTGACGAAGTGGACTCTTCAGAATGCCACACTTGTGGTATTATTGAAATTGCACAGCGTGCTTTTATTCTTTTGTGCCGCATATGTACGTAAAAGTATAACTCCACGGCTTCCTTCGCTTGGACAAAGAGCCTCACTCTGACGCCTTGCTACTGGTTGCTTAGTCTGAAAAATGGAAGACTGCGCAAGCACCAGCTTTTTCCCCATCTTTAATGACGTGATATTCGAAACGCGATTATGATCATAGTTCCTGTATATATTTTCGCACTTCTCACCCCGTTGTCGCCCAGTACGATATCCTTTCTTCTTCTCTTCCACTTTCCCAGTGTAAAGTAGCAGGAAAGATGTTCAAATTTCCGGTCGAACTCCCGGCCTCTTCTTGCAAAAAACTCATCTACCTTGCTTAAGTGAGTGGCAAAATTGCCGTGTTTGCAGCCATGAGAGGAACAAAAGCTTTTGCAGTGTCAATGAGGAAAAAAATAAGGTTGTCTGTACAAGGGTCTCTGTTAGTGTAGAATGTTGACAATATTTGTAACAATGCGCAGGAAGATAAAGCGACCACTAATAACTGCCAATAAAAGCCATATCTTTCTTGCAGGCAAGAGCTTGATGCCGAAGGAAAAAATAAACAGTCTGGGCGCTCCGCTGTAACCTCACTTTTCTGTGGTTTATGTCAGAACTGCTGGAACTCCTGAGGTGAAGCCTGCACGCACTCACGACTGTGCAAATATAATTTCTTCTTTGTTAGGGAAACCAGTATCTCTGTAATGTTGCCATCTCATGAGGAAACGTTGGTTGGTTGGTTTGTGGGGTTTAATGTCCCAAAGCGACTCCGGCTATGAGAGACGCCGTAGTGGAGGACTCCGGAAATTTCGACCACCTGGGGTTTTTAACGTGCACTGACATCGCACAGCACACGGGCGCCTTGCTTTTCGCCTCCACCGAAAAGCGGCCGCCGAGGCCGGGATTCGATCCCGCGTCCTTGGGAACAGTAGTCGAGCGCCGTAACCACTGCGCCACCCCGGCGGGGCCATGAGGAAACGATGCGCCAGCAGGAAACAGTACTGCTAAAATAAAAAAGATATGAAAAGACGAAGGAATGCTGCATCTAAGCTTTTTTTGCGAGCACTCGTGCCATCCTCATGGCCGAGGTTTGTGGATGTGGTATTTTTTTGCGTTGTGCCTGCTCTTACACCCTTTGTTCGCCCACGGGTGCTGCGCCCAGTTCCTGGACCGGCACTTACGACGGCTGGTTGTCGGAAGTGTTGATTGCTCCTAATGAAGGACCCGCGCATCATATGGGTCTTTTGGGTCTTGTATCTTACCTCCTACTTGCCGCAGGGTTCACTTTGAATGCTTAGCTGTTGCTCTTTGGAGCATAGAAAAGGCTGTCTCCAGAACCAGAAAAGCACAAGGGACCTTTATTAAGTACGCCAAGGGAATTCAGCGAACTACTAATTATTTCTTTTTGTCGGGTTCAGTGATTATTGAGTAACCTAACTGCAATTTTGAACACCATATCTATTTTGTCATCGTGTACAAAGTTATTAGAGAAACATAAACCGCGGTAAGGAAATATGAGCTTTACCATATTTATGGCATGAAAATAGCCTTGCAGTAAGTGTAACATACCACCAAATTAGTTTACGACTATTATTTCGAGATCCGAAGCAGGTGCGTTTAACTGCGGTAAGTATGCTGTTCTCGGGACGACTTCGCCATCTCAATCCCAGTCGAAAAAAACTACAGAACTGTGTCAAAAATACGACAAAATATCCTGTAGTTCTGTCGTAACCATCACATTTTTCTGTAGTTCTGTAGTACTCTTCTGTAGTTCTGTAGTTTTTCTGTAGTATATTTCTGTTGTCTGTAGTTCTGTAGTACTTTTCTGTTGTAACTAAAGAAATTTCTGATGTTACTACAGACTGTTCTGTTGTCACAACAGGTTTCCCGTCAAAAACCGCACAGAAATTCTGTCGTGACATCAGAAAATTTTCTGTAGTTTTTTCCGACTGGGATAAGTTAATACTAAAAGGAGAAGATATTTTTGTATTTGCGGACCCATAGGAATGTGCGAAGTGTGTTCTTGCTGTCTAAACTCAATCGATTACCAACTTGCCCAAGCGTCTGTTTTGGCATATTTGCATTCTGCTTCTCCCTAGTTTTAATGTGCACTGAATACGCCATTATACACTTATAACAATCACCAAGAGAGATTTTACAATATGCTGCCACCTTTTAAAATTAAAATCTTTATGAAGCTTGTTTTAATACAAACCCTGAACTTTTTTATTTCATTTAGAAGTGCCGGTATTTCTTTGTAAACAATGCTTTAATTTGTTAAAACGTGACATATTGACGTTTATAGAGCTTACTCACTGACATAGAATATACTTTTGCGGGGCTAGAGGGCCACCCATTCATACAGCTAATAATGACGGAGACAGACAAGGGTAGAAAGAAGGATACATCTATAGCATTGAATTTTGAGTTAGTTTTATTAGAAGAGAGAGTGTTTGTGCTCAGTTTTGTATCATGTGGAAAAGTGGAAGTCAAAGCGTCACATGGTGTCCTGTCTATTTTTCTTCCCTGCTTTTGTGTCTTTGGTTGCTTGTTTTCTTTTGTTTTTGTCAATCATCTATTCGAAAAAAATGGCACGTGTCATTTCATGTTTTCACTTTGGCTGTGTCGCATTGTACATATTTCAAAAAACTCTTCTAGTTTATAATAAAACTAAGCGAAATCCGGCGCTGTTTTTGCCTCCTTTTTATACATGCATGTCTGCTCTAAAAATATCGGTACTGCGGAATTAAGCCTTGCACAACATCAAAATAAGTTTCATACAGTATAACGTATTAATATTTTGAGCTATAAATATTGACCCACCGGCGTTTTACTGTGCTTCATGGTGGCTGTTAGCAATGGGTTATTAGATGGACACCCACGCCGAGTTTCTGCATACACAATGCCGCAGCTCAGTGCACTGTCCCTAATGCACTAGTTGAAGTGTTTTCGCAACTGGATGGATATTAGCCGTCCTACTTCTCGCCTGGGTATCCCAGGCACTGGTGCAAAAGACCGGGCGTGTGTTGCTGACATAAGCGGCGCATGCATTAGGCTAGCCTAGCATCACAATAAAGGAGGACCAAAGATATTGTCACCGACAAATTTGGTAACCAGCAGAACTGGGCTAGGCTTCTCAGTGAAGCGAAACTCGAGAGAGAAGAGGTCGACGCTCAGCCATGTACCAAGATATGGTTGGCCACTTGTTGCCGCCAGAAGATGAACAGCGGTGTGGCATTACCCCATCCCTTCCAATAGGCATAGACCCGTTGCTGCAAAAGTAGAGGCACAATGGAGAAGTGGGGCAAGCTATACGGGTGAACGTGGCTCTGAGTTGACCATAAAAACGGTTTAACGGTTTTAATACGGCTTAGTTCTGGCGACCTAAACTATTTCAGACCTCGGCTGTAGAGAGGAACGGATAGTGCCTTGAGATAAAACCTCGTATTTTACGGCGCTGAGGCGGCGGAGATTCACTTAGGGGCCCAAGTAACGCCAAAGGAGCTTTACAGAGTATCCTCGTAACCGGATTGGGCTCCACACCCAGACATTTGTCGGCGGGCATATAAGTCACCGCTCGGTGTCGCAGGTTCTAGCGCTAGTCGTCGTGTTCTTGCTGGTGCCAAATTCGCTGGTGGTGTACGTCTTCTGAGTCACGAATAAATTGATCAGCCGCCACGATAGTGCAGGGAATAGAATCAGGATGAAGCATGGAATCCAGCATAGTCAAGGGTTGGCGTCCAGGAACCAATTGAAATGGAATGAAACGTGTAGTTTCGATGAGCGCAGTATTGCATGCGAACGTGACCAATGGCAGGCTTCGGTCCTATTTCCCAAGATTGTTGTCTACATACATAGACATCATATCGGCAATTGTCTTGTTAAGCCGCTCAGTCAGGCTATTAGTTTGAGAATGATTGGCTGTTGTCAGGTGACGGATACTGCCACTGAATCGAAGGATTTCGCTCATGAATGAGTTTTTGCTTAAACGAGCTTCTCATGTAATTTAAACTACCGTCGGGACATCGTATCGAAGCAGAATGTTGTGAATGAAGAAAGGGGCAACTTCGGCTGCGGTACCATGGCGAATGGCCTTGGTCTTAAAATAACGGCTGAGGTAGTTAGTGGCAACCGCTATATACCTGCTACCCATGAAGGACGCCGGGATGGGCCGATTAAGTCCATGCCCACTTGTTGAAATGGAAAGTTTGGAGATAGGTGGGCTGCAGGAGCCCAGCTGGTTTAGTCGGTGGTGTGTTCCATCGCTGGATCTCATGGCAGGTACTGACGTAGCGGTGGGCAGCGGCAGCTAGCCTGGGTCAGTACTGCTTTCGGCGTATCCGTGCCAGTTTGCGAGAAAAATTGGGAACGCCGGAAGAAATGTCGCCGTGGCACGCATGAAGAACTTGGTCATGAAGCGTATTTGGGTACTACAAGCAGATAAGCAGTTTCTGCTTGACTACCGTTCTTTTAGAGCATTTCGTCGCGCAAGCAAAATGATAATATACCGGGCCTGAAGAGCCGAGGAGGAGCTGGCACGGTTCCTTCGAAGTATTGAATGAGGGGCAGAAGTTCGTGGTCGGCCCGCTGCTTTATGACTTAAGTGTACGTCGTGATGACATCGAGGAACTCTGAATCGTCTTTGGAGCCGACCGTGAGGCAGAAAACAGGGGCGCGAGACAGAAAGTTAGCATCATTGTGTTTCTGGCCGGACTTGTGCACGATGGTAACATCGAATTCTTGCAACGGTAGGTTTTTGTTGCTATGGAGCAACATACCACTCGCCGCGGCGGTTCCCAACCGGTCCGCCGCCGTACTCGCAGCCTCGGCCGAGATCCGGCATCCTTCCGTGCCGACATCGAGTGCCATGTCCGGGGACAACTTGAAGACTTCTATGATAGTCTTCGGTTGCTGACAACCCCGTCCATTGAGGAGTCCCGTCGCAACCTTGTCCCCCCTCCTGCCTCAGGGCCTCCACTGCCCCAGGTCTCTTCATCTCCGACCGGTAGCCGCAGCCCATCGCCCCCTGTGACCCGGTTGAGAGCGGCGCAATTCCTGAAGGATCCTGCCGACAACCCACCTCCCAAGCCTCAGCGCAAAGGAAAGACCAAGCGCCAACAGCGCAAGGTCACCGACGATGCCGCTGCAACAGCCGAGTCGTCCGACTCGTGCCGATCACCTGTTTTGCTCCCTACCGGACAGCCAGAGGCGTCTCTCCAGGCACTCGAGGCTGTCATATCTGGTGAGAGCAACACTTCATCTACTACCTTTCCAGCTGGAAAAGAAGACCTTGCCTCCCAGCTCAAGGCACTGGACGAGGTACTCGCAACTGCGAGCCGCCTCCGCAAGCCTCGTTCCTCCGGACCTTCGCAAGAGCTCACTTCCCAAGGTGAAGTAACTCTGCATAACTCCTTTGCAGCCTTAGCCGAGGATCTTGACCATCAAGATTCTGACAAGACCGCTGCCCTACCACCCTCCGGTTCGCCTCCTGAGGTCCCCTGGTTTACCTCCTCTGATTTAACTCAGGACCAGGCTAACAACTCCACCACGGCACAACAGCCTTCCCGCTCCAACCATCCGGCTCCTGATCACGATCGGGATACCGGTGGCTGGACTACGGTCACACGCCGTATCAACCGCCCCAAGGTGACTCGTGTGTCCACGGTGCTGTTCACCCCTCGAGAGAAGAACACTTCTTTCAGGGCAACCATCAAGGAACACATGAGTGCCTATCTTTATGGCCAGCCAGGGGTCATCGAGGTCCGGCTCAACCGGAAACGAAACATCGTGGCTGCTGATGTGTCATCGCAAGAAGCCCGCGATCACCTCCTGACCCTCAAGTCCCTCCTCGATATTCCCGTTCGCTCGTTCGAGGCTTCCCGCATGGACTTCCATGTGGGCACTATCTTCGGCGTCGATCGCGAGGTCCGGGAACAGGACATTGCCGAGGGCATTGAGGCTGATGTTGAGATACTCGGCGTCCGTCGTCGAGGCCACCCTGTCTCCGTCCGCTTCGCTGCCCCTCCACCTGACCATGTCTACATCAATGGGATGAAGTTTGCTGTTCGACCACTGAAAGCTCGTCCCCTCCAGTGCACCCGCTGCGGAGCCTTTAATCATGTCTCCGCCGCTTGCACCACGCCTGATCGCTGCTCCATCTGCGGCGGATCACACCACACTCGGAAGTGCACTTCTAGCACTCCCAAGTGTTTCCATTGCGGAGGTCGGCACCGGGCTGCTGATCCCTCGTGTCCCAAGTGGCGACACCAACAGCAGCTAACCACGGCTCTCCGCAAGACAACAACACCTGAAGATCGGCGGCAAGTGCTCAATGAGCTCCGCCCTCTTCAGCCCACTGGGTCTGGGTCTACCCAGTTTGAATCCTACTCAAAGGCCCTCCAGTCACGGAGTCCTAAGCACCCCAGCAAACCAGCTAGGGAGCCCCCTCAGCAACCTGTGGCGGTGGATATCCAAGCCACACTCACTTCGGTAACCGAAGCGCTACGACTTGCTGTCCAAGCGCTCATGACCCAGCTCCCACCCAACTCTGGCGCTCGCCGATTGGGAGAAGCTGCTGCTCTCATTACTGGGAGCCCTACCACTCGCCATCATGGCCAGACGTAGGAACAGACGCAACCCTGCTCCCAGGAGACCGCGTGTCTTGCAGTGGAATACCAACTCCCTGCGAGTACGACACGCGGACCTCAAAGATTTAATCCTCCAGAAATCTCTGGAATTTGATGTCTTTGCTTTACAGGAGACCCGAGTCCCAGCGGAGAACCTCCGACTACCAGGATTCACCGGGTACTCTGGCCGCTCATGCTGCTCCAATCAGGACTGCAATGATGCCCCCTGCCTGGATCTTTCGCATCCACAACACAGGCCCCGCACAGCCATCTATGTGAGGAGTGACATACCCCACACACTGATGGATGTTGCCCAACCTGACCTAGGACAACTGGAGATCTGTGCCGTGCGCGTCCGTATGGGTGACACGGACACTACAGTTGCTTCAGTTTATGTCCCTCCAGGAGTTCCTTGGGACCCCTCCTGCCTCATTGCCCTTCATTCCCGTCTAGGTAAGGATGTCCTTATCTGCGGGGATTTCAACTCCCACCACAGGGCATGGGGCAACCAGTCCAGCACCACCCGAGGCAAAAAGCTCTTGGACGCCATCAACGCTGCTGGCCTTCGTTTCCTACAGCCTACCTCCCCAACCTTCATTCGGCCAGGACGATCTTCTTTCATCGACCTGGCTCTCATCTCTGATGCCTGCCACTATTCGTGGGCCAGAGCACCTGACTCTTTGGGCTCGGATCATTTTCCCATCTTCCTTAACCCCTCTGTGAGGGGCAGGAGGAGGGAAAAGCTCTACCCCATTACCAAATGGGCCGAGTTCAGAGAACGAGTGAAAGACATCCCACTTGCAGGTGACTTCCTGGATTTTCTTGGACGTTGTGCCAAGAACTCCACAATCACCTGCGCAGTACCACTACATGCACCGGTCCCGGACCTACGTCTACTCGGACTTAGGGCCTCCAGACGAAGGGCTGAGCGAGTGGCCGAGCGCACCCACCATCCCGAACATTGGAAGGCCTTCCGCAGGATTGATGCTTGCTGCCGTCGTCAGGCCAATCGTCGTTCCCGGGAAAGCTGGGCCAGCATTTGCCGGTCCATACAGTCAGCCAGACAGTCCTCTGCTGCCTGGCGCATCCTCAAATCCCTTTTGCAGGTTGCCTCCAATCGACAACCTGTCCTGGGAGCAGCCATCGCAAGAGGCATTTCCTTTCAAGACTTGGCAGAGCAACTTGCCGACTTCCTTTCCAAGTCAGCCACGCCCCCCCCATCCGCTGGACTTCCAGTGGCGAATCACCCTTCGCCCCTTCGGGCTACCCCTTCACCACCAGCAGCTTTGGCACAGACCATCTCTGCCCTCTGCAATGAACCCATTGCCCCTCATGAGCTTCAACGTGCCCTCAACCGCTCGAAGAAGAAATCAGCTCCTGGCGCTGACGGACTTACACTCCAGATGCTCCGTAATCTGGATGCCCCGGAGAAGAAGCGCCTCCTCGCAGTCTTCAACGACACATGGGGCAGCAGCATACTACCGGACAACTGGAGAAATGCCATCGTTGTTCCCATCCTTAAGCCCCGTAAGCCGGCTAAACAACTATCCTCCTACCGTCCTGTATCTCTTACATCTGCAGCCTGCAAGACCATGGAGTTCATTGCCCTGGAACGACTTACATGGATCGCCAGAGCAACCAACTTCCTTCCAGAGATGCAGACAGGATTTCGGAAGCACCGCTGCACTGCAGACTCTATAGCAGATGTGGTCTCCACCCTTGAGGAAGCCAAATATGCGGGCGATATTGTCTTCCTGGTCCTACTGGATGTCTAGTCCGCTTTTGACAACCTGCCCCATACCATCATTGAGCAGGCTCTGGATGCCCTTGGAGTGACTGGGAAACTGCGTAGCTTTGTCTCGGCGTTCCTCTCCAATCGCACCTTCCAAGTTCGAGTTGGGCAAACACTTAGCTCTCCTCGTCCTGTTACATCTGGGGTTCCCCAAGGATCAGTCCTCAGTCCTTGGCTGTTCAACCTCGTCCTAGCTGGCCTGCCGAAGTTCGTTCAGCAGATCAGAATCCACAAAGTTTCCTGCTCCATCTATGCAGATGACATAGCCCTCTGGATCCGAGCTCCAAAGAGACGTATTGTCTCCGCTAGGAAGGCTATGCAACAGGCACTGGACGGCGTCCAGTACTTCCTATCATCTAAAGGATTGACCCTCTCGGCTACTAAGTCTGAGGCCCTCGTCTACCATCCCAGAGGAGCACGGAGTTCCCGCCGTCTTGCAACTTTGCATATCGAAGGAACCCCTCTTCCATGGAAACGCCAGGTGAGATACCTAGGTCTCACAATTGACGACCGTCTCACCTGGATCCCAGCTGACAAAGCCCTCATTCCCCATCTCGATCGTGTAGGAAGAGCAGTCCAGCGTCTCCTTGCTAATGGCAATGGTTGCTCCTCCACTTGGGCAATCAAGCTCTTCGAGGCAGCGGCGACTTCGGTCATCCTATATGCCCTTCCCTTCGTTTCCCTTCGGTCGACTCGAGTCATTCGTCTCGACACGATTCGAAGGCGTTGGATTAGAAGATTCCTCGGAGTCCCTCAATCCTCACAGATTCCCGCTACCCTTGCGGAAGCTGGTATCTACCCTCTGGATCTTCTCCTCGCCCAGAGGGGACTGACACACATTGATCGTCTCAGCCATGCTCCAGATGGTGCCTCACTCCTAGCACGGCTGCACAGCAAATCCCATTCTCGTATGGGTAAGCTGTATACAGTGTACAGAGAAATCATCGGTCCTGTCCCAGGTTTCTCAGTCCTACCCCCTCCACCCAATCGACCCCCAATTCCTGTCTTTTTGGATACGGATGGTCACACCAAACGTCACACCCCTGTAGCTGCCTTCCAGCAGACAACTGCAGCCCTCCTTGAGGAGTGTAGAGAATCTACACTCCTCTTTACGGATGGCTCGGTTCGACCCGCTACCTTCCAAGCAGCTGCTGCTATGACAGCACCGCAGCTAGACCAGTCTAGGTCCTGCCGCCTGTCATTCCCTGCCAGTTCAACAGCTGCTGAGCTGGCCGGTCTACACCTAGCCGCACAGTTCATCGCTTCCAGTGTCCCTCCTGGACCTGTGAATGTTCTGTGCGACTCCAGATCTGCTCTGCAGCTCCTGACTATCTACCACGGCACCAACCTCTCGGTGAACATTCTCCGAGCCCGTCTCCTAGCCCTTCAGGACTCGGGGTATCAACTGGCCCTACATTGGGTTCCAGGACATACTGGAGTCCAGGGCAATGAAGAGGCGGATGCCTTGGCCAAAGCGGCGCATGACAACGGCGCCCCAGTCACTGAGGCTGTCACACCTTTTGACTTTTCAAGACCCCTCTTGAGAAGGTCGATAAGGTCTTTCCATCCTGACCGTCGTATTGCCGCTGGTGAACATCTCCAACGGCTCTCTGACAAACTTTCACGGAAGGACAAATCCCTCCTCCTACGACTTCGAATAGGCTGCACGTGGACTCCGTCCCGCATGTATGCCTGTGGCCGAGCTCCCAGCCCAGCCTGTCCCTCTTGCGGCAATACTGGCACACTGGGACACTTGCTCCTCGTGTGTCCAGCCTCCGCTGGCCATCGCCAGAAACTTCTGAATGGCTATCGGAATCTTGGTCTCCCTGCTGATACCGAAGGGCAATTGCTCTTCCCATCTCGGAACCAACTCTCTGCTCACCGGCTCCTCCTGACTTATCTGGAGGAGTCTGGCCTCAGCTCTGTTCTGTAGGCCTGCATGGGCCCATAGTGCTTCGTGCGGAAATGGCGGCGACATAGGCGGCGTCAGGAACCTTCCCCTCTCCAACCTTCCCCTAAACCCAACTTCCCCTTCCCCCTGGTCACCAAGAGTGATGCCACAAAGATGGCCAACATAAGACGTGACCAGTACCCCCTCCCCAAAAATAAACCATAGTCACCACCACCACCACCACCCACCCAACGGAAGCCTCCATCCAGTAAGCCGCCCCGAAGGATCTTTCTGGTTTCCCACCCAACATGTGACTGATAGTCGCTTACGACACGAACGGGCGGCCGTACAAGTACGGATGAAATTTCATGGCTGCCTACTCAAAAGCGATGCACTCCTTTGCCGTACTTGAATAATGAACATCAGAACGGGACAAAATTAGACTGGCGTAAGCAACGAAGCGTTCCGTACCGTCCTGCAACTGAACAAGTTGCGCACCGAGGCTAACGTTACTGGCATCCGTGTGCACTTCCGTGCCGGCCTCTTCGTGGAATTGGCCAAGTACAGGCGTACATTAGAGACGAGATTTGAGTTCCGTCAAGGTTTATTCCTAGTCGTGGCCTCAAAAGAACGGTTCGGCGTCTTTGGTCAGGCTGTTCACAGGCTCAGTTAGGTTAAATAAATTGTGAACAAATCTACGATAGTATGCGAAGAGGCCGAGAAACCTGCGCAAGCTCCGTTAATCCGTTGGCTTGGGGAATGAATCTACAGCGGCCGTCCTTTAAGAGTCTGGGCTAAGGTCTCGAGCGCTCACAATGGGGCCGAGATACTTCAGCTCATTAAAAGGCGACATTTTTCGGGTTTGAAACAGAGATTGCCACTTCAGGCCAGAGAGCACGGTGTCCATTATTCGTTGGATTGTGACAGGGGCATAGCGAAGGCCAAACGGGAGGACATCAAACTCATACAAACCATCTCGCGTAATAAAGGCGGTCTTCTCTCTGTCTCGTTCATCAACCTCTATTTGTAAATTCCACTGCGGAAGTCAAGTTGCGAAGGTAGGTGGCATTACGAAAGCGATCGAGGGAGTCGTCAATGCGTGGCAGGAAGTACAAATCGTTTTTGTAGCATTTTTGAGGCGTCTGTAATTAACACAGAACCTCAAGGTTCCATCCTTCTTCACAACAAGGACAACAGGTGAAGCCCAGGAGCTCGTTGACGGTTGGATAACGTCGTCTTGGAGCCTTTCTGTTACTTGACGGCGGATCGTGTCAACTTCTTTTGAAGGACGTTGATATAGTGGACGTTGGTCGTCGGCAACCAAAATTCAGTGCTTCGTTAGTGGTGTCTGTCTGACCTTGGAGGTAGATGCAAAACAGTCGCGGAAAGAGGTGATAAGATTCTCCACGCAGGGTTTCTGACTGGACAAGAGGTGTGGGTTCACACCTGTCTTAAGGGCTGTAGACGCCGCATTGTTGAGGTCTGCCGTGTTGGAAAAAGAGCAGTGGCCTGTACACTCTCCAAATTCTTCAAACTAAGCGACCGTCATTGTTCGCCGTGAAATGCTGAAGTTCACACAAAACGTTTGTCTCTAAAAGTTCAGGTCACCCATGAACAAGTGCGACAAGGCCCCGAGCTATACAAACTTGTCGAGAGAGAAGCAGTTCGCTTCAGCAAAGCCTCGCGTGCAGTGCTCTGATCCCATTCGGCTGTAATGAACTTGGTCACGTGTGGAGGGATGGTTATGGGTTCGTCAAAGACGTGCAACATTGTTTTCAGGAAATCCGTGTTGCAATCAATGGCTCACTTGGTTGAAAATGACACCATGAGCAGCTCCCGAAGGTCTATAACCGCATTATACTCTTCAAGAAAACCCATACCGAGAATCAGGTCTTTGAGCCCTTTTGAATAAGGCAAAAGTGCCAGTGAAAGTACATCCGCGGATCTTTGTGCAGCAAATGCACACACCAATAGACATCATCACACTGCCACCGGTGGTGCTCATCATTGGTCCAGACCAAGCCGTCAGAACCTCACGGAGTGCCATGGCGATCTGGCTACTCATTACAGAAAAATCGACACCGGTATCCAAGAGTGTGGTGACATCACAGCTGTCGGCGGTCGCAAAAAGTTTACCGGAAACAATGCATTGGTAAGTTCGTCGGATCATATCATCGCCGCTCAAGCCTTCATGTCAAATTGTCGAGTGGAGGCTGTTGGATCTGAACTGCAGCTCCGAAATCATCTCAAGAGTTCGCCGTGTTAAGTTTCCCAACGAGGTGTGCCTCTGAAGTATCCAGAGGAGGATTGAATGGGTGATGCAAAGCTCCTCGGGGATGACAATCGCACCTGCCGTTGCGGTGAGGTCGGGTACTTCTCGTCAGATGCCACGTATTCCTCAATATACTGTGGTCTTTCGCCATTGCGGGGTCGAGGCGCGTTCGGCCGAAATCCTCTAAAACCTATTCTCCGATATGAATAATTTCGAGTAATATAGCCAGGCTCCCCGCAGTGATAACAGAGCGGCCGTTTGCTGGGCATACAACTCAAGTGCGCTTTGATGATAGAGGGATGCAGGTCTTCTTGCTACTCTACGGGGCGCAGTTAGCGGGGAGATGGTCCGGTAACTGGACGGAATGGATGCGGCTCGAGAGAAGGTCGACGTAGGACATCGCTATAAGTCATAAAGCATGGCTCCGGCAGTGGTGCTGGTGGTGGCTGCACCACTCGCCGGATTTCATCACGGATGACTTCGACGGTAGAAGACCTAATTGTAGGTGGAGGATCTAAGTGGCGGTTGTGCAGTGCTTCGCAAACAATGCTCCTCAAAAGCTCTCGCAATGCCTCGTCCCTGGCTGCTAGCACGGATGCGCAGTAGTGTGCTGCCGCTACGCTTGCTGACGGCTGGCAGAAACAGAGGAAATATTTAGCACAGCACCTCCGCATACCATGATATATATTCAAGCAGTCAAATGAAGAGACGTGAACTTTAGCTGTTTGAACGTAGCTGATGACAAGAAGGCAACGGAATGTCTCTGCCTTTCGGTTAAGAGATAGGGATGTTAAAGTTTTTCTTCATTCTAAGGTGTTCACGCCTTATACGTCATTGATGTTACGTGAATATATGAAGTTTTGGAAAAAGGTGAGCCGCACAGGAAAAATATATTTCATACCTATTAAAGGGATGAAATCCATCAGGATTAAACACCTGAAACGCAATGTCTGAAGAATAAATGATTGATAGATAAGCACGTTGGCAGTCTAGAAAAAATGCACCTTTGTCAAAATTTGACGAACTTTTTAGGGCACATAACTTAATATTCTACGAACAAATAATCAGTAATATGTGTTTGCCGTAACGAAATTACTGTCTTGGCCAACGGGCACCACACAACACTTTTTTTATGCATTATCATAGACAACTACTAATACACTACCGATATCCTCAGTTCTTACTTGTGCAGTGTCACCCCCGGCATGAAAGCGGGTAGCAGAAGTAGCGGCAAGTAGCAGTAGCGAGTGCAGCGGTTGCGAATATATGATATTGTCAATTTGTAAAGGTCTTCTCACGAAATCAGACATGTGAAAGGAGACACGAAATACAAGTTCTCAGTGATTTTGCGGCGTATTTTATAGTTTCAAAATTTCTTACTAACAAAATATTTTCTCCCAGTGTGCCTTAAGAGGGAGGGCTTTATCAGTTTTAGGGGAAAGAGGTAATATTTTAGAGACTATTCTAAAGAAGGAGTTATAGGAGGAGTACTTCTGTCTGTGATGTGGTCATATCGTAGTGTGTTTTTAGTAATATTATGCACTTTCGCGCGTAACGCGCTTGATTTAAAACAAAACGTGGTGTTACCTTTATTTATAGCTAGCTCTGCGTTCGAGGTAACAAATACAGCTGAAGCCTTCATCAGAGGATGGATGGTCACTACAGCATATAAGGCCTCAAATCTGAACTGTTACCTTAATATGCTTTTTGAAACCGGAATAAGACTCTTACGATGACAGGTTTCTTGCATTAGGAATGACACTCCATATACCATGTTTTCGAGACGCAGTGAAATATGAGATTGCTCGGCCCAGTCCAATAGTAAAAATTTGACAAACCCGCGAAATAGAGATTGTGTGCTCCTACATTCGACCTTATTTACGATATAATATGGTATAAGACATTACTTTCCATGGCCTCCATATTTCTCTCTCGGTGGTTGTCACAGCGCACAAAAGTGCGAAGTGCAAGCTCAGCGGCTGGACTTACCCGAGCTAAGGAAATCATTTCTTTTCAGGCACACTGCATTAAGACAAACAGTTAGGCTAGCTGGATTTTCTTATCTAGTCATAATTTCAATGTCCAATTACCGTCCACCATATCGTTAAGAATTGTAACAAACATTGCCGGTAAGAGACTGCGACCTAATAAGCACTGCTGTCTGTTGGTGCAAGAATAAAAGCTACAAAAGGCCTTAAACAATTATATGTGAGTACCGGCGGGGCTTTCGTTTCATTACACGCGATTTTCACTAGCTCATGAATATCGAACCTAGAATTAATTTTCCCAAGTCGCCATGTGCCTAAGTGCGCACTGATATGCAAATGAGAAACGTTCTCGCTTGACGCAATGTCAGTTACACTGTGAAGAGAGGCAAGTCCTGTAGAATATTGAGTTAGTTTTTAGCTTGTGAACTAATCGCAGAAATTTCAGATAAATGTATAATTTTGACGTTTCCTCTATATCAGAACGGAATAGAAGGGAGGTTAACTAGGCGATGCCCAGTAGTCTACCTTACATGTTTAGAGGTGGATAAATGGCAAATACGACAAGAAGGCGAAAGATAACTGAGGAATAGGTGACATGAAGCTGGGGCGGCGCCGCGCGCGCTTATTCCTTACTGTCAAAACGCTAAAATGAAAATAAATAAAAAGGGAACATTTTCTGCCTGTTTAAAAAAATAAATCAACACAAAATGTCTTAAGAACATCATATCATCGAGGGTATCTTCATAACGCGCTCTAGAGTACCTATTTTGTTTCCAAAAAGTAAGCGCCCCGCCGGGGTGGCACAGTGGTTACGGCGCTCGACTACTGTTCCCAAGGACGCAGGATCGAATCCCGGCCTCGGCGGCCGCTTTTCGCTGGAGGCGAAAAGCAAGGCGCCCGTGTGCTGTGCGATGTCAGTGCACGTTAAAGAACCCCAGGTGGTCGAAATTTCCGGAGTCCTCCACTACGGCGTCTCTCATAGCCTGAGTCGCTTTGGGACGTTAAATCCCACAATCCAATCCAATCTAAAGTGTAAGCAAAGGCTGAGCCTGCATGGATACCAAATGAAACCTTTAAATGAAACGCATCGCATGTGCAAAGCAGACATGTGCACATACATGGCTTTATTACAATAGAAGCTGTCAGAATTTGTGCTTGGATTTTCCCCCATCGCGGTAAGGCTCTGTAATTCATTAAAATTGAATTGTGTGCATAGTGCTAGACAACGAAGGCAGTATTTAGGGCAAACTTCTGAGGTGATCCCTTGCTGCCTGTCGCCGTGAATCTCCTTCCAAAGCCACCGCACCAAATTCCCGTTTGGGATTTCTTAATCAGGAACCATCCAGACAGATAATTAGAAAGCATCGCGGTGCTCCCTGAAATGCCTCATCTCGTGCAGATGAACCGCTTGAGTTGGCAGACCGCCATTGCTGCGCGTGGAACCAACCGCACAGATCGATGGTTTGTCTATAAGGGCAGAGCGTTTGCAGTGGAAGGGCTGCTAGGGCCCTCGAGCGGCTATAATTTTGCTTCTTTTTATTTATTCTTAAAACGTTTGCGCAACTGAAAAATACCTTATGACGTCGTTTCAGTGCTTTAAGCGATTACAACAAAATGTCTCACCTTTATTCACCACCCACCAAACTGTCTACCAAGTGCGATTATCTAACAGCCTCCTATGCTCCATATGAAATTCGCCATGTTATACGCTCGCCTCAATACGGTCCCAGACGTAGATCCCAACGTCTGCAGTTTAGGCCAATAGCGGCCTGTCCTTTACGTCATGTAACGTCATTTTGACATCACTATATAATGTTCATGCATGACTTATTTCCGGCTACCCATCATATGCCTTGAATAACATCAAGCAACCTTGGAGTAATATCAGGCAAGCGTAACGTGAAGCAACCTTACTTTGGTTAAGTGCGCGTTCATGTCAACGGCCAGCCAGCTCCTGCTGTGACATTAGAATCAGCCTGCCATGACATTTAAATTCACTTACCCTTATGCCACGGGTAGGAGGTGCCACCCGGGTCGCTCCTTTCGTATGGGACGGTGATATCAGAATCCGCCTTCCAGAACCCTTTGCATTCACGTTACCCCTAGGACACGCAGGCACTTCATACGACTTGGTTAAAGCGGCACTTTATATGTAGGCTGGCAACTTACGTTCTCGCGTCATACCTTCAGAGGTTGAAGTTAGTGTCCCCAATAATGTAGCATCTGACACTGAAAGGGCGAAACAGGGGAATAATGTAGCCGGTAAAAGAAGCTTGCGTTTCCATATAGGTGTAACCAGAGCTGAACCAAAGCAATTTTTGTTTTAACACTCTTTAATGAATTGACTTTTTGCCGTTAGTCTGGATTGCATGTATAAAATTCAAATGTGTAAAAGGCTCAATGTTAGGTGTTATGAAAACTGAAGCGAAAGCTTCATTATGGCAGCCAGTTCGAGCCTTCACCGTCAGTGTCGGTGGAGTTTTGAAAGGGCGGCAACTAGGGTCTCTCCTTTTGTGTGGGAGGGGGACATTATGATACGCCTACCATGACATTTGAATTCATGTTCCCCGTATGCCTTGCAGTCCCGTTAGTTACAGGCATAAATTGAATTCTGCATAAAACGCCGGCGAACTTTGACGCGTTCAACGGAACGTTGTGTTCCATGCAACGCTCGCTCACCGGCAGGCAAACTTCCACCGCTCCACATTCGTTTCAGCAGCATTGAACACTCTCGTTTTTATTAATTGGGAATATTTGAGGAGGGAGCAAAGACCTCTGTGCATAAAGAACATTCTTGTTCGGCAGTTCTGCTATGATGCAGTAACTGGGAAAAGTTACTGGAATGTAAAGAGAGGTGCTTCTGCAGCGTACATGACGCATTTATCTAATATTGATAAGCATTGTTCCTTGTCTCTTGTGAGAAATGCTATTCATGACCACCTAACCAATAAGTAACAGACCTCCATCAAGTGTAATAGAATGAATGAATGTAACGTGGAAGCATAGAAACCGACGAGAACCTCTCACTTCACATTGATCAGTGAACGAATGTCTACAATAAATTCACGAGATAGAACGAGCTCTGAAACAGGGCCTCAAACCATACCCAATGTAAAAAAGGCATTGTTCCTAAAATTGTGGTGAAATTCTAAGAGACCATGGGTGACCATGTTGTGCTAGCTCTCTTCGAAAAGCGGGGTGGCCTTTTTCATTTGGCGCATCTTAATAAATAGCTTCTTGTTGTCCATTCCTGTCATACTGACTCACGCTTCAGATATCATTTTTGGTGCGCGAAAGTATTACGCGGTGGTGAAAAAACACTGTGCGAGTTTAGGAGCGGGTGAGTTTTGAAGAGCCACAGAATTTTAGCCGCAGTAGTGCCACAGCGCTTTTCTGCCAACATGCCAGTGCTCGACTGTGACATGTATTAATTTTGAAGCAATTATGAAATATTATAAGACACAGTTATTCATACTGGTATGGGAATGATTCCAGTGTCTTATGCGCTGCAAATTACGCTTCCAAATGTATTATTGCACTCTCAATGAGTAGCTAAATTGCTATATAACACGAATCAGCTGCGTGTTTTAAAATGATTTGAGGCCACTGTGAAATATTACAGGCTTCGTTTCGTGAATATATTGAAATGGTTTACATTTCATAAGCGTAACAAATGTTCGCCTTTGAGGTTGGATTCTGTTTACTACGAGTAATTCAGCAGTCCATTGAAAACCAGTGAGGGGCGCATTTAAAAAGCTTAAAAACTAAAATATTGTAGGACACTCTGAAAATATTAATACAAATGATCTAATCTTTCCGTTTTTATTAAAAATTCCGTATTGAATAATGAGGAGGTGTATAAAGTAGGGGCTTCAGTCAAACAGACGGTACTTTTTTGGTTATAGGGCACTAGATTATACCCTTTAGGAAATATTGCGAGTACGATTAATTTCTTTTGTAAGGGAAGGAGAACATGGTAGAACGTCGCGTACAAATTCTCTAGGGAATGTAACAATACCGCTGTAGCAGATGTATTTGGAATGGCATAAAAGTTTTCACATCTAAGTGTGAACAAATATCTTTTCTAGCAGCATAAGAACTCATGTTATATAAAGCTGAAAAATACGGCTTGATAATCGCGGACACTTTCACCTTTGTACACAAAGTTAACTTGAGAAATAGGAAAACAGCACGGGATCAAGAATCGGAGGGCACCATTCCGGAATCAATTACCAAGAACCTGAGTGGGCAATGTCAGTGAAATCTGTTCAATCCATATAGGCACCTTCGACAGTAGTTTAGAAAATTATGACGAATTTATTTCATGTCGAAAAATATCTACTAGTAAAATTAGAAAAGCTTCTTTGGCATTTCCAATTTTCCGTAGTTTTTGCTAGGCTTATTCTTCCGTACTGCAGATTACATTATGTTCAACTCTCCCACTAAACCTTGAACGCCACAGCTGTTAGCTTCGTGACTGGTATTTAGAAATGCAAAAAGAATAATAGTGCATAGAAGCCTCCACACAATAGAATATAGTGTTCAAGGCGCTGGATTTCAAGGCAGCCACGAGAACATGTTTCAAGCTTCGAGCCACTAGAGAATCTTGCAAAAAAGAAAGTTAATCCTCTTCGGTTCACTAATTTCTGCGTCGTTTTATCTGCATTGTTGTCAACAGCCCCCAGACTCCAAAACAAAATATCTGCCGCTTTGTGAAACTTTCACTTATGTCTATGCTAACAGCCACAAGAACTTTATCTTGTAGAAGTTTCACTCTTTACATTCGCGTGAACACAAAAGAGAGGAGTTTTCCAGTTAAGTGATTCCTCGTTCCTCGTTTTCTGTTGTGTTATCCGCCAGCTTAACAAGGGATATATCCAGCGTCCACATCCTTCAAATTTGACATTTCATTGTTGCACAAAATCTTGGAAAGCGGAGAGATTCCCTTGTGTGTATATCACAAAAGAGAACCTTTCAAGGGCGCATTTTTGGCCAAAAATATGTTTGTGAATTTATTGCCCTTCTATGCCATGAAAAAGAAGAGCCACTTTCAAGGGCGCTCATGTTGTCCGGAAGGCTTCTACAGAGGCAGTGTTGTGGGGCGCCACTTGCCGATCTCTCAGTCTGCAGAACAGCAAAGCTCTTCTACCAGACAAAAGGGATCTTTAGGGTGTATCCACCCATCGCTTTGTATGCACAAAGCAGCGCGCAACTGCTAAGAACTATGGGCTCATACGTACATCAAATATTGCAAAGAATAGGCTGCACTTCCAGATTTTTAGTTGGCATTTTTTTCAATGGTTCTTAATTTCATCATAACCGTCGGGCTTTTTGTGCTAAGAGAAACGTTGTCATTACGGGGTAAAAAGCCTATGATTTTAAGTCCGTCTTTTTGCTTTCCTCTTTCAACAATCTAGAAATAAGACGCATTTTTCACGGCACATCCGGCTCATCAGCATGGAATGGTGATTGAAAGTTCTAAGTTTGTTATAGTTGGGTGAACGCCAGAAATTGCAAAATATTTACAAGTTCTAAGCAAAGTTGGCGCCAATACGTTTTCGCTAGGAGCTGAATTTCAGTCTTTTGACGAGGCGACTTAACGGAAGCGCGCAACCCGTCTAAAACTATGATGCATATCTTGCTCTCTCCTGGCGGTGGGCCAGATCTGTTAAGTGCTCCGAATGCACATTGTTAATACACGCAAGTATTGCTCGGAACATCTAGTTTCACCCGGTACAGCACTTCATTTCATGCAAAGCTCAAGGAAAATACCTCCCCAGGAGCAGAGACACTACCTGAACATTCTAGGTCACCAGTATCGATTAATGGTTTATCGACGGGCTTCTTCACTTCTCAGTTCCCTATCTATCACTGGCACAAAATAAATTTTAAAATATTCAAAGAAGATTTGATATAGCGATTGGTACTGTATTGACTCGAGGTTTCTTCCCTGAAGCGCCTTGCCCCCAGGTTGTGAAACTACGTCCAGAGCAACCTCCTAGCTTTTCTGCCCAAATCATTTCTTGACGCAATGAACTGGAAACACAATTGTTGGTACAAGCTTCATTAATGCTTCTTGTAGCAATTTATATTTTCATTCTGAAGAAAAACGCGGGCACTCACGTTGTCCGGAGGACCACTAGATACACAGTTTTGCGGGACTCTACTTGCCGATCTCTGCTTAGTCTGCAGAACTGCAGTGTTCTTCGCCCGACAAGAGACTTTATGGTCTATTTACCCATTATTTCGCGTGCACAGAGCTGCAAGCAACAATTATGCAAGGTAGAACTGATATCATGTTAAAATAATGATTTTTGTCCCACAATACATAAGAGTACAGATTATAGCAAAAGAACAAAATGCCAAATTTTGGTGTGGTTGGCGCAAAATTGGTTGATGTCGTTTAACGCAGGAAGGAAAGTGTAACAGGGATAAATGAGCACCAAATTTATACTTATCGCCTAACTGTTTTCTACAGGCTGCCTTCGATCGACTCCAATTGCATGTCCCCTATTACATAAACAGGCCCTTGGCAATTCAATAAATCTCAAATCTTTGACTTTTTCCGCTTTTTATGTTATAAAAAGATTCCTTAAAGAGATATGGTACTGCTTAAATGTGAGAATGGAAAAGTATCATTTTCTGTGTGCAGCCATTGTGCAGCAATTGTTTTTAAAATCAAAACCATTTGTTCATGTAAGTTTCTTGCGTGCTTCATGTACAGGAGACCAGCGATTTCCGGACTTTGTCGCTACGAAGCGACGAGAGTTTCTAAGTTTTAAAGGCCTGTAGATAGACACAGTCGAAGTGCATTCTACGATTATGTGTCAGGCAGTGAGTTGAAGCTTATAGACCCGTTTTATTTTCGACGACTATTATTACTGCAGATTTAGTGCGCACCCAAATCACACTTTGGTTAGTTTTACCCAACGCGTTCACTAATAAACTGCCTAATATTCTAAGTACCCCTACAACCAGCTACCACTCGTGGTTTATGCGTAGAGTGCTCACCTCACATACGAACGGCGTGAATACTAATCCTAATGACAACCAATTTATTTCACAGCATATCTTCATTTCTGGCGTCGCTATGTATATGAACATCAGCGATTGATGGCGCTTCCAACTTCAACAACGTTAAGTGCTACCGCAAACACTACCACCATAGGTACGTTCGCGGAATAGCGCAAGTAATATATTTTCAGTACAAGTCGTTACCATTCTCAAGATACCGCATTATATCGAACACCAACTGAAACTTGCATATAAAGTCCCACTATAATCAATGTGTACATTGTGCATGTGCGATCTTGGGTAGCGTATCAAACGCACGATGCAATAATACTCGAGGACTGGATCCAATTTTGCCCTCAAATCTTAAACTGAAAGGCGGAGCCCAAATTGGCAGTACGTGTCAGCTTCGACATGTCATGTGGTTCCGTCACGTCACACAACCCCTGGATTAATCAATTCACTGCGATGTCGCTATGACCTATGACCTCTAAGTTGCATGCTACAGATTTTCCTATCGCAACATCGGCACAGCGGACGCTTGATTTTATGCTCAGTACTCCTTTAACGCTATGCCGTTAAATGAGCTTACTGGTGAAACTAAAGTCGCTGTTTTGTAACTAGACGTTCTTGTTAGATTTTTTTGTCGGGTTTAATGTCTCAAAGAGACTCTAGCTACGATAGATGCCAGAGTGGAGGGCTCCGGAAATTAGGGCCAACTGCTGTTTTTTTTACTGTGCACTGACACTGCATGGCACACGGCTGCCTTGCTTTTCTATTTCATGGAAAAGTGACCGCCGACGAAGGGATTCGCTCCCGCATCCTTGGATAGAGTCATCGAGCGCCCTAACCACTGCATTACCATGGCAGGTACGTTTTTATTAGACACGTTTCAGTCATAGAACTAGTCTCATGCAATCCACACAGAAAAAAAATGCTTGCTTAACACGCATCGCCATCTTTCCTCCTCATGGAGGCGTTAAAAAATTGTTAGCAGGTGTTCATATGCCCGAGCCAGAAGAACATCTGCGAACAATTTCGGCCAAAAACTACAATACGGAACAAATTCTCGCCTACGTGTTACACGTACTTGTGAAAGGTGTAATGGAAAGTCCTTTTTTCCCTTTCATTTGGCTTTTGTAGCAAGAGCTACACTACGCTACCCACCCGAGCACTTTGCAGTGTTTGAGAGAGACCACTAGTGTGCATGCGCGAAAACCGGAGAAGAGCAAGAGCATTTTGCTCTTTTGAAGTCACAGCCGCCTGCCGATTTCACTGCCGGTGCAGCAGACACGCCCGAAGAAAGAGAATACAATATTGCCAGGCAGCAACGGCAATGTTCAGAGCGTCAAATGCGGGGCGCATAATATCAGAAAAAGAAGAAAGAATGAGCGTAAGAAGGCGACGAGAACAGCAGAGACGTCCGGACACAGAGGGGAATGGCTTTGCAGACAATGATGCCAGACTGTCAAGCGTAACAGATGACGCATAGCCGCCCAGGTGCGGCCTAAGGAAGAGCTCAGTCAATGGAAACCAACATAACAGGACGTGAAGGCACGTCGTGTGACTGATCACTCCATTAAAGCTTTCGAAAGTGCATCTGCGACACGGATATTTGAAGCAGACTTTGTGAACAATCCATTTGGACACATGTATAATGTATGCGAGGGCCGGTGGCACCAAATGAACGTGGCACCGGTGAGTAATCCAGCGCATGAAACTTTACTACTGGAAACTCTACCAAATCGAAATATTCGAGATAAATTGAGAGAGGAAATTGGGGAAGCTGCATGCTACTTCAAAGATCATTGAGTAGTCTTTGTCCCTGTCAAGAAAAATGAATAAAAAATATGTATACCCAACGCCTTACATTGCTGAAGACCACAACAAGCTCTGCCAGGCAAACGTACCTAGCGCTACATGTATCCTGGCATAGCCAATATAAGCCGCTGCCATTTTATGCGTTTTTAATCAAGTCTACAGTGGTTAGGAACGTGCCCTTACGCTAAATGTAGGCTAAACGGGGCTCATAAGAAATGATCTCTGTGGTAAACTATTCCATTATCATTTCTGCAGTAATGATGAATTTTATTGACCACGGGATCTATACCAAACGACATACCACAGCAGTGCATATCGAGATCGTTTTTTATGCTGAAATAACATAAACATTTGGAATATCTTTGTGTAAACGTGTAATGAGGGGGAGAGGGTGAGCAATCAGTGTGCATCGACGCCCCCTTCATTCTGACGCACTGTGCGACCGCACTTGTCTCCCACAGCAAAGGCCGGCATTGATTGTTATTCATGGAAATGTCGTATATCTGCAATTTAGTTGCTAGATTTGATTGGAAGGGTGCTGCCAAGTAACAACTGAGCCGTTGTAGCGGTGCTCAATGGTAATGGTTTTGCAACCCCTGCCCATGAAATCGCATTCATAACCAGTTCTTATTTTTTCTGGTTAGGCTCGACAGTACATGGTCTAATTATTTCTGAACCTCTATACGACTCCGCATTATATACAACGCTGAAAACGAATCCCAGGTAAGGGGATGGGCGAGGGCAGACAAAGCCAGGCATTGCTTTGTTTGTTTATCTGCGTGTGTTGCTTGCCCATTCTTCGTTTTTTGTGGTGTACCAAATGCTGAAAGCTCAGCAACCCGCCAAACTTTCAATTAAGTAAAAGACACACAGTAAGCCTGTTGAGCGTGTGTTACTAAGGAATCTGCTATGACCTTCTTGTGCATACCAAATCACGTATGAGGACAACAGTGAACATATACGGATGCAGTTGGAAATAACGTCTCAGTATTCTTTGCATATGCTGTTATAGTCGAATAAGCATAGGTGAAGAAAACGGAAAGTAGGTGGAAGGCGAGCTGCAGTCCTTTAGTCAACGTTTCAACAAGGTGTCTTAACATCGTCTGGGCAGCGTGGCTTACCCTGACGGAGTTTACTTCAGCTCTTGCCTATGAAGAAAAGAAAAAGAGCGGGGAACAAAAATAAGGCGAAGAAGGTAAGGAGTGAAAGAACGGTCTCTTGGAGATTAGTTTCTCTTAACTCGAAACCTCGCCCTCTGACCTCAAAAGTAAAATGAAAAGGCACCACGGCAGAAAAACATCCGTGTGCTATAAATGAAGAATGAACTCCGGTGCAAGACTCGATGGAGGCATGTTCTTATAATATTGGCAATATCAGAGGAACCCGATAGAAAATAAAACTTCAACAGTATACGTGCGAAGGCTGCTTGTAAACATGATCAGCTCAGAAAAAGAAGCCGTCACCTCAGGAACTCAGTTTCCATATGTGCAAGGGGAGGCATTTTGCACGCGCTTTATGTCCAGGGGCTGCGCTACTGTAATTAGTGAAACAAAATTCTATTTACGATTTCTTTCTTCGTCCTCTTGTAGATAATCGCACTATTATTGTAACTTCGAAAACAGGAAGGGGCAATAACTACTTATCTGGCCTCCTTCTTCAAAGAAATGGCTGCGTTCCACATGGAATTCTGCAACACCAGTTCCTGCTCTGAGCTAGGATTGCAATAGAAATTGTTAGCCACACACACATATTATCTGAGTTCTTTCAGCGGTTTCAGTGGCTCTGCAGTCATGGCGCACTGCGAATGTTCATTATTTTATTCTATGTCAACACCTGGTGGATGCTTACAATGCTCGGTGCTTTGAAATTCTTCTCACAAGAGCAACTGTGACAGTCACTGATACTTTTAGCAACATTTTATCAATCATTCTTGATGTAGATAAAGAAAGCATTGAGAAGTATGTGCCTTAAGGAAACAAATACAGTTGCCTTATTATACCAAATACGTATTACGAGCACAAGATGATATCATTACTCAACTTCTGGGAAAATAAATCGAATTAATTTTGCTACAACACGCACGCGGAATTAATTCATTTGAAGACTGAAGATTGCGGATAAAATGCACCGCAATTGATGAACACACTCTGTGCGAATAAGTAAGACAAATCCTCACCTCGAAAGTTTTACAGTTGTTATAAAATTAAGTGAATATTACTAAAAACATCATCACTTCTTTCTGGGCTGCCTGCTTTAGATGTACCTCTGCTTCAAACGGAACCGTAAAGCGGGAAAGAGAGAATATATAAATGTTCTGGTGATTCTGATGTTGACGAATATCTATTTTCTAAAAGACCCAAGCGCAAGAGTTTACTTTTTTGAACGAGTTCTGAAAGAAGAAAAAATGTTTCTGGATGTTCTACGAGAGAGGCTTGACAAAACGAAATCTTTATTGCTCTCCCCACAATAAGCCGTCCAGCCACAAGAGCACAAGGCGATAGGCACACAACAGGCGTGTGAACAGCACTACGGTCAAACACAGAAAATACTTCGAGACTGAAAAAGAAATCAAATAATTATGATCCTATATGTGATGCTTCAGGCTTGATAGTTGTAAATAACAATAATGCGGCTAACCGTTAATCTTCAATAAATTTCTCTTACATCTGACTGGAGTCATCCCAAATAGTTGGGAGAAACGCCAAGCCCCGAGTCAAAAGCAAGAACTAATAGACGTGCGCCCTCAAATAAAATATAGTGAGAAGGATTTTCGATGTTATAAATAAAGGGACAAAAAACAAAAGACCTTAAGTCGCGCATTTTACCTATTGTTTCGCCTTGTTTGAGTTCCCAGAATAAATTCAATAAAGAGAGCACTCTTTGCCCAAAAGTGCAGTGCATGTCGGCTGATGTTAACATGCTTAGAAAAGTGATGCACGCGAATTAAAATTTACGGTGCGTTCACAAGCTTGCGTCACATGAAGCAGTTAGGTTAGTCAGCTCTAGGAAGATAGCCATGGGAAAACACTAATTCAAAATGAACAGCTTTTCATTGGCATCAGTGTTCAGCATGAATGCACTTCGTTGGCTTCTACTGAAACAACATATTCTCATATGTACCAGGGATACAATTCGCAAAGTACCTGTTGTTAGGTTGCTCTCAAGAAAATTATATTTCTTATGTAATTTCTTTTTCTTCAAAGATATTTTTATGCTGATCATGTGTTCTGACAATGCAAGTAGATTGTATAGCAGATACATAACTGCCTATCAGTAGATTGTGTGAAACAGTGGGACGGCTTCAATGTTTCTTGTAAATTTTTCATGAAGCCAAAATCACAAGTTATACCGTTTTTTCTAGCCGAATTGTGTTCGAATGGAAATGAAAGTATAGTATAGTACAGTTCAGTACAGTATGCAGAAGAACAGAAGAGAGGTCAGCGTTCTATGTCGTAACTGATAGAGTATTGTGCTAGTTGTGTTTTTAAAGGTGGCAAGATTTTAAAATTATACAATATTCCAGCCACTGGATCTTTCATCGCTGCAAAGAGACAACATATATATAGTTGTCGGGAGTCTTGATGATACAAACCAAGCTTGAGCTGTAGCTTTTGGGGAACTATTTGAGCCATTTAGTAGAAGACTACGCTGCTAGTATTGGCTCAAAAGGGCTCGAAGTAGCTCATGCTAGACGAAAGGCCGACCGCATATTCATGCAGATGTTATAAAGAGAATGTCCTTAGGGGCTAGATGTAAACAAGAGCTGGTAGGTAAGGTGGATTGGGTCAACAAGCAACGTTTGGCAGAGTTATTCTACGCTTTAGAAGCTAGCTCAGCAATAAAGTCTTGATTTCAAACGCCCAGACATGGCTTAAAAGACGGCACTATTATATTGTAGAGTTAACCTACACAAATTATGGCTACGGGAAAGGCAATCTCTCTGGTATGTAATCAAGATCTATAGCAAGAAAAGCAAGGCTTGGAGCTGAAGAGCATTGTCTTTAGTTTGGCAATAACAATTTGGTGGAGGTAGAAGCAATTCTTTTGTGGTGCGATGAGCTAGCTTTGAATGTTAGGATTCGGAAATTGGCCAAATAAATGTTTGCTGTACATATGAAGGCTTAAAATGGCGCTCAACTCTATCTGAATCAGTTATTCAAAAGGGAGATGCTGTCATTGTCCATTGAATTCCTGCAGCCCCGCGATATATTGTGATAGCTTCTCCTTTAAGCAACCGCACACATTTACTAGTCTGCCAAGTGCTGCCTTATTTCAAAGGAGACGCACACACCTGTAATGAAATTTAAAAGAAAGAGCGAAATTGCGAACATAATGAAATAAAAGGACGTCAAATAAATCGAGGCAGAATATGCGCATAGAAGCACCTGTATGCAAACATTATAACTCCAAGTGAATACACACGACAGTAGAACAACATAATTTGGCAGTGGGCAGCTGTCTGGAAACATTACCAGCAGAAGTATTCCATGCCATAAAACCTGAGTTAGCTAATTGTCAAATCCATTTTCAAGCGCTCAAAAACCCTCAAGTATTTGAAAACACTTCCTTCAGACAACTAATTAAACAACTGAGCGCGCATTCAAAACCAAACTTATCGCTTCCAGACGCCCTTGAAATTCCAAATAGTTTGGCTCAAACCTGGTTCAGTGGCTTCATTAAGACGATTTGGTATAGGTTCTGAGAACGCTGCCTTTCAAGTATTCAGAAGTCATCAAGCGTGCCAGGAGATGCTCTAGACGAGTGCTTCCCTTTGTCAAATAGCGTTCGACTTGAATGCCGCTTGTTTGCTTGCGGCACGCACACAGCTCGAAGTGCCAAACGCTCTAACTATTTTGATTGGTTTTAGTTTCTATTAATTCTAACTGGTGTTCATGCTTCCTCAAACGCCTATAAAGTTGGCGTCTGCTAAGTTAAGAAGCGAGAAGCCTACATTCCTAACAAGCCTTTTATCTAGCTGTTTCAGGTAACAAATAAAGGACACATCGTTTTGCAAGTACTGTGCATTTATTTGAGGCGATAAAAACGAACTCTTTCTTGTATGTTGCCTTTAGGCGCGCGTGGTTTGGTTCAGATGTAATACTGAAACCAAGATTAGGACTACAATCCTTTTTTCAGTGCTTGAAAAGCAAGATCTCTTCATGTAAAAGGTGATCAAGCACTGTATAAGTCTACTTTCTATCAGGGCGATGTCTATGTGAAACTAAACTTCTACACAGAGATCACATTCCTTCTGCTATCATCAAATTTTCAAGACAAAAGTTCACACGCTTCACACGATGAGGCGAGAAATCACAGGCTGCGGGTATGCGCTGATGTCACGCACGATATCAGTAATTTGGTATAAAGGTAAACGACAAATTCGTCTGAGATGAAACCAGTTGTGGGATTGAAAACCATTCTACCACAATCGAGGTTTCATGCGGATTAAAGTAGATCTCCTTGACCCCATACCAACGACATTAACGGGCAACAAGTTGACCATTACGGGGACCAATTACCTGGGGCCTTAATAGAAAAAAGGGCCCTCTAAAGAGAACTGTGCTGCGAGTGTAAATATTTTCTAAAAGCAGATGCTTTCGTCTTGCTTTCACGTCAAGGTGAGACAAATTTTCTTATAGTCGGAGAGCTGCAATAACGTCGGAGTACTCCCTAACAATTTTGAACTACGGCAAAACCGCACAGGCCGCCACCCACTATTGGTCCGTAGTATAAATTTTCTATTCGCGCGGAATGTACTCTTATATACCTAAAAAGCAAGACAATATGAGCATAACAATGAACAAAGGCAAACATAATTTAAATATTAGAAAGATGTAAAAATTCACAATGCTATTTATATATATTACTACTTATTTAGCTCATTCTTGTCTTTAGGCTCCAGGGAAAGGTGTTAGTAGAAGTACATTTATGCAAATAATTATCTATTCTCGCGAGAGCGCTCGCGTTCGAAGAAAACATAGTCTAAGAAAATCAGCAGAAAACTAGCGCTAAGCATATAACATTATCTTTGGTACTTATACGATATTAGTTAACTGTGTAGTCTGTACTGTGTGGGAAAACATTTCTTGATAATGTATGGTACATAATACTAAAAAAGTGAGTTGTGGTGTAGAGTAGCATCTTTTGTGTGCCTACTTACCTTCGTTTTCTTATGTCATCAAAATGAGCAAGTGAATGATGACTTTATTTGATGTTTTTAATGTGGTAAATATTCCTCACTGCCCTGTGTTTACCCAGTGTGCCAGAAAACAAGATATCGATTCATACAGAAAAAAATAAAACCAAACTTAATAATATGCTTGCCAACCCTGCTTCGAAATAAATTTGCTGTTGGGGGTTTAACGCCCCAAAGCGGCTCGGGATACAAGAGACGCCGCAGTCGAAGGCTCTAGAAATTTCGTTCACCGAAGCTTCTTATCGTGCGCTAACATCGCACAGCACACGGACCTCTTGCTTTTCACCTTCATCAAAAAAACTAATTGGTAGTGGCTTAGCTCGTCTATGCCGTGATATAGGTAGCAGGAATACGCTTCTCTTTTTGAGCTTGTTGTAGTCACTGTATGTTTAGCAATGAGAGACATTGGGTATACACATCTGCTATTAATTTCGCTAGACCGAGACGAAAACTGGTCAATGATCTGTGAAGTAGCATGCAGCTCACCGGGCCGCAGATGTACTTGCGGATAGTGTGATCTGTTGCACGACGGGCCTTCACATCCTCTTCTGTTGGTTCCCATTCACTGTTCTCTTCCATAGGCTCTATCTCCGCGGCTATACTCCGTCTATTACGCTGAACCATGGCGGAAGAAAAAAACTAGGCGGGAGCACTCGCAGCCTCCAAAAGCTAACCTCCTCTGACGCCGCTCCCTTCTCTCTCTTGCGCGCAATGATTCTTGGGAATTAAGCCAACATAGTTTCCAGACTCAAACGTAGCAATGTACATGTCATTTTTTAGTGACTTTGGATGGGGAGGGGGGCTCAGCGGAAAGCCTAACGAAGTGAACTACCGAAAGATGTGCTTCTCGTCGTAACACATAGGTTACTTTGTTTAGAAACGTTGCATTGTACTCCGTGTTTTTAGGTACACCTTTGAGAACTGCTGGTGGTCTTTTCATCTTCGATTTCGTTAAGGAGACTACGAATTCGGCATAACGTTGCATGCCTGGGGAACTGGCTTCAGCATAACAATGTGTATTTGAGGTCTGCATTTCCTGAATAAAACAAACGATTTCTTCTCGAACAATGCATGGACATGCCCTGACAAACAAATGTTTCGTTTCTCAAAGAGTGCGCATAACAGGATACTCACCGTTAAATTGACAGCCTCGAGAGGTATATTCCTATAGTTCTAGCATCCCGGCACGCAGCATTTCATACGGCAGTACTTGTTGTTGGGCTAGTTGGTTTGATTCTTTGCTTGCGGGGATTCAGCGCACAAAGACAGAGCACAAGAACAGAAAGGATGACAGGTCGAAGCGATGATCAGTGCTTCGTCCTCTCTTCCTTCTTGTTCTCGTGCTTCGCCTTTGTTCGCCGAGTCCCCACAGGCATGTCATATGGCGCAGCGGAGGAGACTGAGCTATACATGCGAAATACACGAGTGCACTGTATGGCGGTAGCAAATCCTACGGGATCGGCCCGTCTAAAAGTTCAAAGTTCCATCCATCGCCTGCTCGCAGCGCGCGCCTCAGGTTTCTAGCGCAGGCGTCGCGTAGCGAAGGCCACGCGAAGGCATTCCTTCATAGCGAAGCGTGCGAAATCGCAACCGAAACCAGCTATCGGCTACAGCTTGCCGTATCACGTGGCAGCTAATTTCCTATGATGCTTGCCAGTATACTTTTTAAGACAAGGCTTCACATTTCCGCCGCGCGCTCGCTCCTATTATGCGTCACCGTTTGTCAAGGCGTTCCTCTCTGTTCGGGCGTCTCTTGCTGCTCCCTTCAACTTCTTACGCTCATTTTCTTTTTGGTGACTGGTCAAGCGCCAGGCGACAACCTTAGGATCTGGCAAGTTTATTTTTTCTTGTATGTACCACCGTTCATGAGCGGCTGGACTATCGTTCTCTGCATCCATATCAAACGATGTCATACAGCCGCCGATTTCATCTGCGCCTTCTATAAGGCACCAACGGAGGAAACACAGCCCCGCACGAGGCCGTCGCTCAAGCGGATGGGCTTGATAACAGGTACCACGACCCACACCTCAACCCAATGCCTACCCAATAGACTGAAATCCCTGCCAAAAAATGCTCACTAAAGGCTCGCATGGCACAGAGCTGCTGCACTACGTACAAACCAAAATAAAACATCACAGCAGGCTTAGATTATATGAACCAACACTAACGCTGGTGCTTGACAAAACGAAAAGGTTCATTCGACCGCAAGAGATATTTCTAAACAAAGTAATAGCTAACGCAGCCTACACACCACACATACTTGAAAAATGGTTTCTCGGCAGACACGAAACTCCCAAAAAGAAAACACGAGCCAACTGTCAGGAACAGTGTACGGAAGACCTAAATATCTTATATGGCAATGCGCATTCTTCTCACGATGAAGAAACATAATTACGCAAATTCCACATGATGACGTGCCCACATTAGCACATCATATACTACCAAGCACAGCAATGCAACATGCATATTGCCGCCTCTGGCAGTGAGAGCGGACTGCTTTGAGTAGTGTACGAGAGGTCGAACGCAGAGATTGGTGGCATGGGAAACGACGACAAATAGATTGAAGAAGCGAGAAGCTACACTCCCAACGTCCTAATTCTGTAATTACAAAACAGTGGTCAAGATATATTCCATCAATCACATGAAGGCTCCCACGGTGGAGCGAGACCGTGGCCTCGGCTACGACGAAGAGCACGCCGCACCTACTGCTCCTCACCGGTTTCCATGTTAACTGCGCAAACTCACATCTGGCCTCTCCCAGTCACCGCGAAACGCTAGACTGTTAAACCCGTTTTATTCTCGCTACAAAATGGCTGCCGCGGTCAGGATTCCATCCCGCTCCGCAGGCACAGATGTCCAGCGCCCTAACACAAAGGGGGGGGGGGGGGGGTAGCTTTGGAATAAAAAAGCCGTCAGAACATTAACCAAAACAACATTGCGTCGAAAGGTAAAGCTCTTCGTTTTCAATAGACAGCTGCTTAAAGTCTGTAATACAGGAATATCGATTCCCAATGCTATAAGCCACCTACTCTCCTGGTTACCTCCATTACACCATATATATATATATATATATATATATATATATATATATATATATATATATATATATATATATATATATATATATATATATATATATATTAGCAAAAACAAACTTATGCGCATACGCAAATGCATGCCCTTTTTTGGCTGCTCGGGATAGGCACTCACATGCTAATCAAATGAAGGGGGTCCGATAGCGGCTGGGTAGGCCGCCTTGCGATGTAGGTGAAAAACAACGCACCCGTGTGCTGTGCGGTGTTAGCGCACGTTAACGACTGCACGTTACAGAACCTGCGTTAAAGAATCGCAGGTGGGAAACGTTTCCAGTGGGTCAAATTAAAGTGTGGTTATAGGCTTCGTCACTTTGTCACTTCAAGCCTTTTTTTTTTTGGAGGGGGGCGGAGGAGGGCGGGGGAATCTTCTACGGTAGAAAGCTTTTTTTTTAAACGTTTGTGGTGCACTATACTTGCTGCTATTTCTTTAAAGCTAAATTCACTGCTGTTACCGATTCTTATGTTTAAAAAACAACTTCACAGTGATAGGAATGTGACACGGCTTCTTCGTTTTTTAGTGGCTAGAAACACACATGTCTTAAAATAATGATTTTTTTAAATAAAGGCAGATTACCAGGGGTGTACGTGCCACACTCACAAGCAGCAAAAACAGTTTGAAGGGACCCTATAAGGTTTACTTGAAAGCTATTTCTAGACATCGCGATGTCTCCAAAGTTTTTCAGTGTTATAACTAAAAACAGAAATGACTTAGTTTTATTTTTTAAGTAGTTATTTATGCGCAGGACCGCGGACAGATTGGTTCAATATATAGCGCTGATAGATTGATCTTTGCAGCTACATGTTTGCATAAACTAACCCAGGATTTACAACTTGCCGACGGGCTGAGATCGGAGCTCATAAGAGACTGGAAAAGCTGCTGTCAGAGAGCACTTATCAATCCTTGGACGTCTTGACAAGCCTTCCGATAAGCATGATTTAGTGGTAAAAATTTAAGATGTTTGCTTCCAGAACAGCGATACTGAAAGATGCTTACCAAATCGGATTTAAAAGCCGCCTTCAAGCGCAGGGTTTACAAACGAAGGGCGGAATATACCAATTACTGCCAACAATGAACAAGTTATTGAAGACATTATTATCAAATCAAACTCATTTCATCTCTTATTTTTTTTTCTTAATACGAGGGTTCCACGCTTACTACGACACTGGTTAATTTATGCATTTTTTGCATTCTCAGTGTAACCCTCCTGCTTACAAGGAAACGTCAGATTTGAGATAACTCATTTTATATGTAAATAGATACGGCAATCACCATTGTGAGGCATGAACAGCAATAACTGTTGGTTCAAGTCCACTGAGCAGAAACCTAAGCGTAAAAAGCAATGACCTTGGTCGACCTCGCGACTTGCATGCATTTGATAAATTTACTTAACAGCTACTTCAGGATTGTATGAATGAATTGGTAATATATGCGCGAACAGGTGGATAAGTTTTTTTTCTGCAGTCGTAAACACTACTCGAGATAATTTAACCACCAGGTGACACCTTATACATAGAGTTCTCGTTAGAAAAACTCTGGCTAAATTTCTAAACCAAAGACTGCGCGAAAATTATGTGTTGTTTTTAAATGTGTCATTATTTGCACTGCAAGGGAACTGCCAGATGTTTATTAGTATAAATATTAACGCTTTCAGTCAAGGTGGCGTCAATTGACACCACACAACAAAATTTTCCACTAGCCCATAAAGAACGTAATAAAAGCTGCTGATAATTACAATGGCCGTTTTTTCTGGACCCAGGCTCTAATCGTAATACTATTGTCCTAATTGCGCTAAGATGCGAGGTGTGAGGGGCAGAAGACGCAATGGGGAATTCTTCACTAAAGGGCCAAGTGCAGCAAGTGTTTTATTGATATTATATTAATCATCATTTCTTTTACAGATACTTATAAACTTTCGCTCAATTTCTTTCGTAGCTTGCACTCATATTTTAAATACTATTAAATATGTCACGACCTACTAGGCCATGGTTTTGTCGTGTGCGACTTTGACACTACCAGGGCTGAACGGGCAATTGAGTCATGCTAACAATATGTCTAGAAGAGCTTCTTCTCCTTTTTTTTTGCAGATGTATCAATAGTAACCAAGCTTTTTGGTTGCTAATATCAATTATTTGCTCAGCCAATCAGTGTCCTTGCACTGGGTTATGGACGTTTAGTGCCCTGTTAGAACTGTGAATTTGGAAAAAATTAAGAAACTACAAAAAATGTCCCATTGTAGGAACTTGTTTTCCTGTAAACACTTGTTTTGAAGACTGGCGTCAGACAGGTTGATTGTCCTTTTCCGATATGAATACTTCGATGTGTTGGATCTCATGCCAAGGATGCCATTCCAGAATTCCTTGCGCTAGTTTAGTTTGAATATACTACGTTTTATTTTATTCCTAATAAATGCAGAAAAATAAATGTCTAAGTTTCTGTGATTGACATTTTGTCGTGTTTTGGTCTTTCATTCTCTATCAGTGCCACGTTCCTCGTGCGTGCCTAATAACCCTAATGATTACTACTAGCTTGTTATTCCTCTTTAGAAGCAGCCATTGTGAGGTAATCAGTAAAACTATACCACATATTCAAGTCTAGGAGTCAAAACATAGCTTTCATAGGAAGAAAATAAACCAAGAATGAAACCACTACGACCGCATTTTTAAAACCGTATGCTGGCAGAAGTGTTCGCTTAACCTGTGAACTACTAGATCTTTGGAAGAGAAAAATTAATGTACTACATACTTCTAGGTAAAAATGTGTAGCTGTTTTTTTTTTAGCCCTTGCAACGATACGTCAATTGTAGAAGAAAATGCTTGCTTTGCCACTTTCAGCAGCCTTCAAATTTCCGCTATATTAAGGTCGATAATCATTACATCTGGCAGAAAATGTTGGTCTAGAGCCACTCTTCGCGCTCAGATCATTCGCATGAGCACATAACAAAGGTTGTCTTTTCCTCTTAAGTAATATCTCTATTCTTGTTTACTGCTCTGCTTCTTTAAGCCAGCTTAAAAAAGCGAGAGAGAATGTGTGGTGCACACAATATTGAAATTTTTTGTAGTCAGTTGGAAAAAGCGGCGGTGTACAAAAACTTGGGGACTGGGGAGTTACCTCGCGGTCTATACATTAGAACAGCCTTCAAGGAAGCGAATTCGGAGAAATTTGTTCTGTTGAATGCCTTGGCCTCTTTTCTCAGGCAAAATCACCGATGTTTTCAATGGCACGATAGCTCGACGGAATATAACTACATTCGTCATCACACATGTGAATGTACGGTATCTAGTAAACTTTTTCTAAACACAAGACGAAGCTTTACGGCACACCTTCTACAATCACTTATCATTATATACACAGAACAACAATGCTTTTTCGACAGATAACAGCGCACTACAAAATTAGAACAGAATCTGCAAAGCGAAGGCTTCTCCCGAGAGAAAAATTGCTTTTCTTCCTTTAAACATTGATGGTTCATACATATCAAGTACTTGAAAAATGTTTGACTAAGTGAGATCTTCTTTTTGTTGCACTACAAATGGAAATGAGCCTCACTCTTACTAGTAATAATCAAATGTGCCTCGCGATTTAAAAGCACGTCCGAATAAAAGTACCATCGCTGACGTTTCTGCAGGACAGCGTTCGATGTAGCCAGAAAGTTCGAATGAGTCATATATCCAGCTGCAATGTAACCCGGCCAGATCATTTTTACAATGTTCGATTACTAATTTCCAAAAAACCAGAACCTTGCTATTACATCTTTATCCCTTCAGAGTCATTAAAGAGGGCCTTGGCTAGTCAAAACACTAATTCTTATCCTTCTATAGTAAGGGGCTCTGCATACAGACTACCAGACCAGTATAGTAAAAATTGAGAACGACAAAAGTTTTGAAGATTCCAGCTCTAGCTGGTGAAGAAGTCTGCATTAACGTTATCTCTGTCTCTCTGAATTGAAATAAAAGACTCACAGTGGGCGGTTTCTTTGCGGTCTAAATATGTCATGGGTTATGGTGAAAATCAGTGCTCACTTTCTTGAAGCGTTTAGTACATTTTATGTAGTGAATGCATATTTTGAACTCACTGAATGGCAACTTAGCCGCCTAATACTAAGAAAAAGTTTGCGACGAAAGAAGGAAGTCATCATAAATGGCATCTAAACTCTTCGTATGAAAGCGTTAAAGAATACAAGAGAGAAGGCTTCTTTGTTTCTCGAGTCCCACTTGTTATGGAGCCATAAAATCCGACTTATTAAGTACGCCAAACAGAAGGCAATGCTACTATCCTGGTTAATAAGATGTTCATAGCCGGGAGACTTTTTTTTCCAGAGGCACACTATGTTCCCTCTAACAACCAGAGAGATGTTCAAGCGCTTTGTGCTTTTATAGACAACGACATTGTTGGCTTTTTGTCGCCCTTGGCCATAAAAGGACTTGCTGCGGAAGATTCGTCTTGGTCATCCTAGTTCCATGTAGGCGAATTGTATCGTAATAATATTATCAGTGTCGGTTCCACTCAAACTCTATGTTAGGGAACGCCTTCATACGTGCTATTTTCTTCGCAAATAAGGAGCGCCTTTGTCGAGATCTACTGCATATACTGATGCCCTAAGGCATATGGCCTAGGTATTTTTTTTTCACATGATACAGTAGACTTAGCGTGAAAATAGAGCGTTAGGTAGACGTTCATGGCGATTATCTCCTTGTTTATAATAGCTAATCACGCGTAGCAGTCAGTAGGTTCATCCCGATATGTTAAGAGCCCCATAATTATGAAGCACCCTTTAGTGTTCCCCCAGTCGGGAGTTCCGCTCGTGTGTTATGCGATGTAAGTGGGCATTGCAGAACCACAGGCGGCCGGAATTTCCAGAACCCGCCACTACGGCATCTGTCATAGCCTTAGTCGCTTTGGGAGGGTAAACATCACAAACCAAACCAAACCAAACAGTAGGGTCAGTATCGTCCTTCGCAAATCGCAGTCTTGTTTTCAGCCGATTACACAGTAGTTCACCTCAATTTGGTGGAACCTGCTGGAAAGTGGAAGAGTCAGGATGTAGGCACGTCATGTTAAGCTAAACATTGCTTTTTTAATGGTAGGAGATGTTTTTCGAAGTTTTTCTGCAGGAAGCAGGGTGTAACGCCGAATAAAAGAAAGCCAAGAGTGACAAGACGTATGTATGTATGTATGTATGTATGTATGTATGTATGTATGTATGTATGTATGTATGTATGTATGTATGTATGTATGTATGTATGTATGTATGTATGTATGTATGTATGTATGTATGTATGTATGTATGTATGTATGTATGTATGTATGTATGTATGTATGTATGTATGTATGTATGTATGTGTGTGTGTGTATGTATGTATGTATGTGTGTGTGTATGTATGTATGTATGTATGTATGTATGTATGTATGTATGTATGTATGTATGTATGTATGTATGTATGTATGTATGTATGTATGACTTTATTGAGATGCCGGCAAACGACAGTTGAATGCGTCTTGACGCTGGCCAGGCATTGTCAACGTACTCCATAAAGCCTACAAAATCGGCGTCTTAGTGATGCTTATGGGGCGCAGAAAAGGCATTGATATATATATATATATATGCATGTGCGGGTGTGTGTAGCGGAGGCACAAATATAGAAGCCAAAAGTCAGCGAGGCAAGGAAATGGTGGGGGATTTTATTCTTATCATTTACTTTTGATTTTGAATTTCCATTATATTCATTTTAACTTGAAATATAATCAACAAACAAAGTAGAAGAATACTAAATGCGCCCACGGTGGGAACCGAACCGGCGAACTGTCAATAGGGAATGAATGGGATATACAGAGATCCCTGTCTCTAGAGAAGAGGGGAGGATGGCGTAATGTATCCAAGACGAAGGGAAATAGAACGGAGAGAAGATACGGGGCTTTTGATATTGACTCCTGTAATGGATCTACTTTTACAGTAGGGAAAGAGCTTTTCACGCGAAGATTGACAGACTAAATCTTCGCCCTCTTGTATGTTCGCTGCAGGGCAAACAATATTGCTATGATAAGCTTTGGTGCGTATATCAAGGTTATCATGGGTATCTTGCCAAAGTAATCCAAACAGGAAACATGATGCTAACAAAATATTGATTTTGGGGAAATGAAAGCGCTCATATCATGTCTTTCGCAATGAAAATTATGGATCCTAAAAACATATATTAGAAAACGCCGCAAGAGAAAGTAGCGTAAAATACTTCATACTCAGGTCTTTTTGAGGATTGGAAATGGCCGTGAAAATAAATACCTGACAAAACCACCACTGCGACGAAAGCAGCCGTCGTGACGCTAGCCAAGCGTCACGACGTGGAGAGCAGCATAGTTTGTGCATGCCTGAGGCAGTGTTCGCATATATTTACTGACATATATGGGATGTTTTACCGCTCATTCGTATTTTTGTTTTTGTTTTTCTGTTCTCCGTTTAATTCCAGAACCACAAAGCTAGGTGGAAGCTGTCACTTTGATCTTCGAATTTCTATTTCCAGCTGTATTACAACTTCATGAACTCATGCATACTTGATTCAGGAAGCCGATAGGTGCAGTCGCTGTGGAGGCTACCACTATAGCTGTAACATTTCCATGAAAAACAAAAACAAAAAGAACGTGGGTTTGTCGTCGCATCCACGTCATGCGCCGCTCGTTGTCAGGCCAACCCTGTCTCTGTTTCCTGCCCCACAGTGGTGAATGTAGTAATAGCACGGGCAAGATAATCTGCATGCCTGTAAATAAACTATGAGATATAGGTGGGTGATTTCGCATCTGCACGCTTGTCAACTGCTTAGTTCTTTATGTAAACAATTACCGAAAAAAGCTTTCTGAGTACCATGCATCTAAAAGGTCGTTTTGCCCTCGTGAGGGTTCACAGGGCTGCGCTCATCTGCAATCAGGGGAGACATATAAATTTTGTTGTTCATCTTGAATTTACTGTATCGACAGGAAAAACAACAAGCTTGATTTGCCATATTGTGTCGGTCATATAGATCACGCTTTACCACAAGCGGAATAATTTTCTGACACTCATTATTCACTGATATGCAACTGGTAGCGTCTACGTTTGCGCTTCAGCACTTGTTAGTGTATTAATGAGTGCTCCCCACGAGTATCAATATATTCATGCTGGTAGCTGAGCCTCGCGAGAGCCTGAAGTAATGAATATAAGAAAGAATCTCTGCTAGTGATTTTCTGTGTTACTGAGCCGAGTGACTGCACTAGAGTTTAAGTTTAAGAGAGACAGTTTATCAGAGATGTCAGGTATATTATGGGCAAATTGTTTTTAATAATAGGTTACAATATTACAAGTTAATTTTACAAGAGCTCTTTTGTGAGCGAAGTATAACAGACACAATCTCGTATACGTTGCAGCTCTACCTACTTAGTTAACACGAAAAAGCGCGCAGCGAGAATTTACTCTTAAATTAAAAAGTTCTAACTTTCTATCTCTAAATTCATCTTCTTTTAAACCCTTTGCTGCTAGTGTAGTACAGTACGCCGCATTACAGCACACTGGTGCACATTACTCGGACCTACGGTTTTCTACTTCCCCGTAAAGATTTTTCTATTAACCCTTTTAGCACGAGGGATTCAGAAGAAAGGATAATCTTGCGACAAACGACTAAACCTATGGGTAGCCTTTTGTTTTAAGCTGATCTTAACTACATGGAATACTAGTGCATCAAAACGCTAGAGTGTCTAACACTAATAAGACGTGTCCGATTTTATTTCACCGCCAATATTCAATTACGTCTCCTAAGTAATTTATATCTCGTCCATAAATTTGCAGAAATTACAAACAAATTTGCTGTAACTGTCTCCAATTTCATAAGCAAATATACCGACGGGGATAAAACTGTTTCAAATGGCAATCGCACACATGTTTGTTTTTGTTTTAGGTTGTGACCTCCGACTGACACCACCGTCAGTAAAACCGATGGCTCGTTTAACACGTTTTTGTTCTTAAATGCAATATGCTTGTACAGTCTGGGGCCATCATTATTCAGACAGTTCTCCCTTGAATACATTAAAACTTTGGCAGTACGTTTCGTCCGTTTCTCTTACTGCTTTCAAAACATTGCAGCTGTCTTCCTTATAAATTATGAAGCTAGGACCAAAATATCAATTCTTCGATTCACGCAATACGAGCAAACGTACTAGTGCCCGCAAAATAAAGCGGAGTGCGAGTTTGGGGAAAAAGTGGTCTCCTTCGTCCGGGCTGGTGATAAGGCGAGCCCCAAATGTCTTAAGCTTAACATTTGGGTCACCCACGCGCATCCAAACTATCACATGCGTATCCGCTTGCAGGGCGCTCCAGGAAATGAAATTTCCGTCGTGTCTGCTTCGTTTTATTTTGGGGGCATTAGTACGTCTGCATTATAAATTAACCATTAGAATTGAAAACTCTATCTTCATGCCTGTACATCGCATTCCCTGATTCAAAGAGCATATTACTAAAATCGCCATCCTTGAAATGCAGCTAATCACACTGTCCCGCCACACTTCAAGGCATTTTTTTGAAATACCTTTAAGAGAACATTAATAGCAAATTACTCATGTAATACCCCTACAAAGGATTCTTAAATATGAATAAACAGATAAACGAAAATATATGTGGCACTGGTAACCTTCTCATAGTGTGGCAATACCGTCAGAGCAGATCACTAACACAATCTCCTGGCACACATATCTAAACAAACTCTTTTGGTCGCACTATTGATGAAACGAGACAGTAGTCTATGTGGTAAACCAACTGCTTTGAGGAACAACTAAGAAGAGCGCGAAAAGTTTCGGTCAGTCATACTAGCATCGATAATCAAGAGAGTTGATAGGCAGTTTTGCTTTCCGTGAATTGAACTACACGACAGACAGCTATTCGTGTTACGCAGGAACTTACAATAAAATTGAGCAATTATCGAATAAATAATCTAAATTTAACCGAAACTAGCGCACCTATCCAAGTACAGCTGGCTTTCTAAAACGCAAAACAACCCTTGGGCCGGCTTGGAAGGAAACTTCGAATCGAGGCGTGAAATAAATTCGGTGGTTAACGTTATTTGGAGTTGTCCTTATCATTAACGTATGATTTCTAATTCATGTATTTTGAAAGCTAACGTTTCAGGTCCCAAGTGCAACAAAGCGAACCTTTTTTCCGCCCAAAACACTTTCGGCAGGCTCTGCATTTACCTACAAATACTTCGACACTCTAAGTGTAATCATTCCAAAGGAATGCATAATAGCTGCATTAACTAAATCTTTAACAAAGAGTTCAGCTCACTCGAAATAGCGCGTGAAAGCCTTCGAACTTCGGCATATAACATATTAGAACAGTACCTGTCTCTAGCTAAATTTGGCCCCCGGCCCCTCGTCTGATATACTGCCGTCATCGAGGGTTTGTGCTCAAAGTGTTGCGCGTACGCCTGGCACGCGGCCGAGGGCGCAGGTTCAACCCCCAGCACAGGACTCCCGTTCGGTGTTTTTATTGGACTCTCTTCCTTTCCTGTCCTTGACGCATTATTTCCTGCTAACGGCTTAGCTGAATACGCCAGGTCTTGTGCGCAACGAGCGCCTCATGCCTCATTACTAATGCGTTAGGAATAGCAGTATAAAATACTGTTCAGCAATATGCGAATGCAGTAGCAGCTCAAAATAAGAAGTTCGTACTGCAAAGCGCTGGAGGTGGCAAAGAAATATCACTGGTAGTGGTTGCTGTTGCCTATGATGACTATAAATTTCAGAACAAACTTGTGAATGAGTGGTGCGTATCTTGCCGGTAATGGCAAATCATGAACGTATTTCAGGAGTATCAGTTCAAAACCACATAATACAAGCATTATACCACACAAACTTAGCCATGCAGCAGGCACGGGGAGGCTAAGAAAATGCGTCCAAAAAAAAGTCAGGCTTACGAAGTCAGCAACGGAAATGAAAATTTTAGGTGTAACGCCAAGAAGCAGAAACACAGCAGGTAGGGTTAACCAACGATATATGGTCATAAATACAGATATTCTACCGACTATCGTGAACGTTAAAATACCACAGCTTGCAAAGAGAAATCTCTACAAGCAAAAGTCGTTAAGAGTAACAGACTAGACTCAAAACGCAGTTATGTGTAGCAGATGACACCACTTATTTTGTGGAGGATCATAATGTGAAGATTCTGGAACTAATGCGGCCACAGCTGGTACAGCCATGCCTTAAAAAAAGATAGCGAAAAGGTTTTTTTTTTGCAGTGCGCAAGATTATAATGATTGTAATGTTGAAATAATTTAATTTATAGGAGGATAACTTTGTTCGTCATTTGTTAGCTTCAAGATAGTACCCACAATTACGGTATTTATAAACACGTTTAGGACAATTTGTATATAGCTGCAAAGAGGAGTTTTTACAATACGAACGGTGCGTTGTTAACCCAGTCCCGCACACTACAAAAATGAAATGAAAGTGCCAAATGTACATATCCCCATTTCGTCGAAAGGCTGCAAGGCTGCAAGGCACTCTGAACTTTCTTTACACTGAGAGACAAGGAGCTGAACTGGTTCTTTTTTCCGCCGTAGTTTCTCTTTGTTTCTACACAGCTGTGACACTGTAAATGCACAATACTCGGTGCGGTCACCGTTAAAACAAATGTTCTAGTTTATTTATATGCATCTATCCATTCACAGCTTAACTTCATATTAAAGTACTTTATTCTGTAGCTTAGGCAAATAACATTTACCTACTGCAAACACTAGTTGCTTTCGTGTTTTTTCTCCTCTTTATGTGTTCATATGATTAGCCTCAGTCTCTAGAGAATTGCTTAAACACCTTCACTCCGTGCCACATTAGTACGCAAGAAATGACCTCAGGTGGTCTGCCTATACTTAAGCTCTCCACTAATCCACCCGTGCGGTCTCGTATGGCTTCTGTTCTGAACCCCCCAGTGCCAGTTTGCCGTTACAAAGTCCCTAAGGTGACGTGATGTTTCTCTTGTTTATTTTCGTTTACCGTTAGTAAAAAGGCGTTCTATATATGTTTGCTTCATCTAATGTTTTGACTAATAACGTTACTATTCAGCCTAGTCTTCTAACTCAATTTGTTTGGCGGTCTCCTTTAATGTCCTCGTTTATTTTAATCTGCGATCCTAATTTTTATGACACGATTGCGTCTCCAATAGGCATCTCGCAGCAACGAACGACTGCAAAGTTTAATAATAGGTGCTCCCTTTCTCATTATATTTTCCCATTTTGTTCTTACATTTCGTGTGTGCTATTTTTGTGAGTTCACCACTTTTGTATAATTCAAGCATAAACCTGGAATCAGTTGGCCAGGATAGGTATGCCAAGCAAACTGTGGTAAAACATATAGGGCACAAACTCAAACACACGGCTATTTGCACAATTATTGAAGTGAAAATCATGTTTTATTTTACTCTTCCTGCATCTTAAGCTTGTTTTTCACTTTTATTGTATTTAAAAGGTTTGCCCTTGAGAAAGAAGCAATTGAATAAACCATCGTAATAGAAAGTTTCGTAATATTATCTTGCAATCTTTCAAAAATTGACAGAACGCGATAGTTGTAATCATGACACGCTTTGTACTTAAAACTCGAGCTTAAAAAGAAACACAGTCGCGATTTTTATTTGCCATAAGGTAAGCATTGTGGTTCTATACCTTATCACTGCCTACATTCGTACTTTAATGATCTTATTCGAACATAAATTTTGTTTCTGTGGTACTTTCTTTCCTTTATGCTTGCTTCCCCCTCAAAACAGCCACTGTGACGCTTTTTTAGAGATTATCTGTGAAAAAATCAATTATTAAGCAAAGAAATTTAATGGGCATCGCAATCAAGATTATTTTCGAAGATATTCGTCATGTAACATTAAGGACTTTATTGCTGCGGACTTAATTGGCAAGAACATTAGACAGCTGCACAACGAGTATGACTCCCTCAGAACTTACGCCGCAAGCTTAAAATTAAATGTTCCAAGCAGATAATGCACCTTCTAATTGGGTCTGCCACTGATACGATCGAAAGTGCTGTCAATATTATTCGCTATTTTATTGTGCTTGAAACGTGATGTTACTTCTTGAAATAGGCTTCAAAAGTGCATTCGATAAAATTTTATCATTACACCTAGAAAGGCGGGTACTTACGCCGATTAGAATACAATTAATGCCCAGCCTTGGTCAATTCAACCTTCAGAATAAATGCTTCCTTCAACAATTGCGCCAGTGCAACTTCTCATCAGCCGGAGGTCAAAGTACGAGGGTAAAGGTTCCTCGTGCAGTGGGAGGTCAAAGCATTCACTTTCTCTACAACCACATCTTAGAAGGAACCCAGTTTAGAGTTTTAGAAACAAAGATAAGATATACGTTATCACGAGTGGACTCTTTCATTTCTTGAAAGTCAATCTGAGAGCAGCGCTAATGCTTTCTCAAAATTTCCCAGTCAGCGATTAGTCGCCTATGCTAGATCATTCCTTTTTCTCGGCCAGTTCTTCATTAACGGAGAGTGCAGCTACCGGTGAAAGAAAGTTTTATTTCCCAACGTGACAAACCTGTTGCTCTTCGGTATGCTTAAAACGATATGATGATCATGAAAGTTTTGCCGAGAATTGTGCGCGGGTCAAGCGGACAGAACTATACGCTGAGTGTAATCACACTGCTTGGACGAAACATATCAGAAATCTAGCTGCATCAGCCTTAGTTGGCTGTTATGGAACCATATGGAGCCAGTTTGTGCAGAATGCCTTGTGACGTGCCTGACTGGGAACAATGAACATCATTAAGATCCATTGAAATAAACCTCCACAACTTCAAATACACACGAACGAGACATTAATGGGTATGTTTTGAGGTTTAGTGCTACTGTTCGCTTCCGTTCCTATAAACATTAATAAACGAAAGATCATGGTCTTCATCAGCTCTGAAATACTATCATTTAATAAGCTTCACTGTATTCGCTGTCAAGCGACAGCCAGCATGATGCTACTCTGCCTGGGTCTTAAAGCGTGCCTGCTATACACAGAAAATAAGGCCAGTTTGCAGTTGAGGTCTATAAAAAACATGGGCTACCTAAAATTATCCTGGAAGCTGTCGCGTACAGTTGCTTTATCAAAAAATAAGAAATGCAAATCTTAATGACAAACAAGCTTCTAATTCGTGCCGCAAGTAAGGAGGCAGCAAAGATTGCTGCACCTCTGCGCCTACGCGATACACTTTGTTCTCGGCATTTATATCATAGTATAACCGAAGCTCGCATCAAGAAACATAGCATCCCTATGAAAGGGCGTGGTAAAACCCAATGTGGAATTCAATCAATCGCAGCCTAGCATAATCTCACGTCATTCGTTCCTTTCTAACCACTACGCCAAGAGTGAAGACAACATATGTGTCAAGAAAAGACGCCTTCAGCTCATCCAGGAACATAACGGCACCCAGTTTATCACCATTTAACCGGGTAACGTTTTATTAAGTCCTTAATAAGTGATTTCTCTTTCAAAGAAAATTATCTCGTGCGTATCACGGTGGTTTTAGCTTGAGACCCAACTTGAAACACAAACTATTCGCGACACACAACAATTAGCAGTTTATATGTTAGCTGGCCGATCTGAGATGCTGCGCATGTCTGCTTGAAGTAACCGCCATAAGCAGCCTAGTTTTGAGGTCATGATGTTCCAGAAATCAGGTTGAAGTCAAATCTACGCCTGTTAAAAATCGGGTTTAGATTATCAACGTCATCCGCATTCATCAACGTCATACACATAAAAAAATATGACAGTGACAATGAATACATTTTTCTTCTGAATACATGAAGTTTATAACTTGTGAGTTTATGCAAAGACATAAACCACGCTGGAGAAATAGAGACATCAACGCAAGCCGCGCCATTCAATCCTCTTTTCCGAGGTGGGATACCGACGAAAACACTAAAACACAAAGCAGCACTGACTGTATCGTAACAAGTCATACACGAATGTGTGTTCCAAGTTCTGGCAATTACCTCCACCACTTTGAACTCATCTTCATGGCTCCCAAAGGGAGTACAAACTCTCCCCCAACCTCGCTTTTTTTAACCATTTCTCCTTTCTGACTATCCTGTTATCTGAGGTCTACTACACATGGCGGCACTTGGGGTATTCTTTCTCTTTTTCATTTGTCGTTGTGCCAAGATTCTTTGTACCTGCACCTTGAAACCAGCTGGAAATGCCAACGAACCGCATTTGTCGACTAAGGCACATGTGTGGCCGCGCATACTGCTGTCCGCACCACCTCCGAGGGGTACGCCTATCAGTTTTAAAGCACCCAGTAGCAAGCAAAAGAGGTGTGACTCCTGGATATGTACTTTTTTAAGGCTCATATCTTCTGCAGTCTGTATTTTCTGTACACCTCCGACTTCCTTTCTACAAAAATTGAGATTTGACGTGTTCCTGCATCTTCGAAGCGCAACTACACTGAGCAATGGAGCATAGCTCAGTTGTGCAGCGCATGCGGAAAGTGCTAAATGAAATTTAAAGCTCACAGCTATGTCCAAAAGAATCACATTTGGACAGACACTGATCATTTCCACACGAGTTTAACTTTGGTTCACTGACCTCAAGTTACGAATAAGTATACACTAAAGAAAAAGAACACTTTAATGAATGGAGCGTACCTAACGGTTTTTCTACAGTATTGTTCTATGTGATATTGCACAGAACTGCGACAACAATGAGAAGGCGTCGCGAGAAGTCGACCATAAATATATTCATCGGAGTTCACAACTAGCATTCAGATAATAACTGTGATATCTTATCGTACTTCATAATCAGCCGAGCTAAGGAATAGTGACTCCTAAATCTCATTGTTTAACCCTGCAATAGATGGCATGTGAAATAAACTGCGCTCTTTGCCCTTAACGACCCACGCACATCCCTATCCACATTGAAAGCTAAGTGCCTAAATAGCAGTGGATGGTAATGTGTCACCCATTACACAGCCGCGACATTATGTAGACACTGTCGTATATCCCGCTAAACAGAGTACGATATCCCGGGATGGGAAAAAATGTTACTGGCAAGCTACCCCTTGGCTCTTATTACAACCCAAGGCTTAGACGAAATAATGAAACTGTGCAGGCTTACAGCCTGCATTACCTTCATTTTTTTCTTCTAAACGTTTGGGTCTTTCTGACCCAGGTGTAAACGCAGCTGACAGAAGGTTCAGCAAAAAAACAAGACGTGCGGAAAGGGACCGTATGTAGAGGCACTATATGCAGAACACAAAGCTCCCACCATAAGTCATAACTACAGTTATGTCAACTTACAATTATCTGCGAAAGAAGACCAAATCTATCATAATGGAAGCATCATAAAAACATACTTGCTTCGTTTTTAGCATCATCAGCCTGACTACGCCTAGTGTCCGTCAACGGTCTCTATTTTACATCTAACATTACGACGTACCGGTGCTAGCTGAATCAACGTAATCCCTACAAACTGCGTGATCGTATCCACCCACCTAACATTCTGCCGACCTCTGTTAAGCTTGCCTTCTTGTTGAGCCGAGTCCAATACCATTAACCGCCCTCGCTTTCTTTTGTTCCATGAACATTCAGTGTCCGTAGTAATTTGTAGTTCAGCTCGACTATATTCACGTTAACTGGGCATTGCTAACCGACATATGTTGTTTTCGTACCGTCTTTAGATGGTGCACTTACTATCTTGCTTTTCGTAGCTTGCTGCTTTAGGCTCAATTTATTCTAAATTCTTTATACCAGCCTCCGTGTTACTTTTTCATAGCAGAATACGGATATGATACATCTGTCGCGTACTTTTGTCATGATGAAAACGGTTAACGGCTATGTAATATCTCAGAATATTTATTAAATGACTTGCGCCCCTTCCTAATGTATTAGGTATTTTAGTTTCGTGACCCTGATCGGCTGTCAGTACCTCTCTTTTGTATCATTTCATTATGGTCGCTGCAATTTCGACTACGGTGAGGGCTCTTAGACCGAATGGTCTGTATACACATTCCGTTATAATCTCCCGTATAATCATCAGCCATCACTTTAATAAAGAAAAGAAGCTGTGCTAAACCTGCATAACAATTAGTGGCGCCTGAATCCGCTTTGGGAATAACAGAACCGGCACGGAGCGTATGTACGACCGTGACGTGTGTCCAGTTTAGTCAAAACACTTTGGAACAAAATGAACCGAAGACATGCGGTTTCCGCGGTTTTCTTGCCAGTCCTCGCTACGAACAGCTCGTTCCAAAAGCGTATGCGCCTCAGGGTTCTTCGGAAACCTAGCAGAAAAGGAGCAGCCCCTATATGCCCTCACGTTCGCGCCGCAGTTAAAGGAGCACATCCATTTCGGAGTGAACTTTAATGAACGAAGTTTGTGAAATGTGACTCCTGATGTCGTTTTCACACTGTTCGTACAATTTTGAGCCACTAATAAGCCAACAATGTTTGTCTTCATCGTGTCTTGATCGTGCCTTGATGTTTGTCTTGATCCGCGCAATGAAACAACCCCCAATTCTCCGAGCGTTCAGAGGGCACGTTCTACGGCAACCGACTTGATTTTCAGCCCCCTCAAGATGGCCTCGCGGAGTCTTCACTAGACCGGCCCTCCTTCCACTCCAGCAGTTGTTTCAAAACCTCCTGGGACGAATGCTATCAGCCGCTCACCAGATATCATCATCAACATCAACCTGACTATACCCACTGCAGGGCGAAGGCCTCTCCCATATTTCTCCACTTAACCCGGTTCTGTGCTAGCTGCATCCACTTGACCCCTGCGAACTTCTTAATCTCATCCGCCCACCTAACTTTCTGCCGCCCCCTGCTACGCTTTCCTTCCCTTGGAATCCAGTTTGTTGCCCTCAACGACCATCGGTTATCCTCTCTTCGCACTATATGTCCTGCCCATGTCCATTTCTTCTTCTTAATTTCCACTAGAATGTCGGTAACTTGAGATATAGCGCGGTGTTATTACGAGTTTAATTTCGACATCAATCCCTCATTTCAAACCGCAAGCCTGGTGGCATTTCTGCTTCCCAGAATTTACACATCTTGCAGAGGAGGCACACTGCATCATGGCTTTGGCTCGTTCAGTCTAACGTATATGGCGAAATGCCTCCCACCTTCTTATAACTTACTCAGAGAACGTGTCAGTCGATGATGCAACACCGAAATTCGTTACATAAATTATAATGGGCAGAGAGTTTTAGAAGAGGATTTCTCGCTTTAGGAATAAGAAACGAGGCCGAAAGCTGGCGACTCGTGTTTAACTGGTCAAGCCGACCGGATTTTACGAGAAAGTATTCAATATTGGTTACTGCGCAAATCCCTTTCAGCTTCGCCTTTGACTTGAATGAAAGTGTTTATGATGTGTCCTTCACTAGAAAGCCTTTAAGGCCTTTCTGAGATGCAACGTGCTGCATGCAACGTGTTCTCGCGAGAGGTGCAGTTCCGATAATTCCTCGGCGGCAATGATTACGAGAGAGAGTTGCTAATCCTTCGGGGCTGTGTACTGCGCTTATCCGTTGTGCTCAATAATCCGACACGTAATTCCTTTAATATAGAACTTCTACTGAAGCAAATGGTTTCCATGGTATATTAGCATTGTGCGATCACTGAGTGCGTGTCGAAAGTTGTTTAGTCTGCCGCACTCTTTCTAATGTAACCACTCCCATTTTCCTTTTTCTAGTTCGGTGCATAGCTAGAAGTCCAAAAGTTCTTGAAACTTATATGTTCATGAACTAGAAAAGATTGTTTAATGAATATAAGCATTACGCTGCAGTTTTCTTTCTTGAACGTATTATTTATCTAATATTTTTGGACTTTATTCGGTTTAAGAGAACACGGATAATTTTTTATTTTTTAGACATTTTATTCTGCAAGCAAGTCCTGCAAAATAACTTTGAAACGTATTTGAAAACACGTTTTAAGGATAAAACTGCTGCTTTCGAAACCACGAAAAAAAATTTCAAAAGACATCTTGCAAATCTTAAGGAAAACGGAAGCTCAACATTGCAGCACAGGGTGGCAGCCTAATGCCTAGACACAGCTCTATTGCTTTTGTATGCGGCATAACAGTTTGGACAGAAATAGCAGGGACGCACATTACTAAATATTGCATAGAAATTGCACCACGCCCAGGAGCAGCGTCAATCCACAGATTTGAGCCAACGAGCAAGCTGTGTGATTAATGTTTCTTTTTTATCTTCATCGAATTTATGTAAGAATACCGGCGGAGCTTCCAAGGGAAAATTAGGGGCCGACAAATTACGTTACTTTTGAAAACTGTCGCCGGAATTGTCACTCACAATCTCTATGGAGCATGATCTGTTCCCAAATATTGGTGTTCTAGATTCAGCTGTACCAGAACTCGCAATGAGGACAGTTTGTCAAGCTGAAGAAAAGAGTTGAAGGAACTACGTGAGGCGTCTGTAGTCCGCTGACGTCTACCTACGCACCGCATTTAATGGTGGGGTTATTATCTCTGATCTTCTGTGTGCGAACGTGTGGTGCAGATTTGGCTTTCGCAATAGATCCCACTCGACTAAGTTATACACCTATGCCATCTTCCCTAATGGCAACCGCATTTATGGCGAGCTTGTTCACTCATGTAAATTTGGTCATTTTGTACACTTTTTTTTTCAGGCTATCTTATCCAAACAAGTGTAACCTTCGGTATATTGTTCGTACGCGGTGAGCATATCTCGCAATTATAATACTCTGTTACGTCATTATGATGTCAAAATCTTAAAAAAAAATACCAGCAAGTGATATTGGGATGCGGCATCGAATATTGGCCACGGCGGCCGCTTTTCGATTGAGACGAAGAGCATGCGATGTCAGTGCACTATAAAGAGCGCCTGGTTATGGAAATATCTGAAGCCCTCGATTATTTCGTCTTTCATAGCCTGAATCGGTTTGGGGCATTAAATCACATAAACCGAACCAATCGATTGTTGCAGCCTGGTTCCACTTTCACTGGGCGTTGGGAGAATTATATTCGGCAATAAATTGGCACTGGAATCGAACTACAGAAATATGTTTCTGATCTTTTCAGGTTTTGACCACGTAGTGCCACTGCTGGAAAGTAGTTTACATCATTGTTGCCACGAACATCTGCACAACTCGTTAGAAGCACTTAGTTGGCATATTAGAAGATGGTCTTTACAATTTACTGACGCATATTAACTCTACAACCATCTGATTCATCACACATGCAACTATACTAGGTATTTTTACAATTCACTAATAATACTTATTAGCGATATCTTAACAGCGGATATAGTTCCAAGGCTGGCTACTGCACATTAAAACCTTTTCACATCATAATTATATAATTTGCAGTTTTCTTCTGCGGGTTGATGAGATCCGAAAGGAAAAGAGTTTAAATACAATTATATTGAAATGTTTCTATCCATAATTATTGCTCGGAAAGCTAAAAATTCTTGAGTGTATTGAAAGCGCTATTTTTTTCTAGATGTGTCCATTAATACTTATATAGGAGTTTATGACACATTTAAAGAAAGTCACCTCAAGTAAATGTCGATTGTACTGGGTCCAACCGACTTCGTCTTTATTAACAGATTCTTTTTACTAGTATTACATTATCATCGCTCTGCTTTGGCTTGTATTGAAAAATTGAAACAGAATAATTAAGCTTGCGTATAAGAAAAAAATTCATTATTTTGCTGTAATAGTTTCCTGCGCAATCACGAGACATCAGAATTTACAGTATTCAGCAAGCGGTATAGTGCGTTGAAAAGTAATGCTTTGTTCCTATTGCAATATTTTATTTTGTTCCAACTTCCAGCTATTGCACGTGGCTCAACAAAACCGTAGGTGTGAAGTAAAATTTACAATATCAAAGCAAATTTGCTTCGCGGCATTGTTCATAAAACCGGCTAATATTATAAAGCCATGAAAAATGGACGTGCCAAAAAGAAATTGTGTTTCCAACTGCGATTTTCTCAAAATCATCGTTGGTTCTTGAGTAAGCTATCACCACTGTAAAACTTTTAGCCTGTGTGCATCTTGCGACGCATTTTAGGAAAAAGCTCCATATAGCAAAGCTCCTGCCTAAACCTGTGAGAAAAAAAGGAGTTTGCACGCCATTGTTTAGGCACACCTATGTTTTTACCGGTTAAAGGAACAAAAAATACAGGAGGTACTTTGTGAAGCCCCCACATTTCACTTTTTAACTTTGAGGATGCCTCATGAAGGTCGTAGTTGGCAGAAAACATGGCCGGGCACTAAGAGTACTCAGCGTAGGAACTAAGGCTTCATTTATTCACGTATGACACTACGGCCTTCATTAGGAAACGAAACTGCACTAATTGAAATCAGATGGTAGCGTGCTAATGAGACGTGTAAAAAAACAAAATAGTCTCGCAGGCCCCGCGCGTGGGGCATTGCCACACTGTAAATGGTAGGCGCCAAGAGACATGCTAGGCGGAGGCGCGACTGTGCACATTTGTCTTCCTATTCGGCGTAACTGCTTTTTGCAATGTGTCACTCGGACATACAATGAATGGTGGATCTATGGTGCAAGCAGTCGGGAGAACGTCAAGAAACTGTTCAGTAATGAATAGCTTAGGGCACTTCAGCAGCTTACAGCGCAGTAAACGTAAAGGCAGCACGTAATGTATCCGTGTGTGAGTCATATATGCGTTGTCTTTTCAACGGCGGTGCACGCGTTTCGCATTAAGTGAAATTAGGGGAGAGAAGAAAGGGCAGGTTTCCCCAAAGTGAAGAAGGCTCCTGTAAAACTAAAACTACGGCAAGTGTCGCAACCGTGGAGCCACTGTTACTCAACAGTACTGTGGATAAGTTTACTTTAACCCTTCCTGCAGCTCTGAAGCAATGCTCTACAATTCCACAGTGAGCTGTTCACTATTTTGCAACGCTTTCCTACGTAAATTTCACCATGCGCTCTGCTCTATCCTTTCTCACCACTGCATTGCTTTATCACTGTACATCATAATTTAGTGTTGTATTGACAAAAGTGGAGTACGAAATTAATATTTTACTTTATTACTGAATGTTATACCACTAACAAGCCTGCAAAATAAAGTTTATTAAAAGAAAAGGGAGGGGGCCTAATGCGAAGGTTGGCTGGATTGTTATTCCGGGCCTCCATTGGCCGAGGCCCACATCCCGGCCTTTTCCACCGGATTGGCTGGTCCTGGAGGCTTGAGCTGGACAGGGCTGTCTTCGATCCTTTCCACGTTAGCTACGTTATAGTGACTAAGACATTGGTAGCCTGGCAGGTAGATATTATATAGTACAAATATGCTTTCTGGCTGCAAAATTTACTTTCCGCTGAGAAGAATTCTGGTTAGATAGCCTGAAGCTGTACAAGATTGCTAAGTGTGAAGCAGTGCAATTGGCCTAAATTGTACTTATCTTGCTTTATATAATTCCTTAGCTCGGCACAGACATTTTTGTCTTGATAAACGCAGGTGCTGCAATAGGTGAGCATATATTAACAATGGCTCTGGGGAGTCCAAGACTTCAGGGAGGGAACAGAAGAGACATCGAGGGAGAAACGCTAGAGCAGCGGCGTGTGCAGTCTTGTTTCCCTCTACCCCCTGATGACATGGCGCCCAAAAAGATATCCAAACACAGCGCAATAACACTGCATTGACAAAAACCAGCTATTTTAATCCCAGATTCCTCAAAGGACATCTAACAGCAAGCTAAGAAGGACAAAGCAAAGGAATTGACACGAATTCTCAAATATTAAGGCAATTCTTAACCTCCAGAAGCAGAGCGCTAAAATGTTTTAATGAAGCTAACCGTGGTGGAAACTGACTACAGAGTGGCAGGAGTTTTTGATTGTGTATATCAATAGGAATCAGTAATGTGAATGAACCAGCTGATCCGAGCTGAATCTGCACGCTTGCATGGAAATATTCGACTACCATTTGGAGCCTGGTTTTGGTTTTCGTCCCACAGATCGACAGGTCCAATTTCTAGGCAGGTGCCTTATATCGAGCGTCGACGACGATGTTGATGGCCTCAATAGCTCCGTTCTTTGGTTTTCTTTCTGTTTTCAACCAGACACTTTTTAGGCATTAGAAAGGCTCGATCCGTAATTTTTGTGCAAATTAAAATCTTGTATTACTAGTAACACAGCGACTACTTATAAGTCTGCTTGCTTTAGCTTTTAACATGAGAAAGGAACGAATACCACACATAAATAGCTTATACAAATATTCAAACAGTTCTGTAAACCTAATAGAAATTTCATACTTTCGAATGAAATAAGAGTAGCAGTAAAAGAGTTATTTTTTCCTGACCCGCCTAATGCCCAACTAGCTACTTGATAAGCCAAGTGAAACTTAGCCGCTGAGTTGTTTGTCAGGAGAGCTGGTACCCAGCTGAAGTTGTTGCTCATTATTCGATGACTCAGCATGCAACTGCAGCATTTTGTAAGGTGGCTGTTTTCAAGTACGCGCAATTACGATTGAGAAAGGCGTGTACACGCCTAGGCGATAGGGGCATGCTGTTAGAGTCTTCTGAAGGACCGTGCAATAGAGGAATAGGCTCCTTTTCAGGCACCTAGCATTCTTAGTTTAGCATGACCGCGAATTCTTGGTGGCCGTCGTAATGAATAATTTTGTCCTGATTTTTCTGTAGAAAAACATACTAGATATTGTTCAAACTTTAGTTTTTATCTTGAAAAATGTTTTTTTCGAACAAAGAATATCACAAACATAAAACAAGAAAACCTGCGAACATACCAAGCTGCTGCTGCTTTAGGAACTAATATTATCATTTTAAGATCCCGTCAGTCATGTGTAGTCGTGAGAAAAAGTGGTATACAACACTCAGCCAGTGACACAGCTCGAGAAAACTTCATCGAAATGCTATCTAGTGACAGTGTAAGGGACCGCAACAGTGATACATTCATGTGGATCAAATGGGGCACTGCCATTATTGTCTCGATCTTAGATAGCTGTTGCCTGATAAAGTTGGCATGCAGTTTTCTCGAGCTTGCCATCGTCTCAGTGCTGTATACAACTTTTGCTCACAACTTACATTACATTTGCCATGAAAGTGCTAGATCATCTATAATTTTTATTTGAAGCTCACGGGCTTCTCTTAGTTTCATATTTCGGATACGAAAGTAATCTAATGTCTAACTATTTTGAACCGCGATTCCTTATTGCCATTTTCAAATGTATATAAAAGCGCTCTGAGAGCTTAAACGTTAATTGCTTTCCGGTGCTTTCATTCCTTAAGAATCGTTGGTATAAAAGTAGAAGTCTCGATGAAGCTTTTAGCAGCATCCCCGCAGTAATTCTGGTAGATGTCCTTTTATAATTCGAATTTCTCTTTTTACTGGATGAGTTTTCACGAAATGCTCTGATTATTTGAGCTGTTTATAGATTTACAGAGTTCTTACGCTTAACATTCATTTTGATTCATTCTGTGTTCTGCCAAACTATACATGTTAACTAGAAGCAGGGCTGGATATCACCGAAACGTTTCAAATATATAAGCTCGAAGAGGCATCTGCAATGGTGTGCACATATCCTATGTTGGGGATTAATAAATTTAATTTGGTGCACGGAAGACGAGGACAAATACTCGCAATTAGTTTTTCCGACGTTGCCCAAATGTTTCCCGGCTGCGGTAATCTTTGAACTTCAATTTTTTGTAATTGAAAGCAGCCCATTCAAATGAACTCCTCCGAAAAAAGCGACGAAAAACTTTTTATTTTCATTTTCTGCAAAGTGGCTTTTAGCGTCCATAACTTCAGCACGAATTTGCGCTGGTTATATATTCAAATGACTTCTTCATTTTCTATTGGGGTTGCTAGGCCATGCGCTCAAATAATTATATCAATCATAACCTAGAGCACACACAAAAATAATGTCCACAGTATCAAAACCACAGATATTTCCCTACCGCACAATTTAGCTCTCTCTCAACTATGAATCAAACAATTACCCTGCAGTTTGGAGACATGCCCTGGAGGCGATTAAAAGAGGATGGTATATTGATGATGTCCAGCAAACCGTAGCGGATTTTTTTTTGCTTTGAGCAAGCGATTCATTCGAATGTCCGCTTACGTAAAAGCAGAGAGCCAGCAGCTGCATTTGCGACTGAACTCAAGAGACTTGCATTCACTCTGGCGAACAGGAACACGCTATCTGAGAGGAATTTAGCCCGGAAAGGCAACGAAGGAAAGCGTGTGGCGACAGGCTGAAATCAACGAAGGCCAGATGGAGAACGGGATCCTCATTAATAACAATGAATTAACGCTCCCGCGAGCCGCCCACAGACAGCGGCACGCCAAACACAGACAGAGAGAGCAATACAAGTTCAGGAATACAAAAGCGGGGCAGGGCGCTTACACCCCGCGAATACACCGTCATTCAAATGGAGCCACGAAGGGGAAAGGGGAGGGAGCAGCCCGGCAGCTAACAAAAGAGGTTCGCTGTTGTGTTCGTGCTTTCATTTCTTTTTCCGACTGCCAGGGTTGCTCGCCGGTACGCCGATGTGAAAGCAAGGATGTGTTAACAATATAAACTCCCTTGCCTTTTCTATCCGGCTTGTGTAAGTTTTATACTAGAACATTCAGTTGGGCTTCTACTACGCAATTTCGTTAAAAGATCCTGACATCCATTTTTGATTAAGCGACATACTCTCGTTCCGACAGTGTTCGCTTTAAATACTCATTTGCCCGCTGGATGCACTGCGTTCTTCTGCGATGTACAAGCCGTCCCTTTATGACATCATACATTCGTTTTAACAGTGAACGGCGGGGGGAACTCTAAATGCGTTGCCAAGTTCATGTTTGTTGCCCATTTGAGCGCTTTTTTTAAACCTAGTTGCTTCGGTCATAACAAATTTTTTTGACATTCGGCGCCTCTCCACGTGGGTGGCATTATTCAGATGCATGGTTCTGCGCTCCAGCGCTAAGTACTCCGTTTAGTTTATCCACAGCCTTCTAACATAATGTCGGGTGTAGAGCGTTGCGGCTAAAACGACAGTGAAGTTCGCATATTGTCTAATGGCAGGACTCAAAACGTGGCTGTTGGACATTTATTTCTTAAAAAAAATAAAAGGCAATTTAACGAAATACGTACTCTCTTGCAAATATCAACAACATCAGCGAGTGTGAGTGCGGACAGCCGGGCATAGAAAAAGGAAGAGAACAAGTAGGCCCTATACCTCCATTATGTTCCTATCGCAGTTGGGTTGAATAAAAGCGCTAAAACGTAAGCTCTAAAATGTTCAGCAGCGTTCTTAAAGAAAAGTAGTGTCACCATTTGCTTTGCCAACATTTTCCTGCACCTTATCTGGATTCAAAAAATTTCACATTTATTTTCGTCCTTGAGTATCGGCGATAACTACTTCACTCGGCCACGATATGCCCATTCTTTTCACTGCGTGATCACCGAAAGCTCATTGTTCTCTGTCAATTCACAACTATTTCGGCACTTGCTTAGATCAGCTTAATCTTGTGGGGTAATATTTTAACTTTTTGTTGGTTGCAGAGGCAAGACATGTATCCTGCATGTGCCAGAATAACGTGAAAGGTTACGCGCCGATGTCAACGAAAAACAAAAGATGAGAAGGAAGAATCTCGAGACACTAGATAAATAATTTATGGAGGGTTTAAAATTGACTCCACAGCTTTTCATCTGTAAGGGGGTGTAGGATGCATATAACGACTCACATAAAAGAACGAGAATCAGATAATGAGATTACTTAAGTGCTGATAACCTCCCGACATCATAGCCGGTAATTAAGAGACATCAGAGCTCGAACTTTGCTACAGGAGATTAAGCACGCTGTTCCCGCCCGTTTCCGTAACAACGCTTGCAGCTTTGGCGTGCTTTTAGCGCAAAAATGCGCAGTGTTACAATATTGTTTTTAGGTGCGGAAAGTAGTGTCTTTCTTGAACACAGTCGGCTCCTCGTTGAAAAAAAAGGCGAAACTAACCAACCGTTACATTATACATAACCACAACTCAAGCATGCTCGCTGTGGCAGTTGGTTCACCAGTGTGTGAATTGCTGCACGTTGTAGGCTCACTATGTCGGCATTCCATTGCTGTTTCCACTTGCCGCTCAGTTTGTGCAAGGTGGCACGATAATTGCAATAAAATATAGTTCAATATAGCGTGTCGTCTCTCAGATGATCAAAAAAGAAGAAACTTTATCTCTGCGAAAAAATTTTAAGCGTGGGCCAAAGACAATCTACGTCGCTCATTATATCGAAGGTAGGTGTGCAAGTGTGGCTGGTAGTGTAAATAATCTTTACTTTACAAGTACACGAGTAAAAAAACAGCACTGTCGTAATCAGCATCATTTTCGATGATGAAATATTATTCATTTGCTCTAAGCCAAAACAGTGGGAGCCACTTTTTAGGCGCATGCGTTTCGCAGAGATTGTAGCCCTTTTGAAATGTAGAGATAAAAGTGACCTGCCTAGCCAGACTCTAGTATTCATTATTCTGTTCAGAATATCATGACAAATTATAACTCTGAAAGCAATTTCTCTCTGTTGGAACTATGGTGCTATAGTGCATTTCCGAAAATGTTGGTCGAAAGAGTCTACATTTGCACGATTTAAGTACCCCCTCCCCTCTAATGTCGCAAAAGGAAGTGAAAAGAAATCTGCATGCGAATATAATCACTAGTATCTCCCTTTTTTTAAAAAAAAAAGGCGTATATGTAAGTCTCCAAGCACGTTTGCTTACTCAGTAACGGAGACGGAGCCATCGAAGTCTGCGTCGAGACTCCCGGCTTCTGTTGTTGCTGCGTTCCGGCATTGTACTCCAGGTGGCGGCACAGAGTACAACAACCCGGCCGAAAGAGTTCGCGATAGATCTATAAGCGTGTTGCCACGTTGACCTAGAGTCGACGGAAATTCGGCGGAGAGCGAGAGGTTTTGCAGGCATCGTGAGTTCGAGTTGATTTATTCGGTTACAGCCGTTTGACAGCCTGACAAGAACATTTCTTTAACCTCAATTGAAATTAGTTTGTTTAATTGCATTCTTTCGGAGTATCAAGAAGAAACGGATGAAGCGATGAATCATCAGTTTTTATAATAAATGATAGGGCGTGAATCGTAGTGGGCATTGGAGGTCAACGTCTTGATGCGTGGAACCTTAGTAGAGCATCTGGTACTCTGGGTTATTCTCTTGACTTCCCTAACTATGGTGTCACCTTGAACTTACAACAGCAATTCATTTCTTATGATTTCAAATACAAAGTTCATATTGAGTCTAGCGGAACAGATCGAGGTATGCCCGAGGAGTCTAGTGTCACGTAAACGCTCGCCCGCGAGCCGCTCCAGACTTCGACTGCTCACACGAATAAAGTCTAGAGTGTAAAATCCATGCGTACCTTAAATCTCGCTCGCTCTCGCTCTGCGCGCCTCGAAAGACTGATACGGAGACTTCCTATATGAATACCGAGCCAAAGTGTGATATAAGCAATTGGTTGTGCCTGTCTAGAAGCCAGCTGGAAGTTCACACGGCAAAAGAGCGCCCATAAGAGAAAAAACCATGGATCTAAAAGAGGGAATCGACGCTCACGGCGCGCTGGATGACGTATTCAGCACCTACGTGCCATAAACCTAGACACATGGGATCAAACCTGTCAAAGCAGCAGGAAATATTGTGAGGCTTTCTTCACTTCGCGTTAACCGCGTACATGTAGGAGAATTTATGTCTTGTGAGCACAATAAGGACGAGGACGGAGAGGTGTCTTCTAGTTGTATTCCTATGCTCATTGCTTGCAATGTATGGGCTCGTGTATAGTTATGCAATACTGCCAAATTGCCCGGGTATCTGTGTTGAGCAATGTTATTCCCAGAAGAACTTTGACTATGATGCAGACTGCATCTGAGCGCTTCGGAATTACCTCAGGTTTGGTGTGTTTCACTGGCACTCACATCGCACAATACAGGAACTACTTTTGATCAACCTCCATCGAAACGCTGCCACTGTAGCCGAAATCGGACGCACAATCCGGGTTTAGCAATCGAGCACTCTAACCATTGAGCCACCGCGACTTGATACTGCCCCGTTATTTAACCCTATGTAAGAATCAATATTTATTTCGCTTTTATTCTGTGCAATAGAAAGTATGAATAATATATAAATTAAAACACAGAATAAAATTTTTAAGCCGTTCAACGATGTTGAACACGGCCATCGAGAATTATTTCAATAATTGCCACGAAGCACCAGTGCTTCATCTGCTGGATGTATGCAGATTGCTCGGTGGCGCCCACTGCGCTGTTTGCACAATTTACATCATTGTTATTTTATTTCAAATTGGTCTCCCATTATATTTATTATGATGTTTTGATCATATGGTGTTCATAAAGTTACGTGGCCGGCAGACTATCCAAACGCTGAGGCCTCAACATTACTGGCTGTACTATTACTGGTACACTACTATTACTGGTACCGTTGTAACGGTAATGCCAAAGGTAAATTACAGCATCGCAATAAGCTCGCTGAATGCGCATGGTAGACCTGATATGCGCAGTAAAATACTGATTTTGCACGGTAAGCTGATATTCTCTCAGGTGTTGACGGTTCCCCAATGGGTGATTCATAGCCATCATCTAAACAGCGTAAGGCTTGAGACCTCACAGAAGCTAAAATTATTAGAAGACCAGCTGCCGCAAAGCGTGCCCGTGCAAATGTATTGTATTGTATGGATCTGAGGAGACATGTACAAAGTGTCCGTTAAAGCTTTATAAATTATCTTCTTAAATTAACGACTGGACTTGTGTGAGTAGCACCAATAATTTTTTTTTGTTTCGCAATAATCCATCCAAGGCTTCTGCCTACAGGTTTGTACAAAAGCTACTGAACAGCTCAAAAAGGGTTGAAATACGCCGCGTGCTGCCGTTTCGCGTTGCATTTAGCCGTTCTTTCCTGCATTTCCTGGGAAAATATGTTGCCCAAGATACATTCATTACGGCATTAAAGTACATTTTTAGCTAAAAGCAGTAACAGATACCCTACCATCGGACGATGCCTGCCAACACCGTTGTAAGCCTGCAATGTACACCTATTTCGTCAACTTGCCATTGGCTAGTCCAGCTGGTGCTATTTTCGTAATCTTGTTTTAGGTCTCCCTTACAAGTTAGATTTTCAGCCAATAGTCTCATGGACAGTTTAGCCAACACCGGAATGGTCGCGTTAGATCACGTTTTCAGAAATATTTACGCATGAAATGTATGTGAAATATCCACACCCTGTTTTTCAAAAACAAGAAATGCATATTGCGCTTTCCGACAATAATCCAAATTAAAAGAAAATTACATGCCTCACAATTCCACATGCATGACACTTTAGGACAACATGTGTTTTGCTACTCAAGATCACTCTACGAGTTCTAAATTTGACAAAAAGGACGTAGAACTTTTTTTGGATCATACCTATCTTCCAAGTTCCGTCACAAAAAACGTTTTTGTTATGCCGGCTCATTTATTACCTAGTTGGATATAGAAACGTGCGTTATTGTAACCCGAGGTAGGAGCATCTTCACGAGGTTAACTTGCTAATTCACTCGTATAAAGACGGTATATATCACACTATAAGCGTCACTATAAAATAAAAAAGGCCAGAATTTCTCTATATAGCCTGCATTAGATCATACAACGCTTTTTTATTGAGGACAAGATCAAGGACAAAATCGTATCGAACACTATTTCGGAATTGTCGTATTCATGGGTACAAAGACACAGTCATATTGCAGTTGTGATGGAAAAGCGCATAATTGCTTGGTTTATGAGGCTAGCAAGGTGCTGTTTGATTCTCTCTGCAATTACTGTGAAGATCGATTGGCCCCAATGGGCAAAGTTCGAATGTGATATTTTCAGAAATAATTTTTTGTTACTAAACAAAAAAATAATTTCCGAGATATGCACTGGAGATACACGTAAGCCTGAGCGTTACTGTGTTGTCCGTGAGATATGTCAGCAGTATTCCGCGAGAAAGAGTGAGACAATGCACCCTTTCTTTCCTTTAAGCCAATTAGAATACGCCGGTGGATTTAGATGCGTTGAATGGAACTCCGATTTTGTTCGGCAAGGGACGCCCGATCTACCGTGTGCAGCAGAAATACTGAGGCATTTGCATTTCTTCATTGCAGATTATTCAGTGTTCTCAGAATTTCGTCTTCCTCTTATTCTACACTGCAGTGTGCGAGGCATTCAGAAAAAGCTGTTGGTCCACTTTTTGCAACACTACACGCAAGCGTTTCAAAGGAGTAAAGAAGTTATTTTTTGATTATTAAGTATTGTTGAAAGAATAGAACTAAAGTCCGACGATCGAATTTTAGGGTGCATGTAGCATAACGCGTTTACTTGTGGACAATTGTAAAAGCAACGATAGAAAATGCACTCTGTAAATTATCCAATAGGTACAATGAGACTAGCTCTGCCTTCAATTTTAAATCTACTTATACCGACTACGACCAAAGGAAATTATAAATTCTTTTTTTTGTAATGAAATCTACATAATTCCGCTACACTGCTTTAATGTCTCCACGCTCTGTGTTTGCATGAATTTTTCTCCGCTGAAAATAACATTGGTTGTCAAAGATCGTTAACTACTACCATCTGGAGATATGCTCGAAGGCAGGGACTGGTAAGCGTCTGTTGTGCGTAGACATATATCAGGAAGCTCGTAGCCACACTAACCCGACAGAGGGAACATCCATCCAGCAACCGAAGTTAATATTTATGAAAAAGGAAGGAGCGGAGGGCGATCTCCACTTGGCTGCCTCTTGGCTGAGTGCATATCTGTCAAGACGAGAGAACGAAAATCCACTCGCGGTGGGGTCTCCTTCGATCCAGCGACTTAACTGGCCACAGTCGACACGTCATCATCGATTGATACGATACCCCTAACGCCGAATGTTAGCTTGAAAGGAAAAATAAAGCAAAGCGACCAAAACAGTTACAACCCAAGACTTTGACACGAATGCGCCAGGAATAGATGAGCATTTATAGGGAAAGGAACCTCGAACAGCTAGAACCTTGAAGGAAGGCGAAACTTGGAGCCTTCGCTTTTCCTCCACCAAAACTTCCAGAGGCGGGGGAGGTGGATGCTGAGTGGCAAACAGAAAGAGGGTAGGCGGCAAAGATCGACGACAATGATGGGTCGTGATGGCGAAGGAAGGGACAGGCGTGGCCCCTCTCCGCTCGATGCTTTTCATACCTTGATTCGGAGATGGCTCTTTCAGCTGCTGAATTTGCCCTTAGAGATATTTGGCTTAGGAAGAAATGGTAATAGAGAATAAAGGAAAAAAAAAGAAATTTGTAGGCATACCATATAAACAAGGATGAGGAAAAATATAGCACATGGGTACAGGGATGTGAGTAAATGGGTACCAAACATTTTATTGTCGACGCGTGCTTCGTATTATTATGGCTGGGAAATGTCTTTCGTCGTTTCATGCACATTGATCTGATGTTTGGAACAAAGTATATAGAGAAGTTCAAAACTCAAGAACAATAAGCATATTGTGTTTATTGGATTGCAACAAAATAAACAATCTCTGACAGCTACGGTAAATGTGTTGCGCTCCGGTTCTAAATGTCTAATAATGTCAGTGAACGTAACAGAACTGGTCAGTTTCGCTGTAAACACCTGCAGAGATACAATCTGGAATTTTCAGCTTTATCAGAAATACGGCAAAAGTAGGACGGCAAACTGCCGACGAATATTATCCAAATAACGCCATGATTATTTTTTCTATGGTTCGACCTTGAATGCCTTCTGGCTCCTCCTCCCCTTTACTGTTCATTACGAGCTCATTTTGAATAGGACTGACTGACTTCTCCTAATTGAAAATAAACTTGTGGCTAGGTCGTCCGGAAAATGATACTGTTAAGCCAAATTAACTCGCATCAGATACCAATAGTGCGCTAATCATACTACCAAATAAAAGAAGACCTGTTTCTGATGCACCAGTACTAGTTCCTTTTACAAGGTCATTTTAAACCGCCCCGCATTTAAAGCTGACTATGCTTTCCACATTGAACCACAGTGGTAAAAAACCTTGTTTGCTTTGGTTAACAGGATTTAACATCCCAAAGGAGACTGAAGCTATGAAAGACGCCGGTGAGGATGGGTGAGGTGGCTGCTCCTGTCTTTACGGGCCTGGGACTATTAGGTCACCGCCGCTTAATTGCGGCGGGGCTAGCCTGCCACCAGATTTGTATCTGTTGCAGGCCAACACCCGCCGCCGCTTCAGTGGTGGATGAGGGCTTTTGCGACGCACGTCTTTCTCCTTCTTTTCTGTATTTCTTGTCTATTTTCCTTTCAAAGGTGGCTCTGCTACAGAGCCAGTAGTAGGCCCCTGCATTTTCTTTTCTCTCTTCCTAAAGTCGCAACAACAACGCCGTAGTGAAGGGCCCCGGGAATCACACGGGCGCCTTGCTTTTCGCCTCCATTGAAAAGCGGTCAGGACTCATTCCTGCATCACCGGGGATGGCGGTCGAGCGCCCTAACCAGTGTACCACCAAGGCAGGGAGGTAAACATCTTAGGGAGCACGCTGAAGTACATTGGACTTAATAAAAAGTTTTCACATTTTAAGAAAGGAAAACAATTGACCGCAGCAGACGTAGGGAATGTACGGCTGGCATCAGAACACACATGAATTAATGTCTGGAACAAGTTTCGCATTAATGGCGGTGTACTTTTCATTTTATAACAATGACCTTGGCAGAAGGTAACATTTCACCAAATTAAAAAAAAATAGCAGTGTGTTATACGGCAAAAGGGTTTAACTCACCCCATCTGCGACGTAATTTAGGAGCGACACCCTAGAGGTGGGTGCTACAATTATGCTAACTTTTGACGGGGCTCTTTTACATGCAGCAACATTTAACAAACCAATGACGTGTTGCGGTTTCTGTGGATCGAAACCCTTCCACCGTGACTAGGGGGGGGAGGGGGCAGCGGCGTCTTCGCGCTCGTAAACGGAGCACTCTGCTTAATGAGCTACCACATGTAGTAGGTCTTCATAGGCTTTTTTATGAAATCAAAAAAGTGTTTCTAATATTCAGCTAAAAATTACTTCTAAGAAGCGAAATTAGGCCTTGCTCTCCGGCCAGTAAACCTGGTGATGTTTACGAATATATTGACCTCAAGCTTTGACGGGCTTGGGCTTTTGAAAATCAGGTGGCATCCATCGTTTGTGCGAAATAATTGTTCTTGATTCTGAAATAAAGACATTCCAGTTTTCATCTACGTGGTGAGGAGGTTCCTCTACGAGGGTAAATAATTCAATGAAATAAAGTGGTCCAAAGTTCTGTGCTGACAATCCAGCTCAGGCAAACTGCGTGTCGGACCAGCACGCCACACAAGCGCCACAGACCGTTGCTGGTACAAGAGTTTTGGAGGACCGGCTAAAGACTGCGCTCCGCTGAATGGGAAATAAGAGCATGCGATTTAAAATTGCAAAGGCATGCGCTGAAGAGAAAGAGAGGAAATTAGGAAAAAATAGCTATCGCCTTTCACTTTGCGTTGAAGATCAAGTGACATCGATTATAACCAAGCCTCATCATTCGCTACGGGTTGCAGCAAAATAATATTTGGTCTTTAAAAGAAGCTATTACAACGGTTTTTGTTAGCATTTTTTCTTGCGTGACAATAACAGCAAGTACTTCGATTATATTAGCGTTTTCGATCAAGGTCTACTATGCTATGTGTCCTAAGGTCAGTAACATTTGTCGCCATGACCGTAAGCTCGCTCAGAGCCATGGTGTAAGAATAGAAAGGTGTTTAGACGAGCGTTCCGCACGTTGCACAGAAACCCTCGCATTTCTCAGCGCTCCGTCAGATGCCGCCACAGGACTATGGGAGCTTTTGGAGTTAGAATCGATGAAATAAATTGGGCACCAATAGACGTTAGCAAGTAAATGGTGAATTCTGGAAGCAATAAGAACAATTTGTTTAAGTACAAAGCTTAGCTAAAATCAGTAAATAACCAAAAAGAAGAAGCAGATTTTTCTAATGTTCAGTGTTTGCCGGTATTCTCGCGACCTTCATTTTTTTTTTTTGTGCGGGAACAGGGGAATTCTAACATTTGCCTGCCACCAGGCGGACGGATAGTAAATGCCTCCATTGATCGGTCATCCTCAATTTATCACTCCGTCGAACCGAAAGACATTCAGGGGATTAGTCCAACCCAGCGTTCAGGTTGTCTCAGCAATGTTGCGGACCTCGTTTAGTGATTGTAATGCTTTCGTTATGGCAAGCTGAGATTAGAAGAACCTTGATTGGGGCCCAATGAGTAGCTTTATTGTCAAAGGGTATTAAATAACTGCTATCACTAGTGACCAAAAAAGCACATGTACGGTTTACAACATAACAGCATGGAAATTATATAGACCTCGATTGCACATTTTTAGAAACGCTTCTGTCCCCATCTATTTTAAGTCGGTGGCAGCCTCGGGAGGAAATCAAAAATGTTCGTCAACGCTTGAAAAAAGTAGTTGAAGCGGCAAGATGTGGTGTCCGAGGAGGAGGTATTCGGCAGGCCCTACACAGTAGATGTACCAGTCTTAATTCGCCGCATCATTTTTAAATCCGCGTTGAGCGCCTCGCGAACAACACGGTGTTTCTTTAGCACTCGAATACCGTGCCTCTAACCAGATGTTTTTTTTTTTCGTGCCCTCTTTACGTTCAACAAATGCGCAGGGCAGCCAGGAAACCTTGTCGGCACTGCACCTTACGCGAAGACGCGGTCAGGGCGGTGTGCAAGAACTTGGCTTGTACATAGCTTGCGATGTTTTCGATAAGAAATGTGGCTCAAAACGCTTTTCCCATATTACGTTTGACGGTTGCACGATTTTTAAATGGGATGCCATTTTTCTGTACTTTCAGACGGTAATTTTCCTTTAATGCTGATAGCAGCGGCTTTTCTAATTTGCACGGCTAGCCCGCCGTGTATGGCGTAGCAAACCACTTTCTTATCACCTTCAAAAAACCGAGGCACTGACTACAGTACCATACCCCCACAATAAAATTGCACTCAAAGAAATGTCAAAGAACAAAATTAAAGACCGAATTGAAAGTCTGCGCCGAAAAAGTAGTCAAGAGGTATTATTCCTAATTTATTGCGCTCTGCAACTTTCAGTAATAACTTTCTTCCTTCTTCTCCTAGCTTCTTCCTTTCCTTGCTTCTCCTAGAACCACTGCTATAATCACCCAATGCCTGCCCTCTATCCAGCGTTTTTTCTACTTTTGTGTTGAAGTCGCCCATTGTTTTTACTTTCCGGTTTGACGATTCACATCTTCGTAGTTGCTTTGCAGTGCTTGGTCATCATGACTGGATGCATGCCTGTATAATATTTAGTTTGTACCACTTATTAAGCTTTTTTTTGGATGCCTGCCATCAGCTCCTAAATGAATGCTCTAAATTCATCTGTCAGCGGCTATATGTTTATTGACAAGACACTCTACTGCTAATCCTCATCTCGGCAGTAAACCTTGTTAACGCAGTACATACCCGCCCTTCAGTACAGTATATGCCTCATTTAACCTCCTAACATCACTAGGTCATATGATATGAAACTAATTTACCGCTGGCATCTCGAGGAGCACTGATAAACTAGACTCACTAGCTAGGGTTCTAACATTAAACGATGCAAGGTCAATTTCTAGTGGCAGCCTGCGCGGAGCTAGATTTTCTGGGGCACCTTATGCTATGTTATAGACTGTGCACCACCATGGTCAGTTGTTCCAAAGCCACTGGAGACTAAGGGTCGGAGTTTATAAATGTATTCATGTGAGGTACGTTACGGTACATTATTACAACCTTACTACAACAGGGTGGCCGAATCCTCTTTTGATGAAGCAGCACATTTCCGTGGATGTTCATCGGAATGAGGTCGCACCCTAAACCTGTTTCTCAATCTCATCGACACTGGGATTTTTTTTTTTAATCCCTTGGATAATTGCGCGGCACCGGGATTCAAAACAGGGCTGTTCGAACGCGAGACATGTTTTACCTCTACGCCACTGCTTCTAGTGTCCTCCACACAAATACAGAATATTACGATCATTGCATCAGCGCCTCACAAGATTACCTGGTTCTATTAAAATTTCCTCAGATGTGGCAGGTCATTTTGGGCACGATACACATCGATAATAAAGAAAACACTTTCAACGAAGTTATCTCGTGTTGGACGCATATTGACACCTGCGGGATGAGCAGCCATTCTCGTTTTCCACAAGCTTTGAAGACCCGGAATCTTAAACTCATCAAATAATATACCATCATCACTTTCAACCAGTATGCATCGAATTTCTTACGGAATTGTGGAAAGGTACTTTTTTAGAGTGAACTGCACATTATCCTAACAAATGATTGCCTCCCAAGAAATAATGAAGGCATATTTAACTGTCTCAAGATTTTTTGCGTAGTCGTCCACAGTAAGATTCCTTTGTGCTTCAGCCTTGTCTCAAGAGGAAAGGTGTTAAATTGAGCTGAATATATGCCTTTATGTCTGACTGACATTCTTTTGACGCGTTGTACTACATCTTTTCCTGGGCCTCCAAAGTGTACCATCCGTAAAGGGGTATTGGCGCCATTGGGTCCACTAAGTCTGCTTACGATGTTTTGACATTTACATAGGCTAAATACTCCAATTACAGCCTTTTCTCAGAGTAACAAGCCAAGGTGTGACCAGCTGCGGCGATAGTACATACAATGTACTATCGTCGCAGCCGGCCACGTCTCGTGTAAAGCTGCACAACATTCCTGCGCTATGTTGTGAAACTCGTAGTCTTCATGAGCTTCAAAATCGCCGGTTTTTTCTTTAAGCGCTGAAAGAATGTATAAGAGAAACACGGTACTATTTGTTAGGAATTTCTTGAAATTCTATAATTTACATAATGCATTTCTTATAGAGTACCAAGAACCGTTATGGTGAAAAGATACTTAGCGAAAAGGCTAGCACAGGGTAGGTGCTACACTTTTACCTCAATGAAAACGAACGATAAGAAAAATAAGAAAACGTCTCTTCCCCACCAAGACTCATGCACAAATACTGAAATTGCAGAAAAACACAAAGTTATTTCTTTGTACCATATTTTCGCTACTGCTCAGTTGATCTTGGACCTAACGTGTGAGTAACGGGCCTCGCTCTATGTTATGCAGTCCAAAAAACGATAGGTTAAAACGATTATGCATCAGCTAGATGCTTTCCGGTACAATTCATTGGCATGGTGGAATAATATCATGATGTCACGGTACATTATCACTTTCGTGATTCGATAAATGTTCTTTTTGTAGAAACTAGGTCCCTTAAAAAACTATTTTAGCAGAATTACTATTCTTTTTAACCATTCCATAGCAGCATTTGCATACTGCTCCTTTGTATTTAAAATATTTTCCGGGCTCTGCTCTGCACCACCCCTTACTTATTTTGAAGTTGGACGGCAGACACTTTCATGCATTTTTACACTGGTGCCCTCATATCAGGAAATTCTACGCTTAAGGAAGAGAAGCGAAATACAGTAATATGTGAGGGAACGTTCAGTTAGGGTGAGCAACTTATAAGGCGTTGTCGCATTTGTCTTCCACAACTCTGAAAATGTTGCCTGAAGTGTGAATGCTCAGCCTTCTAGAATGCGGGTCCGCGAGCGATGGTCTCGCCCGACGAGTGAAAAACCAAGGCTTTCTTAAAAACACCGATTTATTCCGGATCAACAGAAAAGTATAAAATAGAAAAGAAACAGCATTGGTCAAAACTGCGCTGGAAACATGCCGTCGAAGTGCGCGACAATGGACTATGCAGAATAAAACGGAACATGGGTAAGGGCTTCACCGCGGCAACACAAAACACACTGCGGCGCGGATAGGGCGAGTAATAGGGCCAAAGCGTTGATGACGGTATAAAAGCATTGCTACTCGCGTGGCAGCACTCACGCTAACACTCCTAAGGCATTCTTGTAGGCGCTGCTTCCGTCTTCGTCTCGCAGGACTCCGCTCCGTCGTCCGTGTACATCCCGCCGGCCTGGGACGCTGCCTCACCGCCCTCTGCTGGCCGGCCGGCCGGCGAAAAAGCCCAGAGCCATGTTTCCGACGCGCTTATCTACCCGTGGTCTCGCGCCGATAACATGCCGCCCCCGCTCCGGGCAGCTCGCTCATGCGTACTCGCGCTGCCCGGGCGGACACCAATACAAACAGAAAAAAGCGCGCGCTGTTTGAAACACTAAAAGGGGCTGTGGGGCCCCACAAGTGCAAGTGTAACAAATTAGACGGAGTCGACCTCACTGTGGAAGTACTTGGGCCCAAGTATTATCGATTACAACCTAAAGTTTTCTCTAAACAGTACGATGCATTATGTTAAACTATTTAACTATTTAGAAACTATCTGCTCGTTAGTCAGTTCATGAAAACGTTTTTGTGCTTTTCTTGTGGTATCTGCTTTTACACGAATAAAGAAGCCATCCATTTTCCCGACGGAAGAAGGTCCGAGAATGAACGTAATACGAGCTAACCATCGTGCAGCATATCGATATTGAAGCCCTTTTGCAGATTTGCTTATATTATTTTATTTGCTGTATGATAAACTGTTTTCTCGAAAACGTTCAATTTTTTGATCGATCAATAATTCAACACATGACCGCTGCCCGCTTGTGGAGCCTGTTATGCTATTATGGGCCATGATTGATGTGAAGGCTGTCGTATTAACTCAGTTCAGTTCAGTTCAGTCGTTCAGTCGTGTCCGACTCTTCGTGACCCTATTGACCATGTCACGCCACGCTTTCCGGTCTCTCACTATCTTCCTAACATCACATAATTTCATCTGCAGTGCCTCGAGGATGCCATCTAACCATCGCGTTCGCTGCCTACCCCTTCTCCGGCGACCCTCAACCTTTCCCAACATCAAATCTTTCTTCAGCGACTCCTCTCTTCTCATCAGATGACCAAAGAAGCTGAGCTTTAACTTTAGAATTTGACCCTCCAATGAGCAGTCAGGGTTTATGGTCGACAATATTGACTGATTTGATCTTCTGGCAGTCCAAGGAACTCTCAAGAGTCTTCGCCAGCACCACAATTCAAACGCGTCAATTCTTCGGCGGTCAGCCTTTTTCAGTCCAACTCTCGCATCCATACATCACAACTGGAAAGACCATAGCACGAGTTATACGGATCTTGGTTGGCAGACTAATGTCTCTGCTCTTTACTAGGCGGTCAAGGCTAACCATTGCTCTCTTTCCCAGAAGCAGGCGTCTCCTGATTTCATGGCTACAGTTTCCTTCCGAGGTAATCTTGGCGCCCAAGAACAGAAAATCTGTCACAGCTTCCACTTCTTGTTCCTTGATGCTCCAGGACTTGATAGGGCAAGACGCCATGATCTTTGTCTTTTTAATGTTCAGTTTAAGCCCAAACTTCTCACTCTCTTTTTGTACGCGCATCAGAAGTCTCTTGAGTTCCGCTTCACTTTCTGCCATTATAGTGATATCATACGCATATCTAAGGTTGTTGATACGTTTTCCAGCAATCTTCACTCCAGCTGAAGACTCGTCCAGACCAGCCTTCCTCATGATGCACTCTGCATATAGGTTAAATAGGCAGGGCGACAGTATGCAGCCTTGCCTCACTCCTTTCTCAATCGGAAACCAATCAGTAAGACCATGCCCAGTTCTGACTGTGGCCTCTTGCCCTTCATACAGGTTCCTGAGGAGACAGATGAGGTGAATTGGAACTCCCATCTCTTGGAGAGCTTGCCACAATCTGCTGTGATCTACGCAGTCAAACGCTTTCGCATAGTAAATAAAGCAGAAGTAGATGGGTTTCTGGAACTCTCTTGCTTTTTCCATGATCCAGCGAAGGTTGGCAACTTGGTCTCTAGTTCCTCTGCCCTGGCGAAACCCAGCTTGCACGTCCGGAAGCTCCCGATCCACATACTGCTGCAGCCTACCTTGGAGGATTTTCAACATCACCTTGCTAGCATGCGAAATAAGCGCGATCGTGCGGTAGTTGGAACAATCTTTGGCACTGCCTTTCTTTGGAATGGGGATGTAAACTTACCTCCTCCAATCCTGTGGCCACTGCAGGGTTGTCCAAATCTTCTGACATAATGTACGCAGAATATATGTCGTATTAACTAGGTTAAACCAATATTCGAAACGTGATCTATCAAGCGGAACACTTTACTCCTTGACAGGAGACTGTACGGCACAAAAGAAGAACGCTGTCAACTGCCGTTAAACATGCGTATAAAAGCACTTGAAGATTTTATTTTTCATGTGTAAAATTATTGGATGAAAGTTTAACCCTAGATTATTACGTGCACTTCTCGCAGGCAGCATTCTCAGGCTTTTGTCTACACAGTACGCTCACTTCGTTACTTTGGGTGCGTTGCGTTAAGCAGGAGTTAGCGCTATTCAGGATGCAATACACAATGCTGAATAAAACTTTTAGTTAATGAATTCGCCTGAGTGCATATATTATCATTCAATGAAGTGAGTTTAAGAGACACCATATAATACTTGAGGATACATAATATCGCAACATATCATCAAGCTACGTCCATTCCTTCCAGCTCAATTGCATGCGTACAGTTTATCAAGTCAATTTGCCAATCGGGCTTTGCAGGTTTAGATACATAGACTGGAAACAAACGAGGCACTTTACAAACAATAGCTAGTCAGTTGTGTGCTTATTGAAGGGGAAGGTGAAAACGCATTTTGATTTTGCAAATTTGTAACCCATATACTTTTAATGTGAACAATACCGGAAAAGATTAGAGGCTGATTCTTAAACTTTGGCCTAGGTTTGACCTAGTTTATTGAGTTTGGCGTCCAAACGTAACTAGGGCTATTAAGGAGCTGTAAACAACAGCTCTGAAATTTTCGATATTCAGGAGTTCCTTCCTTGCACCGGTATATCACAGTACTCAGGTGCCTTGCATTTTCACTTCCTGAGAAAGGCGACCGAAAGGTTCCCTATTTGGCCGGTTTAAGTTACGCAGTCGAGTGGGTACAGCTTTCAAATAACCCTTCATGTGTCTCTATAAACTTTATTTCAGTTGTTTATATATATATATATATATATATATATATATATATATATATATATATATATATATATATATATATATATACTTTTTTTTTCAGAGTATTTCTTGACTTCACTGATTGCGCTTTTGCCATCCATCTGTGAACGAGTCTTAATCATTTTCCAGTTTTCTGTAACAGACACGGATTACCTGATTTTTACCAGTTTGCAAAGTAAATACTACTATGAACTGGAGGTGCTTCCCCAGACGAATCAGAGTGATAACATTTTAGATCTTATTATACACTGGCTGCATAGCTCGATAGTCATCATGCACCCAGTGTCACTTGAGGCTGCTGAGATCTGGGATATTCCTTTTAAATTTACTTATACTCTTTCACATAACATATAAGAAATTGCGATTCCTCTGAAACGTTCACTCTCCATAGAAGTAATAATTTCTCCGTAGCTCTGAAGGACAAATATACACAGGTTTAAAAATTTATCTGACATTTCATGTTCTCGCTTTGTTTCACAGCCCAAGAACCGCTTAAACGCAACCACAAATCAAGTGCGAAGCCTTTGTGAAAGTAAAAAAAAAAATAGTCGAAGCGGAACAGCTCTGAAGACAATAATTTCTGATGGGAAGCGAGTATGGAATATCGTAGTTATTACCACAGAGTTAATGACACCCGATGTTTTCTTTACGCTCTCCCGCTTTACCTTACATGTGCTCGCTTGTCATCACCTTCATAAACTTCCATTGGACCGCACTGCCCTCAAATTTATTGTTATCGCATCTCGATCTAAATATGCATTAAAATTCGCAACGGTTTGAATAAGTGGCTTAGGTGGCCCACATCAAAGCTCAATTTTTCGAAACAAAAAATGTATTTTGAAAATTTGGTTAAACCACGTTAAAAATCAACCTGTCCGAGCTCCAAAAAAGAACTTATCTCCTCACCGAACATTTCGGTGGTGCATGCTGAAATAAGGTGTGGAATGCCCAAAATATGAATTGGACTGACTGCCAGGATGTGACGCTTCCGTACGACAATAAATTTGTCGGTGGAATAATGTGATATACAATTTTAGTTCCTTTGGATCTCAGCATAAAATTATTACAGTTCGATTTGAAAACAAACATGGTATTGAGTTACCCTCTCGTGGCAGCACCACCACCTTCCGAAGCGACCACTTTATGTGTCTTGATATTTATTTTAGAACGTTGCATCCCGATTCTTAGCCTACGCTTAGGTGATATATATAAATCCCGCATGAAAAACAAAACAATCCTAAAATACCATTTTAGAGGCTACTATATCATGGAATACCACACGAGAAAGATTCGGAACCGTAAATCCGTCAGAACGGCTGAGACGTTTTCAGTATATTACGTAGCATCAATGTCCAGGGTTGTACACAATATTTAACAATATTATGCGCTTGGTAGCTTTCTGGTACACATCTTTCCATTAGATTTGGACGATTCGACCCATTCCACTCAGAGTCGGTCTGATGTTTTTTTTCGCACAGAAGCAAAGCCCTAAATTTTCTTTTTCTTTTTTCGCATCTTTTCAGTAAATTTATTTTACTTGCTGGAGGGTGGGGTGAAAGCTGCGTGATGTGAACCCGAGCAGGAAGTCTCTAGTACCGTTGTATATTGTCTCCATAAGCCATGTGGGGATGCATTAAAAATGTTACAAATTTTTGCAGTTTCAAAACACGTGTCCGAAAAAAGACAAATATTTCTCTAGCGTTTCTCAATTTAGCTTGGATATCTTCTCTGGAACAACTTGACGAAGTTGGGGAAGGCAGTACTCTAGTTAGGCGCCCTTGACTCCAAGCAGACGGTAGCAAAGTAACCCTAAACATTTAACAGCATAAGTTATTTGAAAGATAAATCACTACTAACTCAATCCGACAAGCAACAGCGAATATCTAAATTGCGGCAATAATGCACAAATGTGAAGGAAAAATAGTTTTTCAAACAAAACTAACCTGTAAAAATAAGAACAGAAGGAGAAAAACTTAGTATCAACTTATAGATCGCTGTTCATATAAAATATATAAAACCTGCAGCTTACACAGTTATCTCAGCTACAGAATATGTAGCATAATGGATAAACCCTTAATTACTCAGCTCCACTGGTAGCGTAATTTTGTGTTTGTTATTGATATCGGAAAGGTGCACTGCAGCATGTGAAATTTTTATATATTCAGTTCAGTTCAGTTCAGTCGTTCAGTCGTGTCCGACTCTTCGTGACCATATGGACCATGTCACGCCACGCTTTCCGGTCTCTCACTATCTTCCTAACATCACATAACTTCATCTGCATTGCCTCGAGGATGCCATATAACCATCGCGTTCGCTGCCTACCCCTTCTCCGGCAACCCTCAACCTTTCCCAACATCAAATCTTTCTCCAGCGACTCCTCTTTTCTCATCAGATGACCAAAGTAACTGAGCTTTAACTTTAGAATTTGACTCTCCAATGAGCAGTGAGGGTTTATGGTCGACAATATCGACTGATTTCATCTCCTGGCAGTCCAAGGAACTCTCAAGAGTCTTCGCCAGCACCACAATTCAAACGCGTCAATTCTTCGGCGGTCAGCCTTTTTCACAGTCCAACTCTCGCATCCAAACATCACAACTATATATTATATATTATATATTATATATTATAGAGCTTTAAAATGAACTGCGCACGCTTCGCTATTTCCAACTGTTGCAGTATCTTGGGATGAAAGTGTACATGCTATGTCAGACAAGTTGCCGCAGGAAAATAAATAAAGGAGTAAGGTCTTGAAGTGATAGCAATAATGAATTTTATCAGTTCTGGACTTCTGAACTGCTGCTTGTAAGAAAGAAGACACATTTTCCACTTGCATTATATGTTTTCGGGCTGTTTTAGTTGAGGTCTGACCAGGTGAAAATATAGTTCCCTTATGAAAATGAAAGCGCGCTGCATAGAGGCATATTTCGTAATTGTCTTTGCACCTGGGTAATGCCATTGGTAGTGCCGATGAGTAGAGGCTAATACCGAAGTCTTGTTCTGAATTGAACGGTCGAGAAAATTTCCAGCAAAGCTGTTTGTTCATATTTGCAATATAAATATTGTGGCCGACCGCGGACGGCATTGTGTAATATTTTGGGCTGTTTACAATTTATTGGTTTTCGTTTGTTGGATTGATTTTCAGGAGTTAATATTGCAAGATCAAAGGAGCTTGTCTATTAAATTACGATATATATCAATAGACCATTTATAATGAAATACCAGACAAAGGTAGCGCTGTTATATTAGCGTGTGGTAGCCAGTTTTCACAATAATATATTTGAATGTGTTAAAGAATGATTAACTTGATACAATCTCTTGACGACGTCATTGTACAATTCTAATTAAAATGGGACGTTTTTTTACCCACGTAAATCTATCGATTTCTGTTTCATAAAAGTAACTGCAGTAATGCGAGAGGTGTTATACGAATACTGCCCACAGCCAGCTTAGGCAATAACAATTTACTGTCAGGGAAGTCAAAGGCATTGCTGGAAATATTTCTAGAAAACTGCGTAGCACCAGTGATTTGAACGTTATTAGGTCGATCACTACCGGCCACGATGTACAATTTATAGCTCAAGTACTGCTTTTATTCCGGGTTTCTATGCCTCTTCAGCCATTCGTGCAGGCTTAATTGGCAATTTTTTTTTTCAACGACTGGTACGCATCAAGTAACGAAGAATATACATCGAGCTGCGCAGCAAAAAGAAATGTCTTGTGAATCTTATTAATTTCATACTTACTTGAAAACACGCCAGCCGCTTATCTAACTGGTATTTGAACTGGAGAAACCTAATAGCTACTGTGCAGAGTATTGTTCGTGTAACAATATTCTTACTAGACGCCCTAGGAGAGTTATTGAAATTGAGCATTTTTAAACAGCTTGAGGAGACCAAGTTAAAAGGGATAAAAGCTGTTGTGTTTAATAAAAAAATATAATTTACTCAGTCACTTTAGAGACACTGATTGCTTTGATAGCGAATAACAACGTAGAAGATCTGCGTCCTTTTCCTCTCTTGACTTTTTCACTAGATGCAATTTCAAAAAACACTGGCACTTTTTTTAAAGCGAAACCACTCTTTCAAGGGGTTTACATTGCCTCAGATTTTAGAATATCGCAGGGAAAGCGAACACCATACAAGACTCGTCTAACAGGAATTAAACAAACAAGACCGTGGGAAACATGACGAAACATGGCTCTCGCCGCAGATGATACCCCCGCGTCTTTTTTGGCACACTTTCATACCCAGCAGTTAATATCGTCATGCTCTTTAACTTCTAACGCTAAGTTACACGATCAGCCCAGATGGCTAAACATAAAATTTCGCACGTCTACTCAGTCGAGTTGCATTAAACCATTGCCATGCTAGTATCTCAGCTAGAAATATATTGCGTGTGGTGTTTTAAGCAATCGGTCGGAACAAAAGTGGGCGAAAATTATGGCCGAAAAATATGGACGAGTGGGAGGGGGAGGGGATGTGTAGTGTTAAAAAAATTTTGAGACCTTTCAGACACAGAAACCGCTTCCTCCCTCCGTCCCTCTTGCACCATGTGTGCTATTGCATATCAGTACCAGATCAAGCGAAGTATTCTTTCGCCAAATTCAACGCAAGAAATTGCCACAGAATTTACGCACAATGGCTTGGTAGCACGCAAACTTTGCATGAAGGGAAAAGACTGGAGCTAACGTACACATCCGAGGGGAGGTTATAAAATTCGTATTACTGTCATGAAGAAAGGCAGGTACAAACATGCGGCTTGAGTGGGTGTTTGATCAGTTTCAAGAGACTGGAACAGGTTGCCGTAACGAAATGGTGTGCACTGAGTCTGTACTAACAATAAATGTATTCGACAGCCACTCAGCGGTCAGCCATGGTTAGAACCCCCGCTCTCGTCCCACTTTCTTGTGCACCAGCCAGAGACGGTCAGCAACATCATCCTTAGCCGTAAAGGATTGATCGAGTTAATATTTTCTGCATAGTTTAGTGACATTCGCATAGGCTTGAACATTATTGCTGCACATCACCATTAGCTCGGCGTGAAGTTTCTTGGAATTGCGTCCCTACAAATAAAGAAAGTGTTCGCTGTTAGTGCTTCCAATTTGCCGACGGATGCTGTCATTTTAAGTTTAATACCGTAAGGGTACTCTGTGGTGCTATATAGAACTCATTATTTTATAATCCGCTAAACCTATATTGAGATAATTTCATTGTGATGCCTCTTCTGTGCACCCTTTAATGCTTTGGCATACTAACATTACGAAATTTATGAACGCCCTTTCTTTTACATTACTTTTACATTGCAGACATGCGAAGGTAAAACGCGAAACAATTGTGTAACAAATGCTTCACAAACCATTGGTATCATACCGCTGGGTCAAGCCTTAGGTCTTGCTTGGTGAATTCATCCAGCGAGAGGATGTGCGCTACTTCCTATTTTTATAGCTACTTGACGCTGGCAGTGTTAACACATGCATAAAACATGGGTTAATGGTCTGGTCATACATCAGTAGTTCTCCAGCTTTCGTAGCCTACGCAACACAAACGAAAGGTTCATCAATGGGTTCTATACAAGAATAAATATGCAAAACACCCATGGCGGAATCAGAGTATTACCACTGCTAGGCTACATATATGAGAAGATCTCAATACATTTGCGACATAAAAAATAATTACAAGGGATTGCAAACTTGAAACGAGTGATAGCTCTTGCTTTCGGAGGAATTTGCGATTTGATGAAAACGATTTACCATTTTTAATTTCTAATGAACACTTATTCCATTTTTGAGCTGAAAAATGCAAACAGCGAGAGCTTTCCTTAGAAAAACTGACAGTCTTAAGAACAACTGGTATTCGAATGCATCTTACAACCGCGCGAGAGGAGGATGGACACGGAAGGAAGAAACGCCCTGTTGCTTCCTTTTTTTCGCTGCCTCTCTCTGGGTTGTTAAATACATTCTAGACGGTTCATTTAATCGTGTGAACTAGACAGGCTGCTTCATTCTTTATTAATTACAAAGAAAATTGAAAAAATAACTAATTATTGTTTCCAGGATATGACACTTAGCATACCAGGGAGTGGAAACATAATTCTGGAGCCCAAGGTGCGGTTTCCACTAACTGATACTGCGCATGAAAAGCAGCGCAATGTAACCGATAATACTTCTTCGGGACGCCTTCAACAGAGAGACATTTGGGGCCATGTTCTATAAAGATTAGATTTTTCGTCGAGGTTCTTCAAATAATTTCCGTGAGCCCGTCCGTGTTTACTACCAAAGTGAGCGGTTATCCCTAATTGCTACCTGCAGAAGTCCTGACTCACGTTCGTGTCAGTCGGTATATAGCGATAAAAAGAACCAATACAATACACAAAAGGCACTAAAAACGCAAATTCGTTTTGCATTCTGGTAAAAAAAGACAATCAAAATACCGCTCTAAACAAATAGGTCAAATAAGAGGACAGACGTTTCGATAAGAAACTAGATACGTCAAATGCAGGCCAGCTGAGCTTCCTAGCTTTGTCAAGTTGCATTGTCAAGTTGCAATCAGGCAAACCAAGGATGAATCTGCTGAGGCTCCGCTCACGCAAGAGGAAAAATGTTCGCTTAAACCAGGTCGCACTAGGCCTTACCCAAGACAGCAGTAATAAAATTACTAATCCGTTTGGTACATTTCTTATTCGTATTTATTAGCACCCTAGCCAATTTTGCAGCACAGACTGATGTGTTGTAGATCAGCGGTACTTTTGAAATATAGGCGAGGGTTGTCATTGTCTAACGTCTGATCAGACGCTACGAAATCTGCAGTTGGCATTTTTTTTATATGATACCATAATTAAGGAAATACTATTCCCGGTACGGAACATGCCACAGGCAGTCTTAGCGTTCTGAAGGTGCTATAAGAAAATCATTTCAAGTGGAAGCCTCGTATCGCAATTGGTAGACAAAGCTCTTGATTTGCAGAGGCGCAGCAGTCTTTCAAAGATAAATTACAAGAAGAATAAGATTGGGATGGAGAGCATTCGGCAAGCACTCGCCGAATATGACTAGCAGCTTACCGGTGTCGCTCAAGAGGAAAGTATACAACAGTCGCATCTTGCCTGTACTCACCTACAGGGCTGAAACGTGGAGGCTAACCAAGAGGGTTCTACTTAAGTTGATGACAACGCAGAGGGCAATGGAAAGAAAATGGTAGGGATAACTTTAAGAGATAGGAAACGTGCAGAGTGGGTCCAAGAAATAACTCAAGTCACTGACACTCTAGTGCTAATCAAGAAGAAATGGGCATTGGCAGGACTTGTAGCGCGAAGAAAGGATAACCGATGGTTGCTTAGGGCAACAAAATGGATTACAAAGGAAGGAAAGCGTAGCAGGGGCCGGCAGAGAGTTAGGTGGGCGGATGAGGGTAAGAAGTTCGCAGGGGTCAAGTCGATACAGCTAGCACTGTACCGGGTTAATTGGAGGAATATGGGAGAGGCCTTCGCCCTGCAGTGAGTATAGTCAGGCTGAGGATGATGGTGATGATGAGCAGCCTTTCACAGTTATTTCATAAGGTTGCGCTTCTTTCCTCCAACGAAACGCTCAATCACTGGCAAAGAAATTAAACAATTGCCGAAATAAAAACGTGAACACGGACGTACTCTCTCGTCAATGAAAAACTGAACAGGAATTGCTCGACCCAAGTACTTTTCTGTTGTTATACTGTGCTCAAAATTCTTTTTTTATATTGGTATATATGGCTGCGTGAGATTAATAGAATACGCAAAATGTGACGCCAACGCTGGAAACATGTTTTCTTTCAATTCAGAGCGGTTGTTTTGCGTTCGAATAAGTTACACACGATTGCAGTAAGCTGCATGCAGGTTGAATAGCCTTGGAAGTTCCAGAATTAAGAGAGCACCTGAAGGGTAGGCAGCGCTATGATTTGCACTCTGTCTTTAAAAAAAATCTCAGCCAGAGCCATAGGAAGCATAGTTACATATAAACTGCCTGCGTGATCAGCAATGATTGTTTATTTGGTAACTCGCATCGTCATGTTACCTCGCCAGTTGAGAAAGAGCTGAAGTGAAGATCACCAAAAATTCTTCCGGACACTGAAACTATTCTTGCCCTAGGGGTTAATAGAACCACAATTTACATATTTCACTCCTGTAAGCATGAAAAGAGGCAAATAATTTAAAATAAAGTTTTAAAGAGAAATTATACCTCGCTCTCTTGTACAAATATGAAACAAAGACGTTTTTGATGATAATAACAGATCTTTCATAAGCTAAGAGATGTTCATCATGCTCAAATATAGTGCACGCTATTGTGTGTATCAACAGCAATAGCTCTGGATGCAGTATGGGAGCTTTCCTGCACAGCAGATAAAAAGTAAAAACTTTCTTTGCCGTATGTTGTTTACACCCAGCTTTCTTAATTCGGTAATAAAAAAGTATGTGGACCAAAGATGCAAGACCCTGTTCACATGGCAGTACAACAAGAGGCAGGGCGGTACACATAAAAAAAAAAAAAACAAAGCCACCTGGTGATCTCTAATGGGCTTGCCGAGAAAAGGCTCAAATATAAAATAATACATTCGTAATTGGATTTGCCTAAAAAGAAAATAAGAGTGGCTCGTTGCATATAATTAGTTTCTTAGTGCACATTATATGGCTAGCAATGCTAAGGGCAACCTCAACTGCGGAAGCTCGCCTGTCACATTTGTAATTCCGTCGCCAGTATGGCAGGCGCCATTTTAGGGTGCGTAATCAGAGAACTAGTTCACGTTTTGCCTATACAGAAAGTTTAAATAAGCGAAAATTGTTATGATATAGCCAACGATGCTGTTTTGAGCGCTCTATTTGGGCCAACTGTATATACCCTCTTCTTAATATTCCAAATGTACGCTTTCAAAGCCCCTTTTGGGCCTACTGTACCTTCTCATTCATCTTCCTTCTCCTCATGTATCTTTCCTCGACTGAGGGCAGTGGACAATATTGACGCTTGGCATTTACGCCAACCATTCGAGAGACCTGGAAGTTGACACCTCGTCTTCGTACAAAACTGTAATTCTCGTCTGGATCAAAAGTAAACATGATGAAGTAGAAGCTATCGGTCGACTCTTCATGGATAACGTAATATTGCTTTTCCGGCTGACCTTAAGGGCCATAAACCGAGAAGCGACAGGTGATCTGTCTTGAGAGATAACAACGCTAAAAAAAAAAAAACGCTTCTTCAAACGAATGATGGAGCACTACGGATGGTAATGAGCTTTAGTAACCTGCCATCTAAGCTTTGTAGGAGCGGGACTGTTTTATATTTGTAGTTTTTGGAACAGTGCCTGAGAGCGAATTAGTTGGACGAGATGAAGTGGCAGACTTCATCCTAACAGGTTGCATCATAGGAACTCTCTTTCGTTCATACATAAAGGTTGTATTGATATTGCAGAACAAAATTTGAGTGCATGCAGTTTTCCCAACATGCTTTCTGCATTTTATATTCAGCAGCACCATTTATGGAAAGGCATGCACATTTTATTGCAGTTTCTTGGAACAAAATTTACTTCCAATATTCAAGAGTATTGGACATACTTCTTCAGAAGAATTATCTTGGAAAGCAGTTATCGATTGCGTTTGCAATGTCAATGTCTGTTTTCTGAACTTTCTATATGTGAAGATGAAAGTAAACAAACAACAAGGCATTGCGGAAGGCAATTGATAACGGCTAGAGTTTGAATACAATGAATTTGTTTTTTGATGTGTCCAGAAGGGTGGAAAACGTAGTGCATTTTTAGTGGTCAGTGATGCAAATGAGGCGTGGTAATTGACCCTATTTATCTTACTAGACGTGGATTTGATGCTGCTACGGTTTATGCTGCATACGTACTGTGTCAAGAGACTCTTGGTATAAAGTTTGTGGGACACTTCTCTCCCTTCAATGAGCAAACCTAAACAAGCCTAGCAGGCCTTGAGTCTCTTAAACAAAACCTTTCCAGAGACAGATTGTTCTTCCATTTTCTTAGCAAAGTCTTACGCATCAGAAACCAAGTAGAAGTAATTATTGGCTCTGGCAAGATATATTTAGTTTTAAAAAACATTTTGCTAAATTTGTGATCATGCAGGAATTCGTTATCTAAAACGCATCCTTTAATATAGCGCATTAAATATACGGAGTAAGAAATCTAGAGTGCGCCTGGTACGACATTCGCAAAGCGCATGGATTGAATGGAACTGCTGGAGCTTGCAAAGATAACAAGAGTAGGCGCCTTGGGGAGGGAGATCAGGCCTCGCATCTGGCGCAGCATCGCTCAGCTGGATGCTGCGATGTACCAGAACTGCATCACCACCCAGCAGTGTAAGCACGCAGTCCTCTCCGAAATCTTACCACCTGACATCCTCTGCCGGCTTGCCTGCCCTGCCTGGAGTTGCCGGCCATACGATGAGCTACGTGCTGCCGTCCTGGCGTACTTCAGAGAAAGCAACTGCCCGCTTCCACTCTACGACGCGGTAGACCTGCTTTCGCCGCCGCCAGCATCCGCAACCTCATCAGCATCACTCTCGTCTACGGCTGCATCCTCGGGGCGCAGCACACCGCAGCTGTCTCCGGCCAGCTCCCTGCCACTCCTGCCTAGCGCATCCAGCCCGGCTACTCTCCCACACGTATCTATCGTCTACGACACAGTAAGCGCAGCCTCAGCTGTTCCGTCCTCCTGTGCCGTTACTTACACTCCCATTGTACAAGGGGCAAACTTTGCCGTCATTCAAGTGCTGGCATGCGAGTCGTGTGAGGCAGCAGCACCAGACTTCAGCACGTGCCTCGATTTCTCGCACCAAGCGTCCTGCTCATCGTCTGCAATCACCCTCCATCGCGATTGCGCACCAGTGGGCTCCGCAGCCACCTGGCTCGAACACTATGCGCTATGCGATGTAACATCTCTGGTTCGTGTCACAGAGCCTATGGCCACTCATTTTGCATTTTTTTGCACCTTTCGCTTTTCCAAGCCCCTATCAGGCAGCAACAACATGTCAGTTTATGCCTACCGCAAGTGACCCGTGCATACGTATGTCGCTGCCTACAGCTGCTGTCTTCATCACGGTTAATTTTGTCCTCTCGTGCTGCAAGCGTAGGGCGGTACATAGCTTTTCGTCACGTTCCCTCCCCAAAACCGGCTCGCCGAAGTGCTTTACAGCATCCATTCGACCAGTTAGTTGTGAGCACAAAGCCTGCCTTCAGCGCCGTCGCATGCCAAGCGGACAAGAGGAGGATTCAAGGTGCTACTGCACGCTCTTCAACAGTCCCGCTTCCTCTACCGCTACGTTTTACTCAGTCGCGACCTCCTGAACAGCCAGTGAAGAAACCTGCTTGCCCATTGGACTACGACTTGGACACGAACTTAACATGTACTTATGTGTATAGCCTTCTTGATAGTTTTTTTTTAAAGCTGTGCTTTTTGCTTAGTCTGCGAGGTTCTTTTACTTTTTCTTTTTTTTTCGACCAATCGTCCAGGACAGGAGCCCTGTAGCGACTCGCGTGGCATGCGTCCGGCAAGTGCCGAAGAGAAGGAAGCAGCGCCGACACGAGCCCTTAGGAACGCTCTCGACCTTCGCCTCGGCCGGACGCTGCCGTCGTCACCTCTTCAGCTTGTCCTCAAATAAATGTGGCCGCGGTCGCCCCTGCCTGGCGATCTCTACAACATCAATAAAACACACGTTAGCAACGTGACAAAACTCTTCATTTTGCTAACTCGACAAGTATTTATAACACCTAATGAAATGAAGTCGAAACATTTGCTCCGTACTTCAACCATCTGAAAGAAAGTATTCGAAAAGCAATAGCAAAGACGGAAATATTAGAGGCATCACATGCCCTCCTGAAATTTGAATTGCACCTTCCTCTGTCATTTTCGGATGACACTAAACGTCCGATATCCAAGCTTTCATCCTCTGATTCTATATGTTCTGTACTTTTTCATTTCACCACATCATTTCTAACTTCTTACTGATAAGTACTTGGGCCTTACTCATCCGCTACCTTACCCAATCATACATAGTGCAAATGCTGGCCAGTTAACGTTAATGATCTCCATTGCGCCGCTCGACAATTTCGAGAACCATTCTTGCTCTTCTTTTCAAAAGTAGGGCTTGTGAAACGGAGATGCGAGACTATCGAGCGTAATAGATGGCGCATAGATACCGAGGGGAGCCTATCAGTGACGTTAGTCAACGGGAGCTAAATGAAGCGGCACGGTTTAAGAGTTTTACGTGACGTTTTATTTCCACAGGAAACAGGACCCTCTTAGTGTAAGAAAGAAAAGAAAAGTCACTGTAATTTAGCTTCGGACCGTCACGTCCGGACTTCACAATGGAGAAGTACTATAGATCTTGTATACCAGAGACCCTACGAAATCAAAGTACTGCATAGACAGAGTTGAGACTGCTGCATGCTACTTCACAGATCATTGGGAAGTCTTCGACTCTTTCAAGAAATATCAATACAATATGTGTATACCCAAAGATACAGTGACCACAAAAAACTCAACCAGGGAAACGTATCTCTCGCTACGTATATCCTGGCATAGCCGAGCTAAGCCACTGCCAGTTTTTTCCGTCTTCCTTTGGTCGGTTTGCAAGTGGTTCTTTGCAAACTTTAAATTCACCACTCACGAATTTTGCGGGAATTCTTAGTTCGGCTGGCATCGCCGCTGCCGAATTGCCTAGTTATTTTTCGGTCACTAATAAGCCAAGTAAAGAGTTTATTTTAGCAACCTTCTAGCTTTGAAACGTGATTCTTGCAACGCGGGCTTTACGTTTTAACGCTCAGCCGGCTATTGCGTTTATGTGCCCTTGAGGTATGTCTCCAGCAATAAGCATTTGTGAGTCTTGTAGGTTCATGTGCGTAGACTTATATAAACGCAACAAAGACGACTCATCAGAAAAGGACATGACGGGGCGATTTTTGGACCAGTACTGAATCTCACCGTTGCGCACATTAATGAATGCGGAAAAGAAAATAGGGATAAAAGTAATGGGAATGCGCAAAAGTATTATGCTAGGCTACGAGGAACCAGCATCTTCTGTAGGAGCTCAGACACCCTTGCTCGGGAGCTGGCTGAGGCTTATCAAATCAATTGTGAGGGTTATTGTTTTGGTACTCCATTCGTGGCAATTTATAATAAGGACATAGCTTTATTGATATATAAGAAGACGAGATGGGTTACCTTTTTCTTTCTGCTATGAAATTTTGCACGTGCACGCGACATGGATATCGTCTTGTTTTCACCATTTAGTATATAAGTCGAACTCGTTGCTGTGAGTAAATCAGATGCAAATAGCGCCCCGTCCTGTCCCTCTTGTTCATTAGTGTCGTATTCATTGGGCCTATATAAGTTTATATTTTCAGTGAACGCGTATGAATATTTTCTACAGCTAAGTTATAATGGCCTTACGTTTAAGATCGGTACTTATGGTCTCGCTGGAATCATTCTCTCAGAGGTATAACAACCGACACCAACGAAGGCGATATACTATGGACACTATAGCCGTCTTCAGTGTGGTGTTCGTTTGTGGTTGCTTGCATACCACTAAGATAATGATTCCAGCAAGCCATTACTAAATAGCTCAGCTTGGATTTTTAATGAAGTTGCCGATAGATTTTTTCAGGGCCCTCGAAAAATTCGGTTTGACTGCGCTTTTAAACTGGACAGTGCATTTGTTATCATTGCTAATGGGCGTGGTGTAACCGTTGGCCTGGCGTGACCGCTGGTTCCGTCTGCAGCCGTAAAAGTACAGCGACCTTGTGAATTTTCCGAAGCCGCTGAAACAACTTCAAAATTTCGCGCGGTCTCCACAAAGCATTTTCTAAAACAAGTACGTACACGCGAAGTCTCCTTCTTTTGAACCAAATGAACTTCATCTCGATTAGCGAAAGCAACGCTATAGGATGGTCACCTGCATTCTCGTGTTTGCCTGCCACAAAAAAAGCGCTTACAGTGGTCTAACTTCCGTTTTCCACAAGGTGACTGCCTACAATTAGAACTTGGGGGGCTGAATACTTATGCTAGATATAGTTTATTCAACAATCAGCGGTAGCCGTGTATTTTAGAAATGAAATAGCACTACCGATTATTTTGTTTGGGTCCTCCTGCATCCCTGAACCCTCATTATGTCATGTCATGGCGAAGGTTTCATTCATGCAACATAACCTTGGAGCACATGGACCAGCGAATTTTTTGGACCCTTGAGAGTGTGTGACAAAAGTCTAAAAATGCACATTCCTAACTACGCTAGTTCAGAATGATTGCCTAATGCATAAATACAGGAAGGATAAATGTACGTACAATGGTGGAGCTTTCCTTGCGCAATTTCTCTTACGGGTTTACAAGACAACGAACAAATTGAGGCACTGATTGGTTCTTTTTTTCGGTCAATTGTCTGCGCAGTGGATGGGCACCAATTAAAGCCATTGTAATGTTAGGTTCCTAGAAGCGACGAACCGAGCTCGCAAGGTATCGTGTGTGACGACAGAGTGGAGTGCCTTACAAATACAGACCACTTACATCTAAGAAGACTATACCTCTATCTAACCTGAACGGCCTAAAGACATGACATTCAGCATTAGACCCTCGTCTCTATCGACAACACTTTGTCGATGGCTGCACTGAGTGCATAGCAATCAGCTTCGTGCTGGTACATACATGATGGTGTTTACGCAATACTTTTGCCAGCCGGAAAATAGGAGAATGGAGTTTGCCACGAGTAATGGAGATACCATGAAAAGAAGTTTCCTCCCTTAGCTGACGAGTTTTATGAATATACTAGAAGTAAAGTTATCTGTAGCATAATTACGTGACGCATGTCCTTGCAATTCATATAGCAGAAAGAGGGCAAATAGATGAGATTCGTGTAGAAGAAATGCAAAGATAAATGAACCAACATTCGAAAAGCGGCAATGCAGAATTGTGTGGCTCGAATACTGAGATATTACAGTGACCCTTGTTACTTTGGCGTCGTGCTCTAGTAGTTTCTAACTTCACGAGGTACTTGATGATACCTGTTTGGTTTTGAAATAAACTCTGAAGAAAACGGCATTTATATGACCCCCATGGTAAGAACAAGTGTAACGTGCAGGACACAAACTGTGTATGCGTAAAACCGCCAAGAACAGCCTTTTAGTACGTGCGTTAGTAGCAGAGAAAATATAGGCCTAGTAGTAAAGACGAGTAAACATTTCATCAGACTGCCTTTTTTCTGATGAGAAAGAAAATATAAAAATGTGAATGTTCTTTGAGAATATACTTAGATGCCATTTACAGAGGTGAAAGCGTAGTATTAGACTTCTGGTAGTAATAAAAATATCGTCTTCAAAAAGTTCACGTACAGGAGCGACCGATTGAACGAAAGAGTACTCCATCCGGAAAATGCTAGCTTATCACGGCGTGAAGTACTAAGTTTCTCTCAACTGGCCATCGCATAAATCGGAACAGAACAGCTGCTTGGTGAACTGAAATAATTTGCCGCTTGGCAAAGCACGAAGGAAAAGAACGGGTTCTCAAAAGATTGAATGCGGTGGACTACATGTGTAGTTACTACATGAGCAATAGTTACTACTCCCTGTCACTATTGCCTCGAATATTTTGCGAGCATTAGACTTGCTTCCAATATGCACATATACTGTTACCATATTACACAACGTACCGTGCTAATTGATGCCCTCTAAGGCGTGGTGACTAGTTCTGGTTACCAAATAAAACTGATGGTCGAACCTCCTCATGCTACCACATCACTGTGTCTGTGGAACTATAGCTGTTCAACCTCCACTAATGATGATGCACTCTCGCTGTTGGTCCGAAGAGAACTCAATTGAAATTTCTCATTTGCTCTAGATCCTGGTTTCCAACGACGTTAAGATGGGTACATACAGTCACGATGAAACGGAAGTAGGGTCTAGGGGAGCCGAAGTACGCCGGTAATGTTAAACACTGGTCTTTTATTTGCCCGGAGAGCGTGGTCATCACTTTTTTGCATTCATGTAAGCCTTTGTTACCGAAGAAGACAAGTCGAGTTGGATGCCAAGAGGCGAGTAGGCCAAAGCTTTAAAAGGTTGCTGCGTTGAGATTGAATTTGCCAGACCTGGAAACCAGAGGCAAAATACAGCAGCAAGAAAACATAAGGCTTGAGGTAAATGACAGGAACTTGGACTGCTTGATTAACATTTTCTTCAAAAATGTGTCGCCGAGACGCGAACATGTAAAGTACCTTGCACGTAAACTCTAATAATGGACAAATTCTATCATGCTGCATAAGATTCTAATAGCAGCTTGGAATGGTTATGGGTATAATTCTATTCTAAGCAGATGCTTCTAGAAACGGACATCAATCAGCAAAAGAGAAGTCATACTCGCACAGCGCCTTATTCATCTGTTGCCTCTAGAGTGGCTACTTGCTGCAGAAATGCATTTACCGCTGTTTATATTTTTACAGGCATTCTAAGAAATAAAAGCCTCACGAATTGAATCCATTATCTTGATGACAAAAATACCCTTATTATTACAATAAAAATAAAAACATGCATTGAAAACTATGTGAAAGCATTCAAAATCCTATTCCAATATAGCAAAGAACAGAAAAATGTCTTCGCACGAATCCCCATAAAAGACAGTTGCCCCTTGCCCAGCACGTCTATGTAATAAAACATCTAGCAGTTGTCCGTTGTTACCGCTATTATAGAATGATCTTCCATTCGGGGTTGCTAGAATAAATGCGCAATAATTCAATCAATTTTCGATTATGAATATTCACCTGTCCAAATATCACTCGCCGGAGTAAATATGGTAAAAGGTTTCTTTTTGCTCCGCTTTACGTAACCCTTCGTGAAGTGATGAATCTCGCACCTCTCAGGAATCATTTCACTTCATTTGTGGTCTTTTATTTACCTGATAGCCTCATTTCATAATATTGCAAAAAAGGGTGGGGTGATCACGAAAGGCGCTACAATTTGACGAAACGAAAAATGATGGGCACTTGATGGCGTGAAAGATTTTGATAGGCTGTTTAAGCTGAATATCGGAACCAGATGGCAGTGTGGTGGCATTGGAAACGTACTCTATGAATATCCATGCAGTTGGGTGACGTGGACAGGTCATGAAGTTCTTTATAAAGAGTCTTCTAGAGTGTATGCAAGTTTTTGCTGCTTGCAACATTACTTCTAGCATGAATGACGAGGTGTGCATTTTAGACTTTCCTAAGAAAAGCTACATCTATAGTATCCGGCCATAGGAATACTGGTGCATACAAGTTTGTGTGTGTCTATGCGAAGGAGGAAAACTTTGAGAAAACATATGCAATAATGTTCTACTATCACATGGGCCGAGCGAAGTAAGGGTTGCATCAGGATGCGCTTTGTGAGTTTTTCATGCGTTCGCATCTTTCTGCTCAATGGTATTCATGGATCACCAATACGATATTGCGGATGCCCACAAATGGACCTTGGAGGAAAAACGCATAATTGATAGCATCTGTGCAACTGCCTTAACTTCCTTGTCTGGACCTTTGGAGCATTGCCAATCTGATAGCACGTTAGAGTTGCAATGTTACAGGTGAACAGTCTGTTTGACGAGTTCCGAGTTAAATGCTTTCGCAAGTTAATACCCAACCTCTCCGGAACATATAGTATCGGCCAGCATTTTGCTAACAGCATATAAGAAATCATGTGGACTCTAATGACGAAATGTACACAACGTAAAATTAAGTGAAATTGTCAAAAAGGCAAAACAACACCATGAATAAAATTACAAAGTTCATGTGAATAATTATTGTTTAGGACATATTATAGTCCCTTGACGCCGTTAATTTCTTCTTAGAGGTCTAAGTGGCATAATAAACTGTGGGTGTTCGTTAGATCATTATATGACTCTTGATTGGTACGATCAGCTTGTTAGTCTATAGCAGGCCCTAGGGTGCTACAGAGGTCATGCGAATGAGTTGGCTTTCACTTTATACGGTTATTGGTATCTTGGCTGGGTCCCTCTAGTAAAGGCTGCGCAGACCACTGAGCATGCGCTAAGATGGAAGCGCATGTGCCTGCCATTACGCTAGTTCCTGAGCGGCCCACCCCATCCATACAAATCCAGCAACCAAGCGTCACTATCGGTCTGACAGGACACATACGCAGCTCGCAAGCACATGCTGCTCGAATAACAGCCATGAGCCTTCATGCGCACGTTACAAAATGTACAGCGTAGCCTAGTGTCAGGAATTGTTTTCAATTTCATTGTATTTGCGTGTGGTGTACTTCTTAAGTAAGCGCAATCATAGACGTCTACTCGATATTATCTCCTACTATCGTTTTCCACATTACATGTTTATGTTTTCCCTTTAACTTTATTTTCCTGTATGAAAGTCATGCTTGTGAAAAAAATTCATCGTTTATTTCGCTTCCAGCATGGGCTGTTAGGTAGTTTTTAATGTGCCTCCACTATATTCTGATGGATGGAGTGCATTGTAAAACAAGGCTTTGCAATCATGCGAATTTGTTACGATTAAAGCTAATGTTTTATGCATTCAGAACTTTGTACACATGTATCAAGACTGCTTATCGGCTGCCCTAGGACATCACTATAGAAGAAATCGCAACTATGAATCTCAACTTCATGGTGTCAAGGAGCCTCGCTCTCCTACCGCTGGTCTAGCTTAGATGTGTCGTAGAAGTAAGAAGACGCTTGAAACAAAGTTTATTACTGTCCTGGACGCTGTATGCGCCCTTCTGAAAGCCACGTTTTTCTTTAAATATACGAATATCAGAATGTGCATTATGCAAGTGAGTATTTTCCAGGACATTTTTGGCATTTCTCCTCAGCCCTTTCGAAATGCACTCAGGGAGATGCGCCGTACTACAACAAATTTTTTTCTCACTCTCTGTGCTGCGCTTGGTAGCAGCTTGGTTAAGTAATGTTTATTTGCCAGCTTGCGTCGAGTAGGTCGCACGCGGTTATATAACGACAGGGCCGGCCGCTGACGGCTATTCTTGTCAAGAGAGCGGTAGCCGTAATTAAGTCCCCGGGACAGCCACGTTGGCTATAATGGCTTGGGGTGACGGTTAGTATGAGAATCGATAAGGCGCTCTGTGGAGCTTGAAATGAACCTCTCCGAGCACTGAGAAACATGTTGTTTAGCCGCCTCTTCTGCAAACATTTGGTCAGCGTGGAACGTAATCATGTACACTACATGCACGGTTTTATACAGGCAATAATTCACAACAAAACCTTGTTTAGACCTGAAGGAAGGAAATGCTTTCATTAGATCTAGGCATACAAAGCATAAAAACTTAATCACTGTGTTGTAGTGGTTTTCGCACGGGATAATGTCCTCACATGAAGAGCTGCTAAGCAACGTTAGTATATCTGGCACATTAGGACGTGACAAGATTTAGCTTATGCTCAACAGTCTTGATCCATGTAGACGTGACTGCTGTTGTGGTTTACTTTAACGCATTCTCTTCGCCAAATAACATCCGTTCATATGTATGTTGAAAACAGCTTTAATGACACATCAGTGCAATTAATTTATCTCTGCTGTGCAGGATATTATTCGAGATTAAATGTGAACGTTTGAGGTAGTGGACACAAAGTGTAGTGAATATCTTGAATTAGCGGGTCTGCAGCAGGAAGAAATACAAAAAATGTGATCCAATCTGCACTTATACCCCATAATTAAGCTATTTATTGTTCGGTGCACGACACTGAGTATTTAGCTGAGCTTTGCCTCTACGATCACTGCGTGGAAACGCACACTTTTGTAGAGATCATACCCTGCTTTCTTACGAAGATTATTAAACTTGGCTTCCATGATCCCCGTCATGAAACCCGAATTTGACCATAGTCTTAGAGGAAAAATTTGCTGTGGAAATTGTGCTTGCACCAGATAGTCTCTCTGTCGCCTTTTTAAATTCTAAAGCTAACGCGGTAGTGCTGATTACACCAAACAGTGTATTTGCTGTCTGTGTAAGATCAACCGTGCACTCCACCACTGAGTACAGAAGAATTGAGGTTATGCAACAGAGAAGGAGCACCATTTTTTATCGCTTCTCGGGGATATTTTTTCGAGTTTTAAGCTTCGAAATAATTTCATCACATTGATGCCAAACACCAAATACTAATTAACATTATTCTAAAGCTAGTTGCCGTTTGCATATGCGTACATATACGACAACCAGGGTTACCCTAGAACAACTTAGCAGAAGTGGCTTCTTGAACCTTACTGCGTTTATATACATATTATAACCGTGCGCTTTTCACGAAAATAGCACAGCAACATGCCTCTTCGCGGAACTATTTCATGAGCCCAGCGATTGAAAAGCAAACTGCCTCGTTGCGATCTCAACAGGGTGGTTGATATTCGATTTAGCCACTCACCTAACACTAACAGTTTGTCGCGTTCGGCTAGATACCATTCCATAAGTATCTTCGAAATATTAGTATAATGGGTAGCAACTGCAAGAGGTATATATTAATGCCCTGTTTCTGGCTTAAAAACCTAAACCCTGATGACGTCATTATAGGGCACTCGGCAGTCGAAACTACGCCCGATCTTTAAAAGAAAGTTGCCAATGTGCGAGTCGTTCTCTTCACAGGAAGTACAAACTACTTCCCAATCAACACCGTGGGAGCCGCGTAGTCTAATTGCTCAAGAAACTCCGCCCCTATAGTTGAACTCAATATCCCTCAAACACTACCTTACTTCAAAGTAAAGAATAATGAACGCTTTGTCGTCATGCGTCCGTAAACATAGTGTACGTCTTAATTCTGGACGTAGTACTCACGGATTGAAATAGGACACTCGGAGAGCGCGTGGCCGTCGCTGCATGCAGCGCCGCCCGTGGATGCTCATGGAACCAAGGTGCTGCATTGTGGTATAGCGCGAGGGGGAGAACATCTAAAAAGCAGAACTGCTCCTTCCGGTCGCCAATAAGCCGGCCTGTTGTTTACCACACTGCCTTGCATGCAGCGACGGCCACGCGCTCCGAGTGTCCTATTTCAATCCGTGAGTATTGTACAAATGTAGACAAGGAAAACATTTGCGTATATATTCATATCCGCAGTAATGTGCAGTTCTGTTAGGGAATATATCCGCTTGAAAAATGACGCTACATGTCGGACCTTACATTTTACCGCACGTTCTCAACATTTAAATTATCGTTAAAACGTAGGAACTCCGGCTTCAGAATTCAGAACTGTGGTAAATTTAAAACAAAATTGTGGTGTTCGGCGAATTCATTTCTTCGCACTTTGTTATTGCATCTGCTTCCTCAAGACACCAAGCGTTTCATTCAAGGTGAATGTGTGGAATGTTTCACAAATTATCGACCGAACCCTGCATTAACGCAAACCTCCGAACACCTCTGGAGCTGCATCGTTATACACAAACACAACACACACAACCAAGAGAATTAAACCAAGATGTTAGCACCCATGATGCGCTCGCTACCAACTGAGTTCGTTGCGTTAACTGAGTTTGTTAACGCAATCGCTCGGTGGCAGGTTGATATTGTGATTTCATTGCATTGAAGGAAAGGCGGTTGTCCCTTTATGCATCGACGTTTCAGATCACGGAAATTTCGATTAGAGGTCGCTGTTACCGAGGAGAAGGTAATGTTTGTAAACCTGCTAATAGACTTAAGCTACAGCCGCTGGCGGACCATGGCGGGACATACTCAGCCAGAGATAATCAGATCTTGACTGTATCTTATCAAGAGACATCCTCCTTTAATGGTACTTTTAATGGTTCTAAACCATATTAACGGCCTTCAGAAATTTATTTATAGCTCAAAAGCGGAGTGGCAGCCTGGGCGGCGATAAAGCAGAACGACCCTTGTGATTTGCATCCAAAACATCGAGTTGGGACGGTTCATGTTATTGTTGCGAAATCGTTTGCGAGGCCTAAACAAAGGAGTAGTCAGTTCAATCTCGTGCATAGTCACTTTTTAGGACATAAGTTATGCAAACAAAAATTTTGCAGCAAACACGTTCAGGAAGGAATAGCGTTACAAATGCAATGGTCATGAGAAAACGGTGATATGTTCTGGTTGGACTGGAAGCTGAACAAGCGTTTGATTACGACCAGCCTCCAGCCTCTCAGCCCACTTTTGTGGTGCTTGAGCAGCTCGTACTAACGTCTGCCTCTCACGTTATGTCTGCAGTTCTTATTGTCGCTTGGCTACATATTTAGGACCAAAAGACTGTGCTTTATGACTTTGTTTGGAAGCACTGGCCCGTGGTTTAACAGTGTCGAGCATCTTTATTTCACACCATACAATGGCAGGTATTTACCTCATTGTATCACAATTTAGATATGAAAATGAAGGTATCTAGCGCCACATGAAGGTTCATTAGTGATATCTACATGCGATGCGCGCGTACGAACCAGTTAGGTAGGGGTACCAACAACAGAGGTTTACGTGCGCACGCCTTTTTTTGCAATCGCTGCTTCGTTGGCTCGACAATATCTGTAGTCTTTGCTTTATCACTTTTTTTCGTCTGCATGGTTACAAAACAACTGATTAATTTTTGATCATAATATAAACTGCCAGATTTAAGTAGTGTTCACAAACTGCACCATATCAAAATTCTTCGAATAACTTAGGAGCCGTGTTTTGACCACATCGCTTACTGCTATGACAGTCATGAAACCTCATTCCTTTATTATATTACAACTAGAAAAAATTTTTACCGACTACACGGCATTTACGAGAGAGAAATATATTGTCCACTAGTATGGGCCGCAAGCCCGGGCCAGCACGGCATCACTGCACTAGATGTGCGACAGCCCGTGTCACTGCAGCATATCCGCTGCCCGCGTGATGGCGGTATTTTGCCGAGGTGGATCCGTCGCTTGCAGTAAGACCTCCCATTGCTCCCAGGTGGAGAGCTTTGAGCTCGGCGGGGGAGGATCAGCAGGGCACTCTATCAGGATATGTGTTAAGGTAGCGGTTGGACGGAGGCAAAAGGAACAAGATGGGGTTAAGGCACCTGGATGCATGCGGCATAGTAGGTAGGATGTGGGGAGGGTTTGGGTCTCCAGGCGATGCCATAAGACGTGGTGGCGGATAGTAAGAGATCAGTTGCATGGGAGGTGAGCTGGCGCTCGGCTCGATAGGCCTGCGTCAGGCCGCTGAAGGTACAGTCAGGGACAAAAGTTTTCAGGACGCGTATTTGTGGAAAAACATTTATTTCTTCGTTGCCTCGCTAGTTTGCATGTGCATTTTTTTTTCTCTGAATGGGGCGCGCATGTCCCCTCGTGACCAAGTAATTTCATTCTCCATATTTACGCGACCGAGCAGAAATAAATATTTTCCCCTGAACTCGCGTCCCGTAAACTTTTGTCCTTGACTGTACGCATGCGCTTCCTCGAGTCGTCCAGGCCAGAGTCCACCGCCGCCTGGGTTATAAGTCCTCGGACATGGACATTGGCGCCCTCGTTGCTGGGATTTTCTGAGTGCGCAGGCCCCCAGATCAGCTTCACATAGCGGGATGGTTCCAGAGGAACCAAATCTAACATGCTCTATGCAGTCTCATGAATTCTGCCTCTGGCGAAATTTATGAACGCAATTTTTGAAATCACACAGAATGTACCGAGCTTCAGTGTGGGTAGTAGTAGTAGTAGTAATTCAGCCTCCTCTGCTGATTCTGGAGTGGAGATGGATGGGAGGGAGACAGAAATTAGTGGCCATCCCGTGTTTTCCAAAACTGCCACTGCAGAGCACTTGTCCCCGCAAGCCGCGTCCATCATACGGCGCCCTCCTCGGAACCATAGTATTCATGGAGGTGCGTGCGCGGTCCGAGCTGCATGCGGTGTGGTAATCAGGGTGTGTTGAGTGGGAGGGGTTTGACGTTTTTGTATACAGTTCCATGTCTAAAACTCTACCGTAGGGAAACAGACACCTTAGAAGCCTTCCTCAGGAAAGCGTACAAAACCACTCTCCGTCTCCTCCTCCCTCATACACAAACGTCAAATTTGTAACACTAGGACTCCATAACACTATAAATGAGGTCTTTAAACCCCACAGACAAGCTCAATACCTACAGCTAACTAAACATGCAACAGGTAGATACATACTTGATAGACTACGTATCCGAATACCTGCCAACCATCCCCAGCTTTCCCCCTCCTTAAATGACTTCCATGACCTCTGCGTCAATTTTTTACGTTTCCTTCAGCGTAAGGCGTATAAATAAGTCAAGTGAGCCGCACTGCCCTATGCACTCCTCCTTCAACACCTGAAAAAAAAAAATGAAACCTATGGAAAAAACCTGAAAACATGAAACCTGAAAAAAAAAGTCATAGCGCACGATGTCCTTTCTAAACATTTACACTTGCAGAAGTTTAACGTGTTCTTCAGCTGCTCAGCTCTGGTTCCTAAAGTGCATAGACGATTGAGAGAAGGAAGGCGCCGCTAGCTTGTTTCATGCAATATTGTCTTGACTCATGAGGTAATAAACAAAAAGTCTATCGGGCACATGAACGTTGAACGATGCTGATTTGACTGGAAAAGCGGACAGTATGCCGCATATACCATTATAACAGCATTTTAAAGTGCCTACTGTTCAGTCGTCTTTGTTTACGAGATTACAAAAAGGCAGCGAGAGCAGTGAGTGGTCGAGTTTACCCGACACTCTCAAAATTCAGATAGTTTACACTGACATAAATACCTCCTATGCCTGCAATTAAATGAAGCAGTCATTGACCTTATCCGAAAATAAGAAATACATTTATAACCCCGTACGGGTTCCTGGTGATGTAAAATGTTATGTAAAGATTGGGCATAGTTCCTTGGTATGGGGCCGGATGTTTGATTTATTGTTGCATGCTTTGAATGAATAGCGATTCCAGAAGAAGGCGGGATGTCAGGCTTCATTCTTTTGATAAGACGGAGGTATTGACCCTGCCAATATGATGGCAAGTGTCGTGTGCATGACCCGAGAGCAAATTTGTGGCATGTTTGTTGTTTTTTTACATCGCGTTGATGATCTTTCTTGCGTCTTGAGAACTTCCCGGTCTCACTCGGGTCGGGCATGATTGCAGTGCAGGCATGGTATCTTCTAGATAACTCATGGAAGCTGCTCATTTGGCAATCGCTCTTTCACATTCGTTAGCTGACTCCGCAGATCTTGACTGGAGCTTCGATAATTAGGTAGTACTATCGAATTCTAGCCAAACATTCCGCATTCGGGTTCTACTGCCAGACCAAGATCTAGGTTTTGTAAGACAATATATTAACAACGTACACTACAGGCGTAGTCGGCGGACTATTTTCATCCGGGTAGAATCCTTTTCAAATATCTCTCTATATTGCTCGCAGGAGAAAAGTTCATATATTTTCGAGCAATATCATCAGCATGAAGAGCGAGACACAAGAAGGTTGTTGTAGAAATGTGCATCCTACGGTAATTGCAGCTAGTGGTGATACATAGCACCTCCTGTACCTTAAATATGCTTAGCTTTTTAATTAGGCTAAACGTTTTCCTAAAACATTTCGTTTGGACTGTATTGTGCGGCGTATCAGGTCGCATTTTCTTAGATAGGATCAAAGCAAATAGATGAATCTTCCTGTCCAGCGCATCACACAGTGTAATGCTCAATCAGGTCAAGTAATATTACATTATTTTGTCATTGAGTGCATTTGCATGGTGGTATGATATGTTTTTGGTTGATTAATAGTGCTGTAGGGTGACAATTCTGTAGAAAAAGAAGCAACACGTTTCGAATAAAAAACGCATTCTAGATCAAGATTTACAATATGTGGGAAAACAAAATATGCTCTAATATTATTGCGCATATAAATGTGATCTATAATAAGTAATCTTTCATAAAACGAAATAAATCTATAAATATCACTTATTGAAATGAGAAATTGAAGAAAAAATGAAAAGTTCCGGTTTCTAAAAGTAGCTTTGAGAACTGAAGTCTAGCGCCATAACATCCGGAGCATCCAGTGCAAATAATTCTCAGCTGATATCAATCTGCTTGCAAGTGAAATGTTTTTCATTAAAAACGTGAAACCACATCTCCAACGTAAAGGGCTTATGTGCTCTATTTTGAAAGATAGCTGCGAGATATGGCTCCATGGTTGGCTGTAAGACGTGTTTCTCGAAGGCCTAGTATATTTTCAATAAAAGCCAAATGCAGTCTCTGGCCTTGTTTCTTTTATGTAACCACAATGATGGCACTTTCTTTAGTAGCAGTTGTAAATACTTGCAGGAAAGAAATATTACAAGGTATATAACAAGCCGCTGAAGAAATGACGACGCACGGAAGATTAATTGAAGGGACTGGTACTCATTGACGACGGTGAATGAGAACTGCAGAAAGCAGGAAATCGGTGCGGTGAGTCATCGCGAGGCCTAAATTGCGTTGTTTGGACGTCGATGTATCTGGTCCCATTTCTGACTACTGTTTCATTTCCTCTGACTCCTCCACTCTATTTGACCCTGCTCTATGGATTACTCCGAGAATTCAGCGCGGAGTTGTGCTCTCTTTTATCTCCTTTCGTTGATTGCTTCTCGAAACAAACAAAGATGAAAGATTTATAAATTTTTTACAGAGTGCCTCAGGCTATGTTTCACTCCATCCTTAGTCCAAGTGTTCTTTTCTTTTAACTCTTTATTTCCCGATTTAAAAATTTCTGCTGTTGGTGTGACGGCTTTCACTCATCCTGATATTATGAAGTCAACTCTTGTACTTTTACTGATTCTCACAGTGCGATGACTGATTTCAAACTATTGGCGTCAAACCTCTTCTTGGAACTCTCCATTTTACCGTAAATTTAAACCTAAATCTTCAAAAAGTATTTCAAATGTATAAAAGACATTAAGACTACCCGAATAGAATAATGAAATACGTTTTCTAATTTGTAGGATACTCTGAAATACAATAATGTCCTCGACGCAAATGTTTATAGAACCTCGTTATATTGCCTTCCACGAAGCCACAAATCGATCTTTTTTAAACTGTTTTAGTTATTCTTTCCGGCCCTCTTTGGGGCCACTTGTGTTTCTTGCAGTTCATGCAATGTGTTTCAAACATTGCGTATTTGCTATGAAAGTGTCCTTACAGGAGAGTGTCAGATATGGTTAAACCAGCAGACTTAGCATTTATGCCCGATGTGACCATGTTTACCAACAAACACATTATAGAGGATTCTAGTGATGCTGAATTGTATCGCTATTAGCCGGTCTCCACGGCCTTAGTCTTCCTGACACCATTTTAATCATTTTGTACTTGGCATGACGAGGAACTTCGAGTACGTAGATTGGAATCAACTTCGCGATTTTTTAGAATAGCATTTTTACTTGGGACCAATTTAAAACATATCTTTTTTTCAGGTTTGCTTCAAGACCGGGTTGAAAAATAGTGCGAAATAGTCTTCAAACTTCAGGATACCTGTAATGATCGTATTTATCTAACCGAGGGCATCGGTCGTTCCTCTGCCTCCCTCGTAATACCAGACATGTGATAAAAAATTGTGTGAGTCCAGCAGAGCACTGGACCGAGAGTTTAAGACATTCCCGGTCTGACAGGGACTGTACTTCATTCGAGTAGTTTGTTTTTGCATTCATCATCCTCAAATATACCAACTACATATTTTTTAGTAGTCAGATTTTTTTCGACTTTTCTTCCTGCCTAAAATGCATATCCTGCTTCTTGTCATAAGAGAGAGCCTAATAACCTATGCCACGCAATGCGATCTCTGGGCTCGATAAGAGCAAAGTTCTGTTTTCTATTACCGAATGCAAAGCCAATGTAATATCCTTCAATAACCTCCACAAGGTGGTTTTCTTGGTGTTCGCCAGGTCATCGTTTTCTTTTTTGAACACTGTCGAGTGTGGTATCTCCCTAATAGTGTACACATCATGTACCTTTAGGCGCATTGCATGCACCGCGAAGCTGTCACGTTTTACCGTTCATGAACTTGCGATCTTCACATATCGAGGTCTTTTCTTCGGAGACTTCAGAGCTCTGCACTGACTCTGCGCCTCATATTTTGCGACATTACGCAAAACCAGTCCCGTATCCTCGTTCACAACACTCAAAATATCATGTACGAATTCCTGCTGAAACGGGCTCTATTCCGAGCATTCACTTTTGCAATAACACGCATCGCGTGGCTGGACACCTTCGAAGAACGAATCTTTAAAAAAAAAATATACGCTCCAGAGAGGTGATCGAGGTCGCTGCGTTCGACGCCATTTTATCAAAAGATATGCCCAGCGAGGAGATCACAGCCAGGTCGGTTGCGGGGCAGTGAAAACGCGACATGCAAAAACACGACAAAGAAAGAAATTCACCGATTCCGATCCTTCCCGTAAAAAGATGATTTTATGAAGGTGATGGGAAAAGTAATATATATTAAGGTTGCAGGCAAAGCAATTATTATTTCCTCTCGTCATGACTACACACTATTGTTTTTCGCGGATACGTGTGTTGTACCTGATGTATAAAGCAGAGTATAGATGTTTCGCATCTGATTCGGGATCAAAAGGCCCCGGTGGATTCGGTTGCCGCTAGACGTGTGCCACCTGTGTTGACACCTCCTTCACGTTCTTTCTCTACAAGCGGTCTCTTGACATCACAGAATAACACCTCCGACAGTGACTAGGCGACCTTGTCACCTGAACACTAGCATTTACCGGAGCCGTTCTCGTGAGGTAGATCAGGCCGACGCGTAGGGAGAGAAAGGATTTTTGTTAATATTTGGTAAGATACTCCCGTAGCAAGCAGGTGCAATATTAATCTAACACAGTATTGCTGGTAGAAGAATAATGAAAGTGCAAATGTTCATATGCTGAGTTTAGCTGCAGATATCAGACGTTTTGCAGGGTTATTTTATGTGTCAGAGCGCAATGTGTTCCAGTTAAGCACAAACAAATCTCATTTAAACCTGTAATATTCGGGGTATCGCTATCATATACATTAGCGCCATTGCTATTGGACATTTTATCTGTGATCTAAGTTGGCGCCGGCTAACTCAACGAATATTACAATGCGCAGGTGCTGCTGCGATAGATCTATAAAATTGGTGAAAACATTGCGTGGAACCATGCACACCACAAGAAAGAAGATATATATATATATATATATATATATATATATATATATATATATATATATATATATATATATATATATATATATATATATATATATATATATATATATAGTTACGATACGGCAAGCCGATGAAAACAGGAGAACAGATGACAGAGAGATGGTCGATGATGGTTAGATGACGTTTAATGAAAAATGTTGCCGGGCCTAGCGCGAGCGCTCCTGTCCACGCCACTGCCCGCTTTTTCTGCCTTGATGTCGTCCGTAACAATATATATATATATATATTTATACACAGCGCCTAAATATATCTATAGATTAGTAGTAAGCCTAGACTGACATTAAACCTAGCCATAAATTAACCAGTGCAAGAATAAGCCTACAATAATAATTCTTACAATATGCAGATGACACTGCAAAAAATATAGATATCCCTGGTTTCAATTATAGAGCGTTTTAGATTCATAAGGACATATGCAAGCTAATATATAGAGGGGAAAACATTTTAATATTGAAGTTGACATAAGGAAAGCCTATATGTACCATTAATCGTTACAGAGAAGTTGTCCTTACTGGTTCACTTTTCACACATACTTCCTATTGTAGTCCTTTCTGTTGTATTACAATACGTTCTGACACTGGTGTCAGATATCTTAGGACATATGGTTTGAGCGTTGGAACACTCCCCCCCCCCCCACCCATGGGCAGCAGGAGCGTAATAAACTACCACCAATTTCTGAAAGTATCTGAAGCTATCAGATATATCTGAAAAGAACCGAAGATGCAAATCACGTCTTGAGCTGCATCTATAGTAGCCTACAATTTAGTGATGCATGCAGTTTCGTTTGAGCAAACCGGAACTTTTAATTAATAAACAATAGCAAAAAAGGCAAACCGACAGGATTGTGACAAGGTAACAGGAAAGACAAAGAAATCAAAATTAGGATGCGGGAAACGCCGGAAAAATTGTGTTACGCAGTGCGCACAAGCTGTCACTTATTACAGCACCTATTAGAAAAAAATATCCCAAACAGGGGAGCAAAATTGATTAATACTCGATGATGTTGAAACTGTCGCAATAAACCGCACATACATCGGTACTAGATAAGAGTTTGCGCTTTTTAAACACTAAACAACATATAATAAAATGTAGAAAAATTCTGCATATCTCCGCAAACACACTTATGAAGGATTTTTGTATGTCCGAGTTTTAGTTCTTTGCTACAATACTCGCAATAGAAGTGCAATTCCATGGCTTCGTAGGTAGCCAATATTTATAAACGGGATGTAACACTTTCCTTCACGGACAGTCAAAGGCATCTTGTCATCTTGTGCTTATTCTGGAGAGATCAACCTGTATTAAATGAGTGCGAATAAATTTCATTTTTATTTACACAATATAAATGCTGGTACTCTGTCGTTACCAATTATTGCTAAAATATAACTTGAATGACATGACCACAGCCCAACCGACGTGGATCAAAAAACTTGTTACCCGCTTGAACAGGGTGTTCAACTGCTGAGTATAAGGTCATCGGTACGACACGCAGGCACGTCCATGCTGTTTGGTTGAAACGTTATATATATGTGGGCTGGTATATAGCTGATGCTCTCGCCTCATACCCTTAAAGGATGAGCTGAAGTGTCCTCAATAATGTAGCTGAAGTGTCCTCAATAATGGGTTTGATAGGAGAATAATGTAGCAGGCAAAAGAAGCTTCCGCCGTGGCTTTCGCAATTCAACTAGGGTTAACCACAGCTAGACCGCAACAAATTTTTTGGTTCATTCAATGCTCAAAAAATATTTTGTAAATACTAGCTGTGTGTTCTATTCGTTCAGGAGGCTCGGAACATTTTAGCTGCAAATGTTGAGTTGTCTGATCTGTGTGCGCTCACAAAAAGCTTCTTCTCTTTTCCGGAGCAGCGAGCAGGTTCAAAAAGATTTTTACATTCTATTGTGAAATCAGAAATTATTACGGGAATTAGGCTTATATAATCAATTTCGAACTTTGCAAGTTTTAGCACATGCAACAAACAGTAGGTTGTCATAAATGTGCAATCCAAGATGACTCCAGGGTAAGCGCAGGTAAAATGTTTCTCAGAATAAAAGGACCGTGCTATATTCCTAAGCGGAAAGAAGAGGAAGGTAGTGTAATATTAGTAAGTACTTCACGTGTTTTGACCGACTTCCCAGTTTCATGCGTCGCCAAAGTGGCTGGAGTTGTTAGCACCTACGAGGCTTCGTTATCATGATAGCAAGTTAAAGCCTCAATCAATCCTTTAAGTAACCTTCGATGTACAGTTAGATGTGCTGGCCTAAGTAATGGAGGTGCAGCGTAGTTAAATTTACGGTTTATAACTGTTATCTCCCGTTTAATTTGAGTGTAAACACCACAATCCTCCTGACAAGTGTGCATCTGGCAAGTGACGAAGATAACAAGCGATAACGTCAAATAGATCTAACGATTATCAAAGAAATCTATGCCAACCTATTCATATCAGATTCATACGTTCGCCCCAATGAAGAATGCAAAAGCAAGCATGTGAGAGATTCCTGCATCTGACCGCATGTCATTGGTGGACCGTCGTCTCCCACATATGTGGGATACGTTATGATGACTTTCAAAAGAGTAAGACAAATGTTAACTATTATTTAAGCAATAAAATTCGGAGGCTGTGTAAAGATATTTAAATTTACGCATAGGGCTTGAGCAAGAACCAACTGGGACAAGCTTGTGGACGTGTATAAACTGTAGGCTCCCATGAAATGAACGAGCGAATAGATCACGTGCGCAGCGACAGTCAGCCTCCTTTGCCGCCCGTCAATAAATAAGCACGCAGTAAATGTTCGTCAACATGGGTGTGGTCAGAAGTCGCCCTTACAGGTCTGTAAGAACGCGAAAAAAAAGAGGAACGTTTTGGGATCTACGAAGGCAAGCTTTACCTTACGGAAGCATTGTGTGGCCGTCAGAAAGGGATGGTTATTCTGGGTACAGATGTTGCAGGTGCAACGAAACTTTAGAAAAGCTGCAGAGTTTGACTTCTACACAAAGGGGCTGCAAAAGTCTCGGTCATGAGCAAGACAGCGCCGTCCATGAAAATAAAAATAAGGGTTGTTTTGGACGCCACCTATTGTGTGTAGTGATCGCCTAATATATGTTTTGTCACCGAGGTCCACTTTTCTTTTCCAAGGAAACTTTGCGACTGTAAAATCGACTATCGTTTTCTAATGGATAAGACCCAAAGCCTGCCGTCCACCTACTTTCTTGCTGTTGTCAGATGGGGAGGGGGATTGACACCCGGAAGTGCCGTGCCCCAGAGTCACACATACATCTACTTCCTTATGGACGGTACCTAAGCTAACAGAAATTTTGACCGGCATATGGCCAAGAACCTAGCGCTGTGTACGCTTACGGCATTGGTCATGTGATGACCCATAGTCGTCACAAGACCATCACTACCTGGCCCCCGGACAGATGTTGGGGGGCTAAGGTGTGCGCCAGCTGGGAAGGGTACCGTATAACCGCTTGCGTTTCACAATGTTACAATTCTATATTAGGAATTTAATTACCACCGCCGCAGTTAGAACAGCTTGGTATTTATAGATATAAAGCCAAGCGTGTATCTATGCTGCCTCTTATCCTAGTACAAAGTGAGGCCTATGAGATAGATAGATAGATAGATATATAGATAGATAGATAGATAGATAGATAGATAGATAGATAGATAGATAGATAGATAGATAGATAGATAGATAGATAGATAGATAGATAGATAGATAGATAGATAGATAGATAGATAGATTGATAGATAGATAGATAGATAGATAGATAGATAGATAGATAGATAGATAGATAGATAGATAGATAGATAGATAGATAGATAGATAGATAGATAGATAGATAGATAGATAGATAGACAGACAGACAGACAGACAGACAGACAGACAGACAGACAGACAGACAGACAGACAGACAGACAGACAGACAGACAGACAGACAGACAGACAGACAGACAGACAGACAGACAGACAGACAGACAACAGATAGATAGATAGATAGATAGACAGACAGACAGACAGATAGATAGATAGATAGATAGATAGATAGATAGATAGATAGATAGATAGATAGATAGATAGATAGATAGATAGATAGATAGATAGATAGATAGATAGATAGATAGATAGATAGATAGATAGATAGATAGATAGATAGATAGATAGATAGATAGATAGATAGATAGATAGATAGATAGATAGATAGATAGATAGATAGATAGATAGATAGATAGATAGATAGATAGATAGATAGATAGATAGATAGATAGATAGATAGATAGATAGATAGATAGATAGATAGATAGATAGATAGATAGATAGATAGATAGATAGATAGATAGATAGATAGATAGATAGATAGATAGATAGATAGATAGATAGATAGATAGATAGATAGATAGATAGATAGATAGATAGATAGATAGATAGATAGATAGATAGATAGATAGATAGAAAGGAAAAGCAGAGAGGTTGGCCGGAATAATTCAAATCTGGCCTGCTACTCTGCACTGGGGAAGGGGAAGAGGAGAAGAAAGAAGATCATGATGGGTGACGATGTGGAAGAAGGCACATGAAATATATATACAGACACAGTAGCTTGCATCACAAGCGCGAATCAAGCCCGCTGACGCACAAAAAACTGGAAAGAGCACGAACTGCCTGGACACCCCTCGAGGCCTATGAGGTCATGCAAACAACATAGAGAGACAAAGTGCAAAGGTAGCGAGAGACACTCAGCTCGCTTCCAAGCACAGAAAGGTGTCTGTAAGAGTTGAACTCGGTTTGATGATCAGAAGCTCGAATTGGCTATTGTTTTGTTTCAGTATACTACCCTTGGCGTGTAGATGGGGCCGGCTCTTTTTTTTTTACCCTTGCGCCACGAAATGATCATGTGGTGTTTTATGCTGTCATTTTACTGACTTCACAGGCTGGAAATGCCTCGATTATCTGCCTGATGCGAAGCACCTACTCAAAACCAGGAAAGGAAATTAAAATCTATAAAGTCAGGAGGTCCAGGTCGAGGATCAAAGACATAATCGCCATTATTGCAATCATGCACCCTTTGCTTAGGTTCAAACTAAAATGAGTTGTTCGCTTATGTTAGGTTTAGAAAAATCAAAGCAAGGTTAGTATAGGTCTAGAAGTTGTAAGAGTCTTTTGTACATTGTAGAGCTATTCCTCTAAAAAATACCGCTACACGCAGTAGCACGGTAATCCCCAATGCCCAGTGATGGAGAGGGCTTGTGCTTTCTGTTCACGAAAGAAACCTGATAGATCATGAGTGTTGCTTGATTCGCAAGGCTGATGTGGGAAAGGGAAAGTCATGTTTAGCAGCACTAAGAATACTGAAAAGTGTGAGAATTTCAGAACTTGCGAATGGCCCTAGATGACCCTGTCCAGATAACTCTGCCTTGTAGTTTTCTGCGAACATATGGGCTAAAAGAATTGTTTTTTGTTTGTGTAATTTATGAAATTATTCTAATGCAAACCTAGGATTTAGGAGACTACCCGAATGGAGCACATTTGGAGTGTCGAATAATGAGTTACTGTTTTTTTTTTTCAATAAGCGCAATTCTAAAACAAATGAAAGCTATGCAGCTTTAGAGAAACTTCATAGTAAACAAAAATTCGTTGTCAGCGTCTTTCATCCGCCATGATAAACTTCTGAAACTAATGCTTCGGCACATCGTACTAGGTATAGCCATGTTAAACTGCTGCAGCTTTTAGACACGCATTATCATATTACCCAAATACTTAATGGTTCATTTCAATCTACAGTTCAATCATCAAATTGCCGTGCCTTATGTGATGAACAGCGCATGAAATGATGCTCACTTCAGACAGCCATCACAAAACAGTTTTTGCAACATATTTGTTCTCCGGCTTTATGAAATGATCATCGCCAGGAACAACTGGAAATTAGCCCCTATTACAATATTTTCTTCCTCAACTCCTTTTAATCAGATGAACTAGTACGAACATTGTTGAATTGTTGACACTTTAACGGAATATCTCTATCAGTTGATCCGGAGCTGAACTTGAAATGCTTAAACGTCCACCCGAACCATACTCGAAAAAATGCTCATTCAACATCTTAGTCAGAATAACCGAACCGCTCATTTATTCTATCATCGTACTAGCGCCACTCTTTAGATGTTTTTCGTATTTATCACGCCTCTTAGTTGCATATTCTATTTACACTCAATTCAATTCGCATTTAAATTTGGGTGGAAGCGTGTGATGATATCCTCGAACTCAAGTCGATTCGGTATACCATCTCCTGAACCAACACTATATGTTTTATCTGTTCCTGCCTGGAATTTACATTCCTGACGACATACCACAAATGTGACGCCTTTTTATAACATTCTATTCTTTTATTTTAGTATCGCTATTTCTAGCTTCCGTTCAACATTTTCTAGAAGCGCCGAAGGAACATGGAAAATATTTGACGTTGACGAAGGAATTTAATGGTTTATTTTTGCGGGTGAGTATTCAAACGGGATGAACAGGGGGGGTGCAGTATTCGTCTAGTAAACCGGATATCGCGGCAGAGATAAGTTCGGTCTTTGTGGATCCATTTAAATCCCGGAATAGCCTTTCCTAGACACCTCGTAGGCACGCACACACGCATGCAGACGTATTAAAACACACACACACACTCACGCACGCACGCGCGCACACACACACACACACACACACACACACACACACACACACACACACACACACACACACACACACACACACACACACACACACACACACACACACACACACACACACACACACACACACACACACACACACACACACACACACACACACACACACACACACACACACACACACACACACACACACACACACACACACACACACACACACACACACACACACACACAATCAAGTACCCCATCGGATGATTCTCCAAGTGTCTAGAAGGTTTTGCATACCTCAGTTAAGTTCTGGGATTTCTTTTAACGCGAGTAAGCATTTTTAAACTGCTCTCGCGTCGTGAGCAGCGTTTTAGTGTTTTATAAACTGCATGCTCTGCTATTTATGACCTACGTTTCATTCAAAAAAGTTTCTTTCACAGTCCCTTGGCTGGGAAATGTAGGCGCATTTTTCCGAGGGTTCACTTTATTCTCCTCACTTTTGATGAAGGAAGTCAAACTCGGGAGGTATTCACTTGGGTCCTTCCTGGCGATAAACCTCCAACCGAGAGACACCTGTCTGCTGTACTGAGTCAGTTTTATTATTGTTTTTTTAGGAAAGTATTTTAGAGATTTTGTGGATTTCTTGTGTTGCCTCAAAACTTACTGGCAAGCGGCACATATACTGATAATGTTTTGTGTAGCTGTTTTGTTGCAAGTATTGGCTAAAGCACCGTTACAGATGGACATTGAGGTACCCAATTAACAATTAGGTTTCAGAAAGCTTTTTGCTCTCTTTGTAGAGCGTGTTGCCAATGAAAAATTAATGATACCTTGCGCATGCTTCAGAAGTAGAAGAAATGAAAAGAAAAAGTTAGTCGAAGTATTTCAGTAAACATTGTTTTATAGGAGAGACCAACTCAACAATAAATTGCATACCATAAAGGCCGTTTTAGCAGAATATAAATCCAGAAGACATCAGGAACATACCAAGGAAATAATTTTATGTCGCCATAATTTATGTCGACATAATTTTTATGTCGGAAATAATTGGAAACGAGCTGAGCGTCTCAGACGCTCAGCTCGTTTCCAATTTTTTATTAACAAAACAAGGCAAACCGCTCTGTGAAATGTGCAGTGATGAACTCACAGTTACGGCATCTTATTTGTCTTTTTATGAGTATAAGACATAAGAAAAAACGTTTTACATTATTTTATCAAGAGCACATTCCATTAAATCCCATGCTTTTTTAAGGTGAACAATGACTTCCTGATTCTGCGCAGCTTTTTAAGTTCTTTAAGGACGCCAACATTTTAAACAAACCACAAAACTCAATGTACACCATTATCAATCTCGTTATCAGTTTTAACCTTGTGTTAGGCGCAGCATAGCCTTCGTCGTGTTTACGCGGTAAAACCCAACATAACTAACACTACAGAGGATAAAGGAGGTGCTAGGAAGAGAAGTGTAGCGTGTATTTCTATGGTCGGGTTAGTTTTGCTCTGAGCAGTTGAAAGATCATATTAACAACTCTAGGTCTACAATGCGCTCCAGAAAAATCAGAACTGCTCATATTCAAGAACCCGAAACAACCTCTAGCACAAAACATCTCAGTCAGTATAGATCGACATAAAATCCCCAAGCCATCCGAAATTGCAGTCCTTGGCCAGTACATACCACAAGGCCACAAAAACACCACGACCGTCAAAAAACTCGCAACGACAACGCAGCAGATAACTAGGACGCTCAGCCGCATTTTCAACAAGCACCGCGGCATAAAAGAAAGGGATGCAATTCGCCTTGTACAAGCTTTTTTGTCTCACGAATAATGTAGGAGACTGCCTACCTCCGCCTCACCTTGCAAGAAATCGCAAAACTAGAGTCGCTAACACGGGCAAGCCTATAAAACGGCACTGGGTCTGCCGAAGACCACAATAACATTGCGCTCTTGGCATCCACAACACACTACAAGAAATCTGGGAGGCGAAACGACTGTCTCAGCTCAACCGCCTGACCATCACTCGAACAGGCCAAACCCTTCTGAATAAGATACACATCAAAGTAGCCTACACAGTGGACCAAAGGATGGAACTTCCTCTATCAATCCGCAAGAGCATCTATGTCCACCAAATACCAAAAACACGCATTCGACATTTATCGCGGAGCGAAGAAACGCCAGAGTCGAAAGCCTTCGCTAGAAATGGGATGGCCACCCGGACACGCTCTACGTGGAAGCAGCCGGTCCATTCCAAGGGCGGATGACCATCGCCATAACGAATCCCGTGGGCAAATTATTCAACTGTCCATCAGTCCGCTCGTCCAACCCCACTCGTGCAGAGGAGGTAGCTATTGCACTAGCGCTAGCTACCAACCCAAACGTTATTTTGCTCACAGATCCCCAACATTCGTGCAGGAATATTACCAGCAGATTAATCCATCACTCATGTCTGACACTATTAAATAAACATCCTCCTAATCGGCCTCAATCATATAGTTTTCGGGACCAAAAAAACACACGGGAAGGAATGACGCCGCCCACCGGCACGCCCGAGCTCTCTTACACTGGGATCTCCCCTTTGCCGACGAGAAAAAAGAGCATATTACACAGCCCAAATCACCTTTGCTGAACACCTGCAGGCCTACAGACAGGCCAGACAGACATACCCCACACCTCACAAAACTCTAGACAAGGCGGAAAAACACAGCCTTTGGCGGCTACAAACGATCTCGTTACACCATTTAAACTCCACCAATGGTGCCTCTCACTTTGCACACCAGAGCGCCCACACTGTGGAGAAATAGCTACGGCTCTTCACATGGTGTGGGCATGCCAATTAAATCTCTTTATCGATAAACTTCCTAATCCCAATTAGGAGCAGGGGGAGGCCATTCTGCACAGCGAGGACCCCGACCAAGATCGAGGACTGGTTCGCAGGGCCCACGCTGCGTCGCAGGCCACTGGGCTGCCATTGGGCTGCCATTCACTCAATAAAGTTTTCAATCAATCAATCAAAGCTCCAGAGCGAAATATTTTTTATTATATTGAGAAAGTATATGTTCAGTGGTTGAAAATGATTTGTAGAAACGAAATGCCGGTACATCTTTTTTTTTTTTGGCAGATCTGTTGCTTCAATAAAAAGTGAAAAGAAAAACATCTATGATGTTGTGAATAACATTTAAACTGTAAACTAATCCTGGAAACGTTTTTGGAATGTTCACGTCTGCCCGCAGAGTGATAATTCATTCTCAAGATACGCCATTGTTTCTATTGTCCGATATTTGACTTTGAACGAAAATAAATGAGAGCCAAAACCGCCGGAACTGACGGTCACGCAGATTGTACTTCTTTTAACCAGAAATATTATTAAAGGGATTTGTCCTATACCTGCAAAAAATTGCGAATGTTTTGGTATCTTCACTATGTTGAATATGTACATCTTTTTGTGAAATCAGACAAACAAACCTTTCTAGGGTCTGCAAAGTAGTCATACGCAATCGGCCGAAAGGCTTTCCTTACGACAGTCCACTTTAGGAACGTGATATTACCTACAGCGATTGAGGTGTTCGCACCATCTGGGGCTGGATCTCAATCCACGGCTTCGATTGTCGACAAGGAGACAGTGGCGGAATTGCCACACTGCATTTACGCATACGTAGGTCTTTTCAGATGTCCGCGCTCCGCTTCCATGTGGCTGTAGGGCAGAGGTTAGAGTTCTCATTACGCAGGCTAGGCACATCACGGACTGGGTTGTCCAGCAAGGCGTACCTCGTGAGTCATGAATAGTGTTAAAACATTAAATCCATTATTCTGTTTGAACAGTACCTATTTGCAGTACATTCAATTGCAACACTTTCCTTGTTTGCACTTACACTTTTCCATCCTTTTTGGAATTTTTCCCCACCTATAGTATATTTTCGCATCAATATACCATGTAGCTTGTGAAGGTTCACTTGACCGGCGGTCAAGTGTTCCATCATCATCATCATCATCATCATCATCATCCGTCTGACTATACCCCCTGCAGGGCGAAGGCCCCTTCCATATTCCTCAAAAAAAACAAAACGTCCTTTGCTAGCTGCATCCACTTGACCACTGGAAATATTTTAACCTCATCTCCCCATCCAACTTTCTGCCATTCTCTGCTACGCTTTTCTTCCTTTGGAATCTAGCTTGTTACCCTAAGCGACCATCTGTTTCCATATTTTCGCAATACACGTGGCCTGTTCATGCCCGTTTCTTCTTGATTTTCACTAGAATGTCACTCTCTTGCGTTTTTTTCTCTAACCTAATCTGCACACTACATATCTCTTAACGTTACCACTACCATTTTTTTTTCGATAGCCGTCTGCGTTGTTCTTACCTTAAGCAGAATCCTCTTCGTTAGTCTCCACCTCAGTAATCTGCAATTTGCTGATGGCATCGCCTTTCTAAGTAAATAAGTGGATGAACTGCACAGAATGATTAATAACATAGACAGGAAAAGTAGAAAGGTAGTCTTGTAAACCAAATGCAGAAGACTAAGGTAATGGACGACAGCCTCGGGAAGGCACAGCAGTTTACGTGGAAGTAGTAGGCGAAAATGTCTACTTAAGACAGCAGATCCGCCGATCCGGACCTTCAAAGGGAAATAAAGCGGAGAATAAGATTAGGATGGAGCGCATTTGGAAACCACTAGCAGATTATGACTAGCAGCTTACCGGTTTCGTTCAAGAGCAAAGTATACAACAGGCGTAATTTCCAAACCTTGTTTCTATTACTTTATGGGTTAGACGTTTCAACAATTTTTTCCGGAGCCAAGCTTTATGCATGGGAGATGCTCTTCAGTATCCGCGTGAAGAAAATTCAAGTTTTTCGACTAATAGGGAGAGTATTCGTCTCTCATTGTGGGTTATAACGAAGTGATGTGGTTAAAGATCATTGTTTTATATGAGATGCCCCGCCTAGTCCTAGTACCAAATTTACTGGTAGATTCACTCCCGTAACCGAGCGTTCGTTATAGATATCTCTTATGTAGGCGGTCGGTCGGGACTTCGCAATGCATTAAGATAACATCAAAATATATGAAGTTTAATCTAGTCATTACAGATGTGAAATCGAACGCTCGTGCGCTTTGTAAATGCTTGCATTTATTAAAACTTGCCTTGCGAACCACTTTATGGTTGGTGATTCATTATCATCAAACCAAGAGTGTAGTGTGATATTTCCCTGGCTGTGTCTATCTTTGAGCAGTTTGAAATATTTTCAACTGGTCGTTATTTACTGAGGAAACGCTATTTCTACCTGATCTTCTTTTTCACTCATACGCGTTCGCATCAATGATGAAGGACGTACTTTAAGTGCTTTGCCCGTTCTCGCGGTTTCAATTTCACACTGCAATATTTGTAACCGAGTGAGAGTTTGTGAGCGTTTTCCACCGCCGTATCGGCTGCGCTGAAGTTCTGTAAAGTAGAATGCATGTCCTGGTAGAAGTGAGGGAATCATTTTGAGATGCTGACGTAAGCGTAACAATTTCTGAACGCATTCTCTTATTCCGCAGGTATAGCAGAAAAGCATGATTATAAACAAAGGGTTCTCTTTTTATTAAAATGGGCTGTTTTTTTCCAAACGAGGTCGCTTAGAAGTCTCAAACGAGTCCTTCAGGCCTGTAGCCAACTACATAAATCAATTCCTGAAGCGCTCCGTGCGTGACCTCGTAGTATAGCCCAGCGCACTTCGTGTTCGGCTCTGACAGCCAAATGCTTGTTTGCTCTTCGTTTGAGGACTCCGAATCAGCACACTTTTGGAAGCGAGATTGCGTGACTCGCATTTCTCGAAAGTACCAAATCTTGGACATGCAAATAAACCCTCATCGCTTGCGCACCCGCATTTGTATTCAGCTCTACAAAACGTGCACCGCTATCCATTTTATCGCTTTGATTTAATGTGACCCTCCAGTAATCCATGCGATCAATGGCTGATGAATATTCAGAAAGTTTTGAGAAAGCACGAACTTTATTCCGTGATATACTCGATATGTACGTTGGTCTCCAAAAAAGTGAACTGCGAACCTTGTTCACCTGGCGTGATAGGAGAAACAGCTGATCATTAGTGACTCGTTTTCGTTTCGCACTGTTCCGGGACACAGTGCTTAGGTAACAGTATCAACTGAAGGACGCACTCAATGCTAATAATTGCGTTTTATACAAAAAAAACCATTTTAGGCAAACAGTAGCGGTAGTGAATTTCATAAGACAAGTTGGGAATTCATTCAAGCCCGCCTAGGGGCTAAATTAATTGAAAAACCCAATAGTCATATTACACGCACATACATATTCGAAAATTTCATGAAAATACACATGAAGAATCGTTTTTAACGGCGGCAAACTTGTACAGATATTGTGTTCGGGCCTTGATGGCCAAGATTACCTACATACTTCTCATACAACATAATTTACCTACAGTATATGTAATGGCAGGAGCATAATTGGTGAATAAAGCTTCAGCTTCAGACGCAAGAGCAGTGAGCCACGCAATGACGACTGGTGTACACCACGTTTTATCCCGATACTACGCATCTGACTGTTCTTGGTAGAGTATACATCTCTCGGCGTGCTTCATTATCAGATGCGCTATCGGTCGTATCAGTCGAGTGCGTCGGGATAATGAAAACTGGACATTACGGCACCAGGTCGGACCGCAGGTGCGGGGAAAAGATATATTTTATAACATTATTCGTTGTTTTTCACTGGCCGTAATGAAAGCTAGCGCCAATAAATAAAAATCATGATAACTCACTCCGGTATAGCGACGCTACGTTTTTAAGGCAGGATAGTTTTTGAACCAACCTATATTGAAGAATAGATCCGGAAGAAAACTCTGTTACTAGGAATCTTTGTAATTCTATTGCTTTAAGAATATTCGTTTTATAGCCGTCCAGTAGCTAGATCTTTAAGTGCGAAGGGTACTTGAGAATATTTACTATATTGAAGGTACTAAATCTCTTCACAATGTTGCTTAAGGCACTTATCTTAAAAAATGCGTGCGGAAACTATTTTTTGAGGCTCCTTTACAGACATACAATAAACAGAAAAATACTGGCTGCAAATAATACAGTTTTCTAAGCGAGGATCCTCAGAAATCAGTGCTTGGTTCATTATTAGTCCTCGTTTATATCAACCATCTTTCAAGTCATGTCTTTTTTTCAAATGTGTTTATTTTTAGCCGATTGCATCATTTTTTGTAAGCGAACCAACGATTCAGGCACTGCAATCCTTCAGGCTGACCAAAGTTCTATATCTGATGGGTGTCACACATTTACCATAAAACTTAACATAAATCAATAAAAAGCTAAGAAATTTTCTTGTACTAACACAGTGTCCAAACTATTAACTCAACAGCAGTGCTCGAGAACTCATCACAACCTACCATTATTTTGGCGTCACTATAACAAGAAAACCTATCCTGAAAAAAATACATTGAAAACATCACGCCCAGAGCTAACCGTGCATTAGGATATCTAGAAAGATATCTATCAGTGGGCATGTCAGCTGGCATCCAGTCGACACCATGTCAAATCCATTCCTGTTTTTCATGCAGTTTGCCCTAATCGTCTCGACTGCGGAAGCCGGCGCTGTGAACACGGAATTCATCCTCGCTGAACGCCTACGCCAGCACGGAGACTGCGCAAAAGAAAAAGAATTTCCGAATCCAAGTGACTGCTGGGGATCGCCACGTGCTACCTCATCGACGTCATCGACGAACCACGATATAAAAGCCCTCCTGCCATCATCCTTCTTCAGCGGGCATGTCAGCTGGCATCCAGTCGACACCATGTCAAATCCATTCCTGTTTTTCATGCAGTTTGCCCTAATCGTCTCGACTGCGGAAGCCGGCGCTGTGAACACGGAATTCATCCTCGCTGAACGCCTACGCCAGCACGGAGACTGCGCAAAAGAAAAAGAATTTCCGAATCCAAGTGACTGCTGGGGATCGCCACGTGCTACCTCATCGACGTCATCGACGAACCACGATATAAAAGCCCTCCTGCCATCATCCTTCTTCAGCGGGCATGTCAGCTGGCATCCAGTCGACACCATGTCAAATCCATTCCTGTTTTTCATGCAGTTTGCCCTAATCGTCTCGACTGCGGAAGCCGGCGCTGTGAACACGGAATTCATCCTCGCTGAACGCCTACGCCAGCACGGAGACTGCGCAAAAGAAAAAGAATTTCCGAATCTGAGTGACTGCTGGGGATCGCCACGTGCTACCTCATCGACGTCATTGACGAACCACGATATAAAAGCCCTCCTGCCATCATCCTTCTTCAGTGGGCATGTCAGCTGGCATCCAGTCGACACCATGTCAAATCCATTCCTGTTTTTCATGCAGGTTAGTAGCAATGTTTCTACAATCAAATCCAATAATATGTGCCTTGTCCAGCTGACATGCCCACGTAGAGTGCTTGAAGTTTATTTTATTGGTCGTGACTTCATATTGTCTCTACTTATGCTGTGTGGCGACATTGAGTCCAACCCTGGGCCACCCACTGAACAGCTACTGACCCAGCTCCTTGAAGGCCAGAAAGATATTCAGCGGAGACTGGGCGAAATTGAGGCCAAATTGCACAAAGTGGAAGAATTCACATCAGCTATAAATGAATTCAGAGATTTAAGCCGGGAGCTAGAATCACGAGTTACAGGCTTAGAAAGGAAGCTTGTCGACCTAGAAGACCGGGGCAGACGAAATAATGTAGTCGTGTTCGGAATTCCTGAAAAATTGAATGAAACTTACGAAGAACTGTCACAGAGTGTGTTGAAAGGCGTGTTCTGTGACAAAATGGACACGAAAGTTGTTTCAGCCGAGAGAATTCATAGAATCGGTCGCAAGCAACATAACAAGCATCGACCTGTTATTATCAAGCTGATGGATCATCGTGAGAAAGTTAACATACTGAAAAACTGCTCGAAACTAAAAGACACCGATTACTCTATTTCAGAAGACTTTTCGTATACCACGCGGCAGATACGGAAGAATCTCTGGGAAAGCACCGCAGAGATTCGAAAAGCCGGTGAGAAGGTTAAGCTAATCTACAACAAGATAAAAATTGGTGACGATCTGTTTGTTTGGGATGACACTAGCAAAGAAAGAGTCCTAGAGCATGGCAGCCGGAATCGAAAACAAAGTGACCAATGAATCGAGAACAGTCAAATTAAATCGCTAAAATGTATTCAGTTTAACGCCCGGAGCATTGTGAACAAGTCTGAGGATTTGGAAAGTATAGTAGTGGCGCATAAACCGCATATCATTACAATCACCGAAACCTGGCTGCACTCTGATATCACTGATGAAGAAATTACACCACCAGGATACAGAATTATGCGCAAAGACAGGACTTCTCGAGGTGGTGGGGTTGCAATTCTTTTTCAAGAATCTTTCCAAGTAATCAGGCTACCTGACGTGCAAGGAATTGAATGCGTCATTTGTAAACTAATTCTAAATGAACTTAGTCTTGTTATTGGCGCGTTTTATCGCCCACCACGAGGTGACGGTGTTTTCTTTGAGAAACTAAATGAGTTCTTATGTACTACAAAAGCACAATCAAGTAATGTACTATTGGCTGGAGACTTTAACATGCTGCTCGTCAATTGGGACAAACAGTTTCCAGAGCCGCTCTGCACATCAGCCGAACTACTTGTAGACATCGTACTTGATCACGATTTAACTCAATTAGTAAAGCAAGCAACGCGTATACAAAAGGATAAGAAATCCATTCTTGATCTTTTCTTCGTTAGTAACAGTGTCTTTCGTCGCGGTCCTCTACTTCAATATTTCGAAGGCATATCTGACCATGTTATGGTATCTTTAAACATTCCATTGCTTCTTCCGAAAAATAAAAAGAAAGAGGTGCGTGTTGTGCCAAACTTCTCGCGTGCTGATGATGTTGCAGTTTTAGACTTACTTGATATTTCATTCTCAGATTTTGTGGTTCTTTACGAATCCTGCGACTGCTCAGTAGAAAATCTCTTGGTTTTCTTTAAGAACGTTGCTCTGAATTGCATTTCGCGTTTTGTGCCTACTCGGGTAATTACCCTCCGCGCCAGCAGCCCTTGGATGACGAGGGAACTTGTACGCATGGGACGAAAGATTAAGAGAGTTTGCAAAAAACTTCGGCGAAGCCAATCGGCAGTTGATGCTGCTAAACTGTCTGATATGCGCTTGAACTTAAAACACAGTATCAAAAAAGCAAAAGAGTATCACTTTAGCGTATCTATGAAAAACTTTCTTGTTTCGTCCCCTGCAAAGTTCTGGCGGCAGTTATCAAAGAAAAAGAAACCTGTGTACAGCGTTGTCGTTGACGGCGAACTGATTACTGATGCGACACAGATTGCTTCGTCTTTCAATCGTTTCTTTTGTACTGTGTTTACGCACGATGATGGTAGAAAGCCTCATTTTAACTCAGCTTGTCCGCCTATTACTGATGTATCTGTAACTGAAGAAGGTGTTTTCTCTCTGCTTCTCAGTTGTGACGCAAAAAAGACCCCGGGAATTGATGACATACCAAATACGTTTCTTGTGAGATACGCCGAATGGTGTTCCAAGTACTTAACGCTCATATTTAAGAAGTCTCTATTAAACGCCGAGCTCCCGGAGGACTGGAAGCACGGAAAAATTATTCCTATTCCCAAAACTGAAAATTCATCTCTACTTAGCTCATATAGGCCAATATCTTTACTGTGTACTTCTTCAAAAATACTTGAACATATACTTTTTGGGCATATATCAGCCTTCCTGGAAACCAATCACGTAATTGACGACCGGCAACACGGTTTTCGCAAAAGCTTCTCTACAGTGACCCAACTTCTAGAGACGATGCAGGATTTTGCCGCAGCCATTGATAACCAATGTCAAATTGATGTCATTTTCTTAGATTTCGAAAAAGCATTTGACCGGATCTCACACAGTAAGTTCTTGCTAAAGCTAAATACTATCTTTAAAAACGATCTACTGTTGACGTGGATACAAGCATATCTATCGTCTCGATATCAGTCCATATCAATCGGCAATGCATGTTCGAGCCCAGCTTTGGTAAGCTCCGGTATCCCACAAGGCTCAGTACTTGGGCCATTGTTCTTTTTAATTTTTATAAATGACATTGTTAAAGACATTCCTGTCAAAATCAAGCTGTTTGCCGATGATTGTGTATTATATCACGAAATACAAACTCCTGCTGACCAGCTTCTTCTTAATGACGCCTTGGCTAAAATTCATGATTGGTGCTCAACGTGGCAGATGAGTATTAATACTAAAAAAACAGTTTCGATGTCTATTACGCGGAAGAAGCGGCCATTAAGTTTTGCCTATACTATTAATAACCATCCCCTGTCTACCGTGGACAGCTACAAGTACTTGGGATTAACGATTAGCTCTGACCTACGGTGGAACAAACACATTTCTAATATTAAAAATAAAGCTATGAAAAAACTTGGCTTTTTAAGAAGATCTCTCCGGTACTCTACGCAGGAAATTAGGTTACTAGCTTACAAAACTTTTATCCGACCTGTTTTAGAATACGCCTCTGTTGTGTGGGACCCTTATACTAAAGAAAACATTAAAACACTCGAAAATATTCAAAGAAAGTCAGTGCGATTTATTTAAAATTCATACACCTGGCAGACGTCCCCTACCATGCTACTTGAGAAAGCAAATTTGGATTCTTTGCAGCTCAGGAGATACCGCGAGAGGCTTAAATATATGTTCATGATTGTTCACAACAAATTAGGAATTAACAGCAGCAAGTACATTGAGCTCTTCCCGGGTCGTTCGACACGATCCTACCATTCTTTAAAAGTGAAGGAATACTCATGCCGCACTGAAACATACAAGAATTCTTTCTTCCCCCGTACTGTGCGGGAATGGAATGTCCTCAAAGCGAATATTGTAGAGGCTTCTACTGTGGAGTCATTTACGGAGTCGCTTAGGAATTTGTAACAATTTTGCAGCATTCAACATCTTCATTTTTTTCCCCAGTGCTCATTTTGACGCCAGGCGTCGTCTAATATTGTATAATGTTGTTTCTTTCGGTATTGTGTGCCGAGTTGCGTGTACCTCAGGGAGGTTTTCTTTTTGTCAAAGTGTATTTTACACCCACTCCTGCTTAAGGCTTTGCAATAAAGCCAGCAGTATTCTGTAAGTAAATAAATAAAAATAAACGTTTCTTGCGCACCATCATTATTGAAGCTACTTGTATATAAAACCAATGTGCGTTTGCAGTTGGATTATGTGTCATCAGTGTGGGATCCGAACTACACCACACTAATCGATAAACTCTAAGTAGTGCAAAATCACGCAATTTCTTTTACTTTAACAACTACTGTACACAGAACAGCCAGTGAAAAAGAAATAAATATCCCTTTAAACTTGTCACTAGTGTCAACATGCAGAAAGGTGTCTATTTTATGTTTATTTAAAAACATTACTATAATAACCCAGCTGATTGCTCTGCCTGAAACAGCCAGCTCGATTTATTTCCTCTAGCCGCGATCACAAGCACAATACACTGCCAAACATCAACATCACAACACTCATTCTTTATTTTTGACAAGTAACGAGTGGAATGACGTACCTTCAAACTGCGCATCCATAAAGATACAGATATCTCTTCGAAAACGCGATAACTAACGTAAACCTCTAGTGTCTACCCCTAATTTTAGTTTCGTTTTTGCGTGTTATATTTTTTGTTCTTTCATTACATCCTTTGCAGCGTATTGCACATAATTGATTGCATTTGTTAGTTGTGTGGGTTTCTCTTTGATTTCGTTCTTTGTAGCTTAAATGCTATTTTCTTACTGTTTTCGTTTTGAATATTATGCTTGCAAATGTTTGCCCTCATCTCTGAACTGCATATGTATATATACCCTGAGTAAAAAATGAATAAACGAATATTTAAAAAGTAAACAAAAACCTTCTTTCGGCTTGGAAATAGAATGATGAGAAGTAAAATGCAACCGGGCTCTATAGCAATACTCTAGGATTTCGATTAGTTATCAATTTTACTTATTTACTGCAAGATCACATCAATATATTTTGCAACGCTCGACAGTGTATCTTTCCTTTTATTTAACCGCAGGCTTCCGGTTCTGCACAAACATCAGCCATGGAGATTCCGGCTTCAGCGAAGGCGATAAGCACCGCAAGCAGGAAAACGAGAGGGCAAGCGCAGTTCGATCGCTTTGGGGGAGTCGATTTCCGGTTTTGCCAAGGTTTCCTCTTCGAGATTCGATCGACCAACCTAGAACCCGTGGATACCGAGAGCCCACCGCTCTGCTTTCGTGGTGTATTTTATTTTTTTCTTCTCTTCGAGGCTCAGAATAGGAGAATCTGTTTACATATCGGAGTTGGATGTTTGTATTTGCACCCAGCGGCAGTCTCTGGCTTATTCGCATGCGGCGTTGACGCCATCTTACGGTGCGCAGAGTTTTCAGACTGTACGAATTTTAAGTAGAACAGCTGTAGAAATATTTACGGCGGATCTAGTTCGTAACGTGTGGGTGAGGATGAGTCAACATTGCTTATTTAGTGCTAGGACAAGAATCGTGATACTCCGTAGGTGTCACGACGTCAAGGGATATATTCCGTAGGTGAATGTTACCTTAGATGTTTTGTTGCTGCTCTTCAGAAACACGCCCGAAGAATCGTGGTCAAAGTAGGGTTACGCACAAAGAGGTGGTTAGGTTTTAAGGTGTAGCGTTTACAATTTAAGACAGGCGGTGTCGATGATGCTATGTCAGCTTCATTTAGACTACGGAACGGGGTTCCAAGCGCGCGGTGTAAAAAGAAGCATACGTAATTCCTTTATAAACCAGCTTTAAACAAGAATAAATGTTAACGCTAACGTTAAATTGAGAGACGGTTTGAAACACATGTTAGCGTCATAGCTGCCCCGAGGAAATCAGCTGAAGGCGGAGAATGCAAATAGATTTTAGATTTTACTAACCCATTGCTATGTGTTGTAAAGAAGAAGGTGTGCTTCGGCTCCAATCTAAAATACGAACTGGCTCAGAGAGAGTGCGAAAAGAAAAACGAAAACAAATTGTGCTTTCAAAACAGATACAGAACAGAAGGTGTGGAAATAGATAATATGTTTGGCAGATCTGCATTCTATGTAGAGCCTTTTCTTTCTAGGAACAGTCATGCGCGATAAAAAGCCGTAGGTGGACGATATTACTATAGGACTGGTTCTAGACCCACGTGTTCTTTTTTGAACATTTGCCCTTTCTCGAGGTTAAATTCTTAACTGTGATGTTAATCTGTGAAAGCGTATAAAATGGCCTCAGCTCTCACCGGTTGGGGATAAGAGGAGTGAAGTTGGAGTGCTTGTAGGCCACCAGATGATTTTTGATCCTAATGGATACGACCGGAAGGAGAATATATATGTCAGCTTCATTTTTCTACTCCGGTTTCAATATCTGCTGCTGAAGTTGTTCCCATTGTGAAATCTATTAGTTTTTGTTTTCGTCTACTATATTAATAATAGATTCGCGAACTTGATTTCAATTCAATTCAATTCAATTTGATTTGATTTTTCAGAAAGCTTCTGAAGGGTCACCTGGGCTAAAAGCTGTCATGTCAGCTTGACAAGGCCCAGGTGCCCGATGTACAAGGCAGGACATGGTGGCCTACCATGCATAGCACAGTACAATGAAAAATAAAATACACAAAATTCATGGTACAGATTTGTACATGTGAAAAAATCAACTATGATAGGACAATATTGATACACGTTTGCAGCAAAACAGCAATGACGTCATTCAAAGAACAGATGCAAGAGAGAAAGAAAAAAATCTAAAGATGCAATCCAAATAGTACTTCTAAAGGGTCCATAGGGTAACGAAGAGTCGGACACGACTGAACGCCTGAACTGAGAACTGAAAGGGAAACATACAGGAAACAAGTACGTTTTCATATTAACGGCTTCTGAAAATCAGGATAGCAGGAAATATCACCCACTAAAATGTAATATGATAAATAATACTGCCGTAATCGGTTGAGGTTGGGGCTGCTAAATTCATCATACTTATTGAGAATTTGTTGAAGATTAATGTTCAAAGATAGTTTGTAATTGGTGCGGAAGCGTGGAATCAACCACACATCAGTGCTGCGTGTAGAGGTTTTACTTTGATAATGTTGTAAGGATGCGATAGACGTAATGAACTGCCTGAAAGCGGGTGATGATAAATAAAATGAGCGCAGCATACGAAATTCATAAATGTTTTGTATCGGGACTATATTGTATTGAGGAAAATACTGTTCAGTTGAAGAGAAGTAGTCAATATTAGCTATAATGCGCACAATCTTCGTCTCAATGCCCTAGTTTCCTCCTGAATTCGAAGTGTATTCCAATTGAAATGCTTCAATAAAAGGCAACACAAATTATTTAGCTGCAAAACAGAGTCGATAAGAAATATATGAAAGCTTAATAGTATAGAATAAATTGAACAAAATTCACCATAAAATGCGAGACCGTCAATTTCGCAGGCAAGGTTCCCCGTTATATGAGAAAAATGTTTCATATCATTGTCAGCTTGGCAACTTCTTTTATTATTCCCAAATTTTTACTTATGGTGGCACCGCCGGTTCGTGTCGAGGATTTTTTTATCTTTTCTCAAAGTGAACCACCCACTTGCAAATGTATATTTACCTAATCTCCGGCTATAATTAAAAATCCAGTATTATCTTCTAATGTTTCCTACAGACTTTTGAAGGATGGGAGCAGAAAAAATAGCAATGTTTATAAGTATTCTGTACAGAGCAAGATTCTTTTGTTCGGCGGCAGCACTCTGCGCCGATTCAAAAGCTTTCCTGTTTTCTGCGACGACTGCACTCACGAATTTCCTTTTCAAGCATGCACAAAGGAGCCTTTCTTGTACAGGAAACACGGACTTAAAGCTGAGACAATGCGGCGGGTTTACCATACTCTTGCGTTAAATATAGAATCCTTTGTTCAGGGCTGGAAGAAGTAATTAACTACACTTGTTCTCGGTAAATATAGAGCCATTGTGATTACGCTCTGTTTCTGAATAATTTTTCGATCGTTTTTATTGTGGTCTCCTTAGCGCGCTTCCGATCAGTGTATAACTTTTTGTAATTATGTTCTTGCTGTTGCGCGCAAAAGAAATTTCTGGTGCTAAGCAAGGATGTCATGCATACATAATTTCAGGCGTGATCCATCGCTTGCAGCTTTTACTGCACTGCCACAATTGTGAGATGGTGTTAACGTGATTGCGAGCGTGATCTCTAGCAAACTACCGTAGTGAAAAACACCGTATGAGTTACGATAACCTCATACAGATTTCTCATACTAAATTCCTACAAATCTCATTAATTCTCATATATTTCTCATATGATGAATGAGTTTGGTATGAGATTATGTGAGATTTGGATGAGTTTAGTATGAGAATTGTATGAGGTTTTGTGACTCATAGGGTTTTTTTCACTAGTATATGCTTACAACTAAAAACTCATACTGATTATGAGGTAGCTTATGAGCATTCACAAATATCTCGACAACTAGAAACTAAGAAAGGGCCATGACGTGTCTGGTGTATAGGCATTAGAGCGAATCGGCGCCAAACCGCTTCCGCTCCTTTTTTGTGCACATCACAGGATACTTCCCTCGATCATCTTGATATTACGGTACTAGCTGCCGCTTGGTGCACGAAATGCACATCAGCTTTCGCTTCGGTAGCGTACAAACACTCAGTAGCCCATGCAAATGGCCTGACTTCAAAAGCATTCGAGCTGATTTTGCCTTTTATACACTGCCCTATAATTTCTTCCCAATACACGTGAAAGCAAAAAAAAAAGTGATTCATAGTATGAATCCATTTGTGACGCTCGTGCATTGCGCAGAGCAAGGTATAGTAGAGTATGCCTGATTTAACATACCGAAAGCGCTGACACAGTGCGAGTGACGCTGTAGTGGAGCGCTTCTGTATAATTTAGGCTACCTGAATATATTTATTGTGCAACCTAATTGTACAGGAAATTCTGCCTTTCTTACCTTGCCTCCATAGAATTCATGGTCTCCGCTGGCTGGTTTGGACCATTCTATCTCTGTTGCCGAGCGGTCATCCAATAGACCTACGAGGCAGGACGCTTTAAACAATTGATTATATTTTTTACCTTATTGCGGTACAGAAACGTTGTCGTGCTTATGCTGCGAGGAATGCAATTTCAATAAATTGCAATGTACCATTATGTTTATTAGCTTTATGCGTGATTATTTTTTATAAATGTGTTTATTGCATTTCTACTAATCATTATACCCAACTGAAAAAATTGTATGAGGCAATAACCTCATATTTTCTCACACAGTCTCAATAAATTATAAATTTGGCTGATTCAAGAAAACAGTGAAAATGTATTCACTGACATCACCGTCTGGCACTTTATATTAGTGGTGTACCTTCTCTGCCATTACTTCTCATTCACAGAGATGGGAGAGGGTGATAAACTGCGGAAAACGTAATTGCGCAGTCTCTGCTGACAGACAACCCAGTGTGTTTTTCTAGAGAGCACGGAATTTGACGAAAGACAATGTCAGAGTGCCTTCTTGAGCAACTCCGTCGAAAACAGTAGCCCTATCTATGAATATCTGCTGTGAAACCGGGTTATGTTATGTTTCCTTGCAGCGAACAAAGAGAGGTTAATACGCAACATTCTTTTAGTCCTAGATCAACTGACCCCATTCTTAACGCTGGGTGTATGAGTGAAACGCAGTTGACCGCACCTACGAGTGTTAGCTATTATTCATGTCGATTTTACCAACAAGAAAAAGTGATTTGCATCCTACGCCTAACAAAGAAAATAAATCAGGCTGGCAGGATGAGTTTAATTCAAATCGATTTAACGAAACGGCCTCATTTAGGATTTTATGGCTGGTAAAACACGGTCGAACTATCCCATGAACGATGGAAGAAAAATATAACAAAGTGAACCAACACATTTCAGCACGCATCCGGAGATTGGTTTCGTCTAGATGGTACCCATTTGTAGAAAACGTAGAGCAAATAAAATAAAAGATCAACACAGATGAATACGGGACAATCGCTAAGTTGAAATTTTAGCGGTAGCCTAAGACACCGACTTCGATACAATACTTTCAGAGCATGCAGGCCCGCCCCTACAGCTTGCTTCAAGAGAAGCTTTATATATAAGTTGTGCGTACACTCACATAATATATGGTAAGTTATCACTGCGTTATGACCATGCTGGAACCAATTCCAGAACTAAAGTGCTAACGCACAAATTCACGCTTGGCCAAACAGAGCAGAGTTTGCGGGAATATTTGTCTCCCATACAATAAAATATTTGATATCTGACGACACCGGCACAAAAAGAATGTGTAAAACATTTATCAAATTGTTTCCTCCTGACGAGCCCCCCTTTTCACAAAAGCTCCTGGGGAACACTTAGATGCGTACAGGGAAAACAAAAATGCACAAATTATAAATATTAATATTTTTGAAATAAAAATAAAATTACAAAAAGGTAAATGTTGCGTCATTTCTTGGCCGAAGTAAAATGGCTTCTCAAGCTTTTCACATTGAAACTTCGAGACCGCCTTGAAGATTTTAGTTAAATATTGGGGCAGACCCACATATATTTCATGATGGATATTTGCATTCTGAAAAAGCTCTGCACATCGATGCTTATTCATTAGACTGCGGGCCACATTTTTTGTTAAAGGTGATGTTCAGTTCTGAAAAAAAAAACAAAAAAAAGCTTTCTCTTTCAAAATAAAACTATGATGGGCAATACGCATCCAATGTTAACGTCAAAATAAACCTGCAACATGTCATTACCTATTTGGATGAAATACCGAATTTATTTTTAAGGAGGTACGCTGCATGGACGGCCAGGTATCTCTTCGTAATTTTTAAGAAATCTTTAGCCATAGGTATGCTTCCTGATGATTGGAAGATTGGTAAGGTTACCCCAGTTTTTAAGGATGGTGACGCTACTAACGTTTCAAATTTCAGGCCAATAGCACTAACATCAGTGTGCTGTAAGCTTTTAGAGCATATTGTATCAAAACATATTCGCCAGCACTGAACGCGCAATGATTTTTTTAGTGAATACCAACATGGCTTTCGGGAGGGCTTGTCAACAGTGACACAACTATTGGAATGTTGTCATGATTTTTGTAAAGTGGTTGATTGCAGGGGCCAGATGGATGTTATATTCTTAGACTTCAAAAAAGCTTTCGACAAGGTTAACAACAGAAAGCTTCTAATTAAGGTAAAAACTGTTTTGGGACATAACTGTGTAGTTCGATGGGTAGAGGACTTCCTAAGAGGTCGCAGACAGTATGTTGTCATTGGGGATAAGAGGTCCGATTGTTTCGAAGTTAGATCAGGTGTACCCAGGGGCCAGTTCTTGGCCCCATCTTATTTCAGATATACATCAATGACATGATCCGGGATTCATCAGTAAAAGCGAGGCTATTCGCAGACGATTGTATTATCAACCATGAAATCAGATCCGTTAATGACCAAATTCAGCCTAATGATTATCTACTCCAAATCGATAATTGGTGCACAGAATGGCAGATGTCACTTAACCCACACAAGACAGTTTGCATGACAATTACTCACAAGCTTGAGCCCCTGAACTATGTGTATAGCTTGCAAGGTAGCCCGCTTTCCAAAGTAAATGAATACAAGTACCTCGGCGTGACCCTCACTTCAAATCTTAGCTCGGCAAAACATATTGACAACATTGTCGCGAAGGGAAACAAGCGATTAGGCTACATTAGACGCGTCCTAAAACAGGCTTCTACGGACATAAAACTGACAGCGTAAAAGATGCTTGTACGGCCTTTACTTCATTACGCATGCGAAATATGGGACCCATATCACAAAAAGTCTCTAAGCTTGAGCAGATACAGAGACGGGCGCTATGGTTCATCTTCTTCCGGTATCGACGATTGGATTCAGTGACCCCTTTTTATGCTCAAGCCGATGTGTCTCTTCTTTCCCACAGACGAAAAAAAAAAAGACTAACTTTGTTTTATTGTGTAATAAATGGTTTAGTCCTGGTTAAGAAAGAACAATACATAAACGAAGCAAAGACGCGCGTCACTCGTAATTAGCATATTAAACACGTCCATGTAGAAAAAAATTTTAAGGACTGTTTTAAATACTCTTTTTCCTGCCACATCATCCGACTGGAACAGCCTTCCTAACCACGTTGTGAATGCTCAATCCCGAGAGCATTTTGCTACCCTTATATGCGAATATTTAACGCAGGAGTGCACATAATTTGTACATTACATTGACTGTATTTTATGAACTGTGTTTTATGGACTGTACTTGCTGCTTTATCGTACTGGCCTGCGTTTATAAATTTTGATGTCAAACCCACTCCTATCTTAGTCCAGATGGACTGATAGTATGTGCAAATAAATGAATAAATAAATATTCGAAGCGCTATAATATAGCCGACAATATAGCGGCTGTTTAACGGAAGAAATTTAAAATTAAGAATAAAGAAAGCTTCATTATTACATTTCTAATTACCGCAATTTGTATATTGATAACTGTCAACTGCGAATTTGATGCAGCGCATAAGGCAATTCGCTGTGGATTTTCTCAGAAACTTTATTTAATAAATACAAGCACTGGCAAGAAATCGAGCAGTTTTTTTTTTTTTGCAGAAAATAGAGACTGAACCATAAACTCGGTTTAAACGCAAGAAAAGCATCAGGTGATCTCGCGTTACCAGCTTGAGAATATATTGTTTCCCAAGAACTGATACGCATTGTGCAGTCACCAGATTTGATTGCCCTATCGCCACCATAGTCTCAATGGTGATGAAATTTGAACAATACATTTTTGGGTAAATATATTTGGGATTAGACCAGTTGTAACCACCCAACTGCCTTAAGTCAATGACTAATGACTTCTGGGTAAATATAGAAGTAATGAAGTGATGCGTACGGGTTGCAGTGACTACTGCACAATATTTTAAATGCATGTGGTAATGTACCATGAAAGCTCCGCCCTGATTAGCCTTTGGTTCAAGGAATGAAGACAGGGACTTCGAAATGCGTTTTGAAAACTATTTTTGAGTGACGCAGCAAGAAAAAGTTAATGGCACTGCACACTAGATTAAGGGGGCCGAATTTCGCACATTGGTTTCAGCAGCGCGTCATCTGCTGATTATTGTCTTAATGCGTGTCTCACGACCGCACTTTCTAGTTTATACAAGAAAAGCATCAAGTGATCTCGCGTTACCAGCTTGAGAATATATTGTTTCCCAAGAACTGATACGCATTGTGCAGTCACCAGATTTGATTGCCCTATCGCCACCATAGTCTCAATGGTGATGAAATTTGAACAATACATTTTTGGGTAAATATATTTGGGATTAGACCAGTTCTAACCACCCAACTGCCTTAAGTCAATGACTAATGACTTCTGGGTAAATATAGAAGTAATTGGAAGAGTTTTTGGTGTATCTTACCCCTTCGACGTAAAGAATATTCCAGAATCATAAGTTCGAAAGAACCTTTACACTCTACACCTCCGACCAAGGGTTTTTTGCGATCTTGTTCGGGCAGCCCTCTGATTGTCTAAGCTGTTTTATGAGGTCAAAACCACGTGGCCTAGCACGTGTAGTTCAAACTATGTATGGTACTGCTGCATCAATGGAAACCACCGGGCTGACGAGTCAGCCCGTTCGGCGCACAGCGACGGAGTGCAAGTCTAAATCCCCATATTGAGGATTGACGCAGCATGTGCGTTTAAGTTTTGGCCCTGGTTATCACACTTGCAGCGTTAAACATTGGAAGTTTTACAACTACGGCCTCAGGGCACTGGACGCTGGGCTGCGCCTTTGATCTCCTCATAAGATAGCACGTTGAGGAAGAACGTTGCTGTGCCGTTCATGGCTCGATATTCCTTTCAGTAACAAATACGCTTTCCACATCGAGACGTCCAAGAGCCATGCCGGCTACAATTGGGGCTGTGAGGAGACAGTCATAAATCTCTGTTGCGAATTCGCCCGTCATCGAGTTCCCGCTTCCAATTTGCGGTCATGTTATGTGCTTTGCCCTTCGTTAAATCCCCATGCGCTTAATTTTGGCCTTATTATGTCGCGCCGCAACTCAAGCAAACATATCATGCAGTCACAAAGTGCCACATTGTGTGAAAGTTCACTCAAAACCGATATTCAGGCCTGCTTTAATCAAACCTTCTTTATGCATTTGCATGGTTAATGGGTTGCACGCCTGACTCGGTGCCTAAGGATCGCTTGTTCGATTCCCATATCGTCTTGCCATCTGAAACCACGCGATGTGGCAGCTGGATAGTCGGGTCACAATATATACCGCAGTCTTTACATCCTACCAACGCCCTCACGACATGAGCATTCTTGTCATGTTTAAGACTTAAAACAATAATGTTTTACTGTACAAAAAGAAAAAAAAGTTCCAGAAGCGGGCCTGTCAAAGCCACCAACAAATATCTTGAGGGACTAGGCCCGGCAAAAGTCAGCGAACGAGCGTGCAATAACTAATATTAACATACAGAAAGGTCACGTAATAGTTTGGAAGAACAATATCAACAAGGGCAAATAACAAAATAAGAATGAACATCAAACAACTAATGTGTACATATTACAGACAGATACATTTTTCGTGTTAGAAAGAGCCAAGCATTTTCTCTTAATACAGTTTTAGATGTAGCCGAGAATATCTCATCCGGCAATTCATTAAAAATGTTCTGCACATAAACGTCTAGCGTCTCCATATCTCGTTCAACAGCGCGCATCTTTTATAGCGCATCTATTACTGTTAATTTTAGAGGGAATCTGAAACAAACAAGCTGCGTTTTTGAGGCGTTAACCTCTAGAGTGAGTGAGTGAACTTTATTATTAACTGCTCGGGAATCTTTTTCTTCGCCTCTTCAACCGAGGCTGACGAGCGGTTGGCGCCCCCAGTCCAGGGCACCACTGGCTTTCGCCAGTTTGCGAGCTCTCGTGACCAGGTAGAGCTGAGCCTCCGGGTCAGAGCTGGCCAGCAAAGCCTCCCACTGTTTTTCATTTGGGTTTTCAATTTTTTGTAGTTGATGTGAGCTGCATTCCCATGTTTTGTGGTACAGGATAGGGGTCTTCCCGCACCACGGGCACTCGTCTCTGAATGTCGTGGGATGCATCATGTGTAATATGTGTAAATTAATGAAGGTGCCCGTCTGTAGCCGCCTCAGAGCTATGGCCTCCACGTTGTTGGGCTTTTTATGCGGCTCCGAATATACTTTCCGAAAGCCTCTGTAGTGTTGTAGTATTGTGGTGTAGTCAGGGTCAAGTGGAATCAGATCCTCTGTCACGAGACTGCTGGGCGCACGGTAGGTTGCATGTCCTCGGGCTACCCTGTCTGCGTACAAATTCCCCGTGATCCCTGCATGCCCCGGAATCCACACTAGGGTTTGAGTGTATTGTTTTGTTGGCTCGCTTGTGGAAGTAATAATTTGGCGCGCTACCTTAGATAATTTACCTCGTTGAAAACTTCTGCACGCGGATTCTGAGTCCGACAGTATCGTCAGACTCTCTCCCGTTTCTCTTCCTTGCCTAATTGCCAGTGCGATAGCCACTTCCTCTGCCTCCGTCACTGTACAGTTTTGGATCGAGACGCTAACTACCTCCCGGCTTTCGCAGTCTGTGACCGAGGCTATCGCTCTCTTTGCATTGCTTTCGTATAAGGCTGCGTCGGTGAACCTTGACGTGTCTTGTTGGCCGAATGTTTTTTAATAATACTCTGCCCTTGCCTGCCTACTTCCCGGGTGTAGGCGGGGGTCCATGTTTCTTGGTATGGGCCGAACTCGGTACCAATTTCTGACTTTCCGCGATACCTCTCTTGTCTTCTAATTAGCCTGTAGGGGTGTGCTATATCCCAGTCTTTCCAACACCCGTCTTCCCGTCCTCGTTTGTAGAAGTCTGTTTAGCGGTGACTTGATTTGGGCTTCTGCTAATTCTTGTATTGTATTGTGTAGACCCAGAGCTGCTAGCTTGTGGTTCGGTGTGTTCTTGGGGAGCTTGAGTGCGGTCTTGATCGCCATTTTGATGATGGCGTCCGCTCTGTCTTCCTCTCCTTTGGTCATATTGAAGTAGGGTAGATCATACACTACTCTGCTATAACGAGGCTCCGGACAAGTTTGAGTGTGTCAGGCTCCTTCATCCCCATCTTTTTGCTGGTCACCCGTGCTGTAATTCGGGAACCTGCTGGGTCGAGGTCTTGAGCAGATGAAGTGTGTGTTGACACCTTTGATTCGATTGGAGCCACATCTCCAGGATCCTCACGGTTGCCTTTTCGGGTACTGTCTCCCCTTGCAGCCGGATCTCGAGCTTGTGGCCTTGATCTGTGGGAGCAGAGCGGTTGCCCTTCCCTCGCCAGAATCTGATCAGTTCTGATTTTCTTGATGAGCCCTCCAAGCCCCTCTGCTTTAGATATTCTTCAATGACAGATGCTGCTTCTTGCAATTTCGCTTCCTTCTCCCCGAGTGATCCTGTGGTCGTCCAGATGGTGACGTCATCAGCATACATAGCGTGCTGTATGCCCTCCACCTTCTCGAGGCGCCTGGCCGGGCCAATCATTGCCACGTTAAACAGCGTGGGCGAAGTAACTGCTCCTTGAGGTGTCCCTTTGTGGGGCGGGGAGAAGGTCCCTGTTTCCATATTACCAATCTTGATTTCGGCCCTCCGGTTACTCAGAAAGCTCCTAACGTACTCGTAGACTGTGGTTCCACAATTCGTGTCTGCCAGACCATCTAAGATCGCCTTGTGACTAACAATATCAAATGCACCTTTAATGTCCACTGCTAAAACTAGGTGTTCTGCCGAGCGTGGGATACCCGTCAAGATCTCTTCTTTGATCTGCAGGAGAACGTCCTGGGCTGATAGCTTTTCTCTGAAGCCAAACATGGTGTCCGGCATCTGAGCGCTATCCTCTAAGTAATTTTTCAGTCTATTATTGACAACCCTCTCGAAAATCTTTCCCAGGCACGGAGTTAAACAAATAGGCCGCAAATTCTCTATTGCCAATTTTTTCCCGGGTTTCTGGATCATGATGACCACCGAGTGTTTCCACTGAGCTGGCACCGTTCCTGCTTCCCAATACTTGTTCATGAAATGCGTCAGTGCCTTGATATTGCTGTTGCTCATGTTCCGAATTATGTCATTAGTGATCTTATCGTCACCAGCCGCTGTGTTTCGAGTGGCACTTGCTATTGCCGTCCGGACTTCTTCCTCCGTGATCGGTTCGTCCATTTTCGGATTTGAGTCTCCTTTGTAATCTTCTGCGTATGGATATGGATCCTGTAGCTCTACTCCGTAGCATTTGTCGTGGACGGCCTTGATCACATCTTCCTTCGTGCCTGGGAATGTGTGTAGCAACCGCTCCAGCGACTTCTACCCCTCTCGCTTGGTCTCGGTGGGGTCCATGATGGCTTTTAGGATTCGCCATGTCTTGGAAGTGCTGAGCATCCCCTGCAGAGAGTCGCAGAATTTGCTCCAGTTGGCTCTCGTCAGTTGTTCAGCGTACTCCGCCGCCTTCTTTGTGATCTCCACGATTTTCATCCTAAGCTTTCGATTGTGCCTTTGTTTCTTCCATCTTCTTAACAGTCCCCTTCTCACTTCCCACAGGTGGAGTAGATGGGCGTCTATTTCTGGTGTCTCATCTGTGCGTGTCATTTCTTGCGTAAATATTTGCTTGTTTTTCCGCAGCGCCCCGCACCAGCTATCAAGATCCTCAATCTCGCCTTGGTTCTCCTCCTGCACTTCTCTGAACTTGTGCCAGTCGGCAATCCTGGCTGCGCCATCCTGACGCCTGATCTTGTAGGTGTGGATAGTCGTACTCACTATATAGTGATCACTGCCCAGATCGTTAGGCGTGTTTATCCACTCAACATCGCCGCAGTTCTTGACCATCGTAAGGTCCGGGGTAGTGTCCTTGCTCACACTGTTGCCCGTTCTCGTGGGCACTCTCGGGTCCGTTACCAGTGTTAATTCATGTCTGTCTATTAGCTCTCTAATAATGCGGCCTATCTTGTCCTGTCGCGTGTATCCCTAGGCCAGGTCTTTTGCATTAAAGTCGCCTAATATAATTAGCTGATTTCCTCTTACCAAGTTTACTGTTTCTTCGAGAAGCCTGGCGAAGTCGATCTTTCGTTGGGAGGGGGGGCTGCATACATTTAGGATAAAAGTGCCCTCTTTTTTGTCACTCTTTTGGACCACCTCCACAAGGATATGGGGTGTTTCAATCCCTTGAAATTGGTTTGAAACACAATTATCAGCGAACCAAGTCATTGCTTTATGTATAATATTCTGCAAATTAGAGATGGCCACATTGTAAGAAAATGTTTTGGGAACAAAGCAGTGTCATCAGCGTACTGAAATATCAAACCTTTTGAAATTACCTGCTCGATATCATTATAAATATATTAAAAGTAGAGGTGATAGAATGGACCTTTGAGGAATTCCGGCCTTCACAGGAAGTTTACCGCTTGCATTGGTAATGTTGTCTAAGACTACCATTTTTGATCGTTCGGCAAGATAATTTTTGAGGGCATCAAACCGCAGACCTCTGAAACCACTGGAACAGAGTTTTTTTAATAAAACGTCATGATGAACTGTATCAAAAGCTTTAGATATGTCGATAAACAAAGCAAGGCCAAGCAAATTTTGATCGAAAGCAGAGCACACTTCATCAGAGAATTACTCTAGAAGGGCGACCGTACTATGACCGGAGACAAAACCAAACTGACGAGTAGACAAAATAGAAACTTTTTCAACATACGAAGGCATTGATTTCAAAAAGAACTTTTCAATAATATTTGAAAGTATAGGAAGTAAACAAATGGCTCGATGGTTTTTCATATCGTCTTTATGTCATCCCTTAAAAAGTGGTTTAACTGCACAAGTTTTTAGCTCTTTTAGAATACACGCGGTATCAATAAAGCAGTTTAACACAAATAGCAAAATACCGAGCAAAGCTGCAAAGTTGCTGTGTAGCACACCGGTTGATAAGCCGTCAATACTAGGAGGCTTATTGCGCTTAAAGCTGAAAATTATATGATAGAACTCATTTTTTGAAATCCTGGGTAGAAAAGCAGATGCTGAATGCGATTCTTTATACGTGCATTGAATAGCCTGACATAAAGATGCGTTCTCAGAAGCCCGTGAAAAAAATGGTTGAACTTGTCTGCGGCCTCGACCGAATCGCCCGAAAAAAAAAGGAAAGAGGGGAATTGTTTGCAGCGTTTTTGCCACGAAGGTGGTTCATCAGTAGCCATATTTTAGCGGCATTCGTCGGCTACTGGCGAAATTTTAGGAAAAAATACTGGCGCTTCGTTTATTTTATCAAAGCGACTACTCGATGCCTTGCGGCTTTGCACTCGAGACATATGTTTTTATTTTTTGAGGCGTGCTTACAACGTTTTCGCTCGGAATGGCACGCATTATAGTTTTCGGTGAACCAGATGTAATAATTTCTGCGTTTCTTTAATAAAATACGCTTAGAACTATTTTTGAACTTCTTTATTTGGTTGCAGAAGTCACCATAGACATTCAGTGGTGAATTAGAACTAGTTAGGACCATCCAGTGAAAACTAAAGATCAGGTTATCTAAGAACCTCCGGTCAGTTATAGTGATGTAAATACCTTATTGTGTGGGGTGGAACGAAGTGAACCTGGCATAGAAAAAGAAGGAGACGATTGGCAGGCGACCAGATAGTAATCCACAAAACGTTGCAGAATAACACAAGAAGTAAGGGAGTAGTTAGGTGCTCACAAAGTTGTGTGGTGTAGACAGGATGTTGTTAAATCGTCAAATTTTCACCAACTATTTCTTCCCTTGTGGGAGCTGTTATTGTATTTGCAACACCATACGAGGATAGGAGAGACAAATTAGCTTATACATAGCCAACTGTAAGGCATAAGGTATAAGAATAACACATGAAGTAAGGTAATAGTTAGGTGCTCACAAAGTAATGTGGTGTAGACAGGATGTTGTTAAATTCTCAAATTAAATATTCAGGTCTCCTACAAGACATGATTCCTCTCCTGAATTCTATGACTTCAGCGTTTCCTCGAGTTTCAACAGAAAATGGGTAACACTGTTGTAGGGTGGTCGACAAAGAGCTATAAAATTTATACACCGAGCGCCGCAAGTTATCATCACCGCTAGGCATTCCGTGTGAGAGAAGTTCAAGTCAATAGGTGAAATATGAAACGTGTATCTTATGAAGATAGCCATTCCGCCTCCTCGTCGATAAGGCGGTGTCACAGAACGGCACTGATAGCCCAGGTACTGAAAACGTGTTCAAAGCGCCTAAAACAATAATTTCTGTTTAAAAGAATACGTCAACAAATCCGATTCCTGGCGTTGCAAAAAGCTTAAATCCTTCCCAGTATTTTCGAAGACTTCTGACATTTGTGCTAACAATGCTAAATTCATTCTCTGAGCTGTCACCGAATGTGTCCTTAAAATACCCAACTTCCTCGAATAGCTTTTCCCTGGAAGCAATGGAAGCTAGGCGCAGCAGTAAACCCTGCCGGACACCAAATAAACTTATTCATCCTCCGCCTCTGATCTGCTACCTATGCAAGATCCAGCGGTAATTTTTATCTAGCGAGGAACGTCAACCAAAGCAGTATAATATGTACCGAGCCTAATGTGACCCGAACAAGTCCGCTGCCTTTTTTTTTTTAGATATAATAAAAAGCACAGTCGGAAAAAAAGTACAGAAAATGTTCTGTTGTTACGACAAAATTGCTGTGCGGTTTTGGACGGCAATACTGATGTGACAGCAGAATTTTATCCAGTAACATCAGAAATTTCTTTAGTTACAACTCAAAAGTGCTACAGAACTACAGACAACGGAAATATAATACGAAAAAACTACAGAAGTACAGAAAAGCACAACAGAACTAAAGAAAAATCTGACGTTTATGACAAAACTATAGAATATTTGGTCGTATTTTCGACACTGTTCTGTAGTTGTTTTCGACTGCGGTTTTGTAGAAAAAACCGTAAACTGGCGGCACTTCGCCATTTTCTTCGCATGCCTTCAAGAATGTAAAAAATGAAGATAATCAAGCAAGGATTTCCTTCGTGCTAATCTTAGTCAAAACAAAATATTGTAAGCTAACGTCGTCAACGCCTATAAATAATGTAATATCTAAAAGGAACAATTTTGCTAAGTACCAAATGTAAGAGCTGTCAAAACTATACACTTCCTGCTAACGTTATTTTGGGTGTTTCGTAAGTTTTTTTTCTCCTGCAGAATAGTTAATTCCGTCTTTCCGAACTTCCAATCAACACTGACCTTAGCATGTGTGTGTGAAAAAAAAAAAAAAAGAGTGCGTTGAGATTGCTGGGCGCTCCCCCGCGTATGTTAATTTTCAGACAGCTGCTTTTATGAATGCTTGCGCTGTAATAATAAAACTCTTCGCATTCTTCTGTTGTTTTGGTAATAACACTAGGAGAATTACTTCGAAGGGGACTATAATTACTGGAAAACAAATCATGGTAGCACGCTCTCATGAGGCGTAAATCGTTTAAAAGGCTCTTGTGCGCAGTTAAAGTAAGGTCGTTTATCGAGTAGTATGGCTACACATTTCTTATATTTATGAACATCCTGATACAACGCTTCTCGCACTTGTCTTTCCGGTGTTCTCTTGCCCCCTTGTAATGATATTGTACAGTCGAGCGCGATTTGAAGGTTATCGCGAGAGCGTCGAACAGCCTAGCACTCCAGGCACCTGGCGGCCGGGTTTGGAACAAGAAAAATTATGATTTCGCAATCTTCTCTCCCTCGTTCACTGTTTCAAACAACAGCATCACCCCCGCGACAAACTCTCCACCCTTTCAATATATTCTAAGCTTTCCATTTATTGCGATAAAGTGTTCAATTTTAGATAATACCAAAGAATACGTCGTGCGCACTACGATCACTGCCTGCGCAGAACAAAAAAAAAAAGAAAAGAAAAACTGATAGCCCAACAGGGAGTGACGGCTGCTGAAGGAACTGCGAGGGTGAGTGAATGAAGCTGGCCTGTTACCTCCCTCACCTCGGCAGAAAAATCTGGGCCATGGCGCTGTCCATGTTCCAAATAGACGCTCGGGCGATAACCTGCAAATCGCGCTCGACGGTACTGTCACGGCAGCGGCGCGATCACTATAGCTTGTGGCTATGCATTTGCGTGTATTGGAAAATACAACCTATTTCACACACCAAAGGAGGCCGCAAAGACCTTTTTGTGTATCTGGAAACATTTACCTTAATATTGCATTGAGCGCATATTTGTTCAAATTTTAAGGAATTCATAGGTTGGTCAAACGTATCTCGAAAGCATATTAAAAAAAAAAAAAGCCTTTCTAGATGCTCTCAAATTTCTGAGAGTAAATATTATGGAAACGGTGTTTAAAAACAAGGTTTTATGGCATGTCTCTCTCAGTTGTTCTTTGTTCTTTTCTTAAGCTAATGGTCGAGAAGCAGCGATTATCAGATTCGTACACACAAAACAAAAACGTTTTTCAGCAGAGGTCTTCGCAAGAGTGATTTGGAAAGGAGGGGGGGGGGAAGCAACGGCGATCAAAAATGGTGCTTGAAGAACGCGAGATATCGCTTAGGTAAGTATAGTGTGCGTTATAAATACCTTGGAATTTGCAGGCCGCCTCTCGACCAGTTAACGGAATAGGATTCGTTTTACTCAAGTGTTCGGGATTTATCGACCTGGGCTATAAAAATAGGCTTGGCGCTTACTAGGGAACACTTCCTGTCTGCCTTTCTTCAATGGTCATTCTCTTTGGATAATTTTAGGAATGCAATACGGTTATTTGGAAAGTAGAATGAATGTTTATTGTAGGGTGTTAAGACTGACGTGAGTAACCACCACCTTTAAGAGATCTATGCTTGAGCTCTAGGATTTTTTTCTTCATGAATACCTTCAATAAACAGGTATGTGCAGCGTATATCCGCAGTGCACCACTGACAGAGGTATTCGCACGAGTGTTGGAGGGCCGATCCTTGCAAACATGTGCTGTAACAGCTTAAGATACTGGTCCGGATGCTATCGTTTTTTGGAATAACTATTCAGCTCTACACTTGACCACGTCTTATTCCCCTGCCGACAAAAAACCCGCCTCAAAGAAGTAAAACAATATGAACAAAAAGACTAAATATCACCTCCGGTTTCTGGCATTAAGCGTCTCACCTGCCGACAGTTTGATGTCCTTTCGAAAGAATGCCTGAGGATACATGTGCTTTCCTGCAAAATAACAGCATAAATGGACGAAATAGACATGTGTCCTATGCTCCAGGTTAGACGAAAACGTTTAAAATAGTTTGCTTGTATTTAGTAGGCACGAAACAGCGACCCATGTGCTGGTGTTTCTTAGTCGGTATTAGTTCTCTTAAATAACTGCGAGACTAAAGTGAACCACGAATGGTAAACCTTAGCAAACGCAATTCTTGTGGCGCTTTCCTGCCATTTATAGTGATCAGTTTAGCAAGGATAGGCGTTTGCAGCTCTATTAGCCCTGCCAGAGCATAGCTCAATACTAGAACTACCCCACATCAAACCATTACTACGCCCACTTGTTAAAAAAGGCAAAAGCAGTTCGAGGACAGTGTCGTTTTTCAGCTGCTTCACAGTATGCACTTTTTCGTCCAGGTAATATATGACCTTTCCATGTTTTCTATGATATCGCGCAATACCTGCCGGCCGCTCTTACCACGCCCAGAAGTGCTTTCGCTTGGCCACTGCTGCACAATTGTCTAAAACTGTTCTTGCTCTTTCGTTACGTTGAGATTACATTTAATCCTGGTAGTTGTTTTGGTGTTCTGAAGAGATCCAAAGAGAGAGGTACTTATTAAGCGTAGAAACAGCTCGCAACATCCCTTCTCTATTACATATATTTTTTACTAGCCCCCGAAGTGAAGTGGAGAAAAAGCAGTCGTGCTTCATTCCCTTTATGAAAGAAATAAAATATTAAGAGGAGCCTATGGCAAGATAATTGCCGATATTAACGAAAGATTTCCAGTAGCGGCTATAAACTTTCTACTGGTGACAGTCCTTAAGAAGAGCTACAAAGATAGCATGGGCTGCGTTCTAAACCCGAAGCCTAAATGACTTGCATCTTGTTGAAGGTGAGTTTAAAGACTGGCAACCAAAGAACAATATTTTGTTCGGCTTATTCTATAGTTCAACCACAACGATGGAGGAAGAGAAAAACGTATTAAAACTTAATAAAAGCTTGTTTCTTGCAGCACTTACGACACCCAAGGTTGAATGAACCCATAAATTCGGTGTGCTCTCAGTAGACAATTGCAGTATGATTCATATGAAGTTCGTGAGCCTTGAACAAAATGCATTTTCAATCTGCTAAACACAAAATTCCCTTACGCCAAGACTTACGGTTCCGCTGAAGGCATCCCTACCGCGCATTAGTATCGATTTTTGGCAAAAATATTAGTCGCATCCAGTGAAATTTGTGACGTAAGTCCCGTCAACGGGACAAAGGGAATTGCATATAGAGGTACGAAATGTTCTTATTTCATAAATACTCAATTAAGTATAAAAGTCAAGGGGATGAGGGGCAACATTGAACTTGGGCCTTCCGTCCTGGCGATACAATTGTTCTGTAGAAAATCAGCTTGAGTTATTTCGAATACAAATTGAGCTCCATATGATTTCAAGTTGGATGGTTTACGCTATTAAGGCAACAAAATAACCTCTACGCTGCCTGTATAGTGTGTTGATAACTCGTTCTTGCGCTAATTGAAGTTTCTAGCATGAGCACATGATAGAAGACGGGAGCTAGAAACTAAAACACTCCAACTAGGAGCGCAATATCCTCGAGCTCATGAACACAGCGAAACTCTTCATCTAACCGCTGAATGGAGGTGCTTTATAAAGAATCTCACTGCGCACCTTATACCCTGGGACAAAGACTGGGAGCCCACTTTTCCATCCGGATGGACAGCCGGAAGCCTTCAATTTCACTAATTGCAGGCCATGACCAAACCCGATTGCTCAAAGGCCATTGTTCCCACTGCCTCTCAAAGCTTCAAACATAGTACGCTACTCCCATTGCAATGCTACGGACGAAACAATAGCGAGAAGCCGTCGATAGAAACCGAACTCCTAGGGCGTCGTTATTACATTCAGGGGCACTGTTAGGGTTAATAAAAAATTCGGCATTTTCTCAAAAAAGAAAACCGAAGTCTTGTTTCCCAAGAGATCAATGAACAAGCATATAGGGAAAGCAGCTTGTGACTCGTCTTGTGAGATGGACACAGCGGCTGCTCTATGTGAAGCGGCAAGCCACTTGAGCTAGAAAGTAAGAGATTATTAGAAACTTCTAGACAAACCCTGAGGACGGTATACATAAAATGAGATTTTAATGTCGAAATGGGATCATTATACTAAACAATGTTTGGTGCGAATTTATTTGCTATGTGCACAACGTATCTGAGTCTGAAGTGACATTTCACAATTACATTAGACAGCTCCAGAACTAAGCATTATTTCCTGGGAACCAGAGGCACCCAACAAGGTGCAGAGCCGTTTTGATTTATAATTATTGTTACAATGTGCAGCCTGATCGATCTGCTAAATGATATATCGGCCATCGAGCACTTTATTTGGGCCGATGATGTAACTAGCCGGACGAACAGCGTTAAGGTAAAATAGGTTCAATTGTGTCTACAGGGAGCTCCTGGAGTGGTAAAACAAAAGTGCAATGGATTGATAGTAAACTACTGTTAAAATGAATGATTATATTCCTGGTCGAAATCACAGCTGCTATATTTATCAAAGGGAAGGAAAGAGGATCTGGGGGTTGGTGTAGAGGTTTATTGTCCTAAAGCGGCTCAGGCTATGAGAGTATGTAGTAAAGGGCTTCGGAAATTCTGACTATCTGGGGTTCTTTAACGGGCACTGACAATGAACAGCACACGAGCGCCTTGGTTCTCGCCTCCACCGAAAAACGGACGCCGCAGCCATGGTTCCATCTCACATCTTAGTGTACAGTAGTCTGTTGTCCTAACTGCATTACCGCGACGTGTGGTAAAGGAAAAGATGATTCCATTTCACACAACATAATTGCTAAGGCAAAGCGTAGCGGCTTAGCTCATCAGTCAGCGGAAACTGAGTTTCACTCGAGCCGAAAGGTAGGAGTGATATAAAGCTCCGGGTTTAGGCTTGGAGGTCGAGTGTAGGCTTAGCTATCTCTTTTTTTTTTTTCTTTCGTACAGCAACGTCGTAGAAAACTTCGAAAAATCGTAATGCCCAGAAGCACACGCAGCTGCCCCAGCGATCTTGTTACGGGCTCGACAGACAGAATTCCCCTGGTGCGACCCTGTGCTCCCTCTCATTTGACATTTAAGTCATGTGGAATAGGTAAGCAATGAATTACACCCAGAGCAAGCTATATGGCTATTAAACAAAGCTGTGCTGCTTTTAAAGAAGCAATTGATTGGGAGGGTGCATACTTTTCAATTTAGCCATATACGTGCCATCAGGTAGATGTAGAGAATAATTAATTCGTGAATGGAATTTCGGTACACTTTGTATGATTCCCCTAAATCATCTGCAAATGGGCACTAGAGACATTTACGTGCAGCGGCCATGCGTTCAAGCGTTGCTTCCTTCCACGTAGAACTGCGTGTATGATCTTGCTTTCGGCGGACTTGAGCGCTCGTGGAAGCTGATGAAGAAGGCAATGCGCAGCGCAATGAAGTTCCCTTTTGACGGGAGGCATATAAAGCTACGGCGTAGCATATTTCACCTGCTAGAACATGTGAGTGCGGGAGTTTTAAATCAGAAATGAGTGAAAAGGGCTTTCAGTGCATGTAAAACGCTACTTTTCGCAAACAAAAAGGTTTGAAACCTAATTCGGATCGAAGTCTGTGCGCTAAAGGTGCACTCTTTCGCCATTGTTGTTCTGCCCCTATATTAAACCTTTCCGATTCCGTGTTCTTGACAACAATTTTCTACAGGATTTTCAGTGCAGATAGAGGAGCTTAGGGTGCTAGCTTAGGGTGACAATATTGTGCTCTGTTTAAATTTCTAAAGCACTTTTTTAGTTAGAAATACTTCTTTGGAAGTTAGAAATGTTGAAGGTTTCTGCAAAGCAAGTGGAAGTGCTGTCAATGGAAGAAAGTTGTTGGGACTTTGACAAAATTAATGGGGGCTCGGACTGCCTTGCAAACGTATCGGGGACAACTCCAAATAAGTTATTACGTGTTCCTCGTAACTTGTACAATTGAATGACCTCTTTGACGAAGTAAGGTTCCTGAATTAGGAGCAAAAAATTGTGTATTAGTGCATTGAACATTGAACCTTTTAAAATTTGGACATGCCAAAGTTTGCAATCTTGTCAGCAAGCTGTGGTACGTTATATAAGCGCTACACTATTCCCATCTAAATGTTCAAATTTTGTGTAGTGTGGCGACTAGCTGTTGCACATTCAAACCCTATATGCTTCTCAGAATTTTAGCCATATAACCTCAGTCAAATACGGCTGAATCATCTTGTGTTAGTAATACAATTTTGGGAGCAATACAAACAAGCGGCGGTAACGATATGATAACGAGAGATGATAAAAATCGCGTTCGCGGAAGTTTCGGATCAAGATTGTGTCCGTATATTAGTTAATTGGTTTATTTATTATGCCCCATTCAATTTGTGCGCGACCTTTTACTTTGACGATGGCAGCGTGGCTTCGCGTCTGGGGGCTCAATACCAGGTATTCACCGGCACGAGCATTAGTTATGCAAAGCACAATACCATCAAGTCCGCCCCGACGACAACACCGCGAATCGATGAATGTTATGTAGGCGTCAATACTTTCCCCGCAGAGTCCATTTTATCTTGAGAGACTCAGCTGCCACTACCAAAGAGAATATCATTAATGCCTCAGTACGTAGTTACAACATACCGCAGCTTAGAACAACCAGGGTCCTAGGGTGTTATTAAAAATTACGTACACAAAAATTGAGACAAAAGTTGCACTGAGCAACACTGCCGAACAGGTGGAAAAGCACTGGCGCATCACACAAGTCTTACTCCCGCATTGGTGCTTTTCCCTACCTCATGTGACAAGCCGTAAAAGAATCCAGGAGCAGCACTGCAAGAACGCCACACAGCGTGGCAACCGGCCGCCCTGAATACATCCAAACTGGTGTCCTGCTACAACTGAGATTTCGTAATACCCTGGTTGATCTCGCAGGATCCATAAAATAACGAAAGCGAGCTCTAGGAAAAATATTCGTAGGTCAAAATTAGTAAGGAATCGAACTCTTCTGGTCTAATAGATCAGCATCAAACACGCTTCTTGTAGGACTCGGAAGCACGTTCGTGCGGCTCGGTCCAAGCTTGCCTATATCAAGTCGTGGCATCTATCGTAATCTGACATATTACTACTTTTTGGCAATGTGTCAGTAAGACTTAAACAGAAGAACTAGCTTATCGAATGGGCATTTTGGCGAAACACGCTAACTGGAGCTTTTGTTCAGTGACTGATGTGAATGCTGGTATTAAAAACGAAGAAGACAAATCGCAGTCAAATTATATGTAGCGAACATCAGCGAAATAATTCCCTCGCAACCCATAGCCTAGGCGGGTGACTAATAAAGCGTGCCTTGCAGGTAAGAGGTTCCAGCGTTTCTGTTTGGCATCAGTCACTTATCTACCTTTGTAAAATGGGGAGCACTTAAAGCTTTATTCTACCTTGACCAGTAATGGAAACAAACAGGGTGCCTAAGTATCTGCGTTATTGTAACATATATAGCAAGCAATAAACAGATGCACAATTTTGGTGCAAATGATTTAAACCAGTATTTAGAAACAATTTATTTACATACATTGCTTCGTTCCAAGCTTGCGTGCTTGAACAGGCTATTATAAATGAAAGAAAAATGATGCCCTTTAAAAGAACCTTCCTTTTGTACATATCAATATTTCTCAACTGACGAATGGCTTGGCGCTTATGGATGCCAACTGAGATCAACTTATTATTACTAGAGAAGTGGTAGGAAGTGTGCTAGCCACCACAGGGTTCTGAAATCAATGAAAAATTATATCTGCGACAGCGGTGCGTTCCAGAGAGTACGTGTTTTGTTGCGTATCCTAACAATTGTAACTTTTGTTGCCTTGAGGAGCTTGCAGCAGCTTGTGATTAGGTATAAAAGGTTTTCTTCTAAACAGCACATATATTGGTAATATATAGGTTGTCAATCAGCGTGAGCATAAAATTTCGTCAAAAAATTAGGGGCTGAACAGAGGCACAGAGAAATAATCTGTTCCAGTTCAAACAAACCCAACGGGGAAGAAGCGTAAGAATATTTGTATCTTCACTTTACTTTAGGGTGCAGTATTGGCAATATAACTTGGTATAGAGGTCCCCTCTGGAAATGAGTGAAACACCAAAATGTCACCATTTTATATGATATAAAAATTCACCATTATTATTTCACAGACATTTTCCTTCTGTCACTTAACTTACGTGTGAAATTGATGTAGGTATGATAGAGGGCGTTGCTGTCGGACATTTTTACTCCATTTCTTGCGTTCTCTTTAATGAAAATACATATTTTAAGCGGCATGTATGTAAAAAGGAGGACAATAAATATCAAAACATTAATCTTGAAATAAAATACACAATAAAAAGCTTTGAAAACAACTTTCTTGAATCAGATTAGTTTATCGACGTACCATATCCGCCAGAAAAATAAAAGGTTTAAAACCTGCGAAGGAGAGGTACCGCTCTAAGCCTTTATTGCCAAAACCAGGCTTTCCAGCTTTCCAAGTACTGATCGAAGCACAACGGAGTGTTACAGCGACGCCTGGAGGATGGAAGAATGTTGTTCCACACTTTCAGACAAGCGAGAAAGAATACCGTCTTCACAGTATGAGGTTTTTCATTTTTGTTTTAGATACCTCACCCGTAATTACGCCAGACCAGCCTGAAACCCGTAGAAACGGTCCAGGGTCTTGCCTCTGTGCCTCAACATTTATATTAACTTGATGGTCCTACGTCTAGCGGTATGACCTTTCACTAGCGCCGTCCTGAAAGTGATGGTGGCCAGTTTCTTCTCTGCTGATAATAGCAAAAGCGGGAACATCAGGGAAGTCTTCTTTTCTATTTATAAAATGACTTCTTTGTATTTTGATTTATCCTTGGTCCTGCCCACACAACGTCCTCAGATGCAGTTCAGTAGCCGTATTCTACCTCGCGGCCTCCCTTAATGCAACAAATGGTGTCTGCTTTTCAGTCCCTTCCGCACAGGTGCTTGCCCCGCAGATTTTGTATTTTGAGGGAGGTCTCCGGCTTCTCGTTTCTAAAACTGTACCTGTATCTGGGTCTTTCCCACCGCCCAGAAATATTCAAAGAACAGTGCTCGAACAAGGAGTCTTTACCAAGTTTGTCGAAGCCGCGATGAAGTTAAACATAGCTTCTTCTCTCTCCCAGAACACCTGCATAGACCATTACATTTCAGATGAGAATATGCGTCACGTTGCAAGCAGAGAGGACGCAGAAAAAACAAAAAGAAAATAAAAGCGTGCGGGAAATTCGCAGCGCCACATACTGTCTGCATTATCAAAGATTTGGATTCATGAAAAAGTGTTCGCACAATTATTTTCTGGATTCAACTAGCACTCAGTAGTGCAATAGAGTTGGTAGTCAGTTCTCAGTAAATGGAAAGTAACGAGGAGAACAAGAACGTTATAGGAAATCAAGCACACCGGATGGAAATGCAGAACAGCCTCAACGTGGTCGCAACTTTGCACTGATTTCCGGCGCAACAAGGCTCCTAGGATGTAGAACTCGAAGACGAAATCTGACTTTAATTTTGAAAAACCGACATTAGGAATAGTCACTGATATTCTGCTGGACGATGTTTTTTTATGCGTCATGTCTTTGCTCCTCAAAGAAGAAAAATGACTTGAACAGGCCAACCTTCGCGATGTCAGCGTTATATGCGTGTTTTCAAAATACATAATCACCTCCTCATACACTTAGGCATTCTGCCGCTGTTAATATGGGAAGTTCATCGTTACCGGTCTTTGCGCTGTTTCATATAACATTACACATTTAATGTCACTTTCAGGCTTTCTATATGTCGTCTGCACGCTTTACTCAAGTTGTATCCTCCACAACGGCCGAAAGTGTTCTATTGAGGTGGCTTTACGGAAGCTAAGGTCTTATCCGGCTCAACCTGTTGTAATTTTAACAGATTCAAAATCTGCCCTTCAAAGATTACAGCGTGGTTTCCCTACTGATGCCTTGTCTATAAGCTCTCTACGCTTGGTGCAGAATCTGCACAGCAGAGGCTTTACTTGAAACTTTCAATGGATGCCCTCCCACATAGGTGTCAGAGGCAACGAGGTGGCATACAGTCTCGTCCATAACAAAGCTGTCACGTACTTTCTCGAAAAACGACCCTCAAGATAAAAAGACTCTTCAGAGAAACGGTACTCAACCATTTAAGTACCCTGTGGAGTGCGCCCCACAAGCCATGTGTGACCAAGGGGCTGAGAAGACATCAAGCCACTCTACTACATTGAATTCGCACGGGCTCTACTCAGCCTCCTGCCTGGATGCATAAGACCGGCATGGCATCGTATGCGCTATGTTCTATATGGGGTGTGTACAGAGATATAGAACATTATATTATGCGCTGTCCAGAGTACAACGCGCAAAGATGTGTGATGCTCGCTTCTTTCAGGAAGACAGGAGCCCTACCCAGGGCACTTCAGGACACTGTCTACCCGAGTGGAAACCAGACAAAGCTTATTAGTACAGCAGCCGATGTAATCAAAGATATAATTTCAGCTGCAGTAGTGCAGAACACTCAATTCCGCTAGTGACAAAAATTGAAAAGTATGAATAAAAACAAAGCCTCACTGAAATCAGAGGAAAAAGCTAGGTTCGATCAGATTTGTTGAATGCGATAGATTGATGACCTTAGCCAAAACAGCTACTCTCTACATAAGTACCGCTGGCCACCGAGAAAAACAAAATCTGCGAAAGACCTCCTTTCCGACGTTTGGAGGCAAATGGTCGAGTATCCCTTTAGTTGACCCTGGTGTGCCGGGAAGAGGCTCATAAAGAAATAGGTGGCGATGAATAGCTCTGAAAATACACTTTATCTAGTTAAGATTTGGACCTTGCTGTATTGGTACCATGCACACTTTTTACTTTCTCGGACCACTTAGCTGTCAGTTCAAAAATGCTGCAACTCCAATGATGTAGCTAGCAGGAAGCTAGGCAAGACATACAGTCTTTGTCAAAAGTGTAGAGCCCAGGGGGTCTGCTTGTGAGCCACTTCGTGCAGCTTGTAATGTATTTACAATGTTCCAAATCTCTTGAGAGTAAGAATCTTTTTTGCCTACCCTCTCCTATGGGAAGAACCTCCACTAATGCCAAATCAGCTCCACTACACGGCTGAGAAGTTGACCCCGCTGGCACTACACTTTCGACAAAGCTGTACCTACGCTTATTGGAAATTGACAGATACCTGGTCGGGCCCCTCTGCGCAAGAAAAGGTCTCATCGCGCGTTTCTTTCTCGAAACACGTCCTTTCTCTAGCATCAGAAACGTGTCGCGCATTTTTTCGAGCTCTTGTATCCAAGGCCTGTGAAACGAGTGCCACGAAGACAGGAAAAACGTAAGCAGACTGAGAGTTTACTATTGTGAATTGCGCCAATGCGCGCACGTGCCTCGCTTAATCCTTCTAACATAATTAGGGTAATTTTTTTTTTAGTTTCGTAATCATTGTGAGTATGCATTTTAAAAAGTGACGTAAATTTTAGACAATATGTAGTAGAGAACTGGCTTCACTCTCCTAATATGGCTCGGAATGGCCATGAATAGCCTTTGGCATTATTCTGCAATCTTTATTAAGGCGAATGTCCTTCTAGGCTCGTGGTTACGTTCGTGCACGTACACTGGGAGTGTCCATAGCATGAAACTACAAAGAAAAATCTGTCTCCCACAGGATTCGAACCACTGTTACTGCAATTCGCCGCCGAGCGTGTTAGCCATTACTCCACACCAGGATCGTAAGAAAGAACTTGTAATTCTTCTTGTATAACGTATGGTTGATAGCAGCGATGGCAATGACAATACGGGTAGGGATAAGTATAGTCATTTTCACTGCCGATGACAGTGAGGGTGCATATAGGTGATAATGATGACAGCAGCGATAGTGGTCACGTTGATAGTTGGGATGACAATGACGACGCAGATACAGAACTCTGTCCGGTAAAGTGGCTTTCACCATTTCCGCAGTTCAGCAGACTTAAATGCAGTCTTCTAATTTTCATTCATTTTTCTTCGTCAGAACAAGGCGTCACGGACGCCTCTAAGTAAACATCCTGTCATAGTTTGCAGCTGCTAAGCGAACGGAGTGTGACTCGCAGAGACAGGACACCAACAGCACTCTCCCTTGCCACTTATCGGCGACTCTTTCGGTCTTTCGGGCTGTTCTTGTTTACGGCTTTCTGCTAGGAACTGCGCATGACCCCACAGAGGCCCCGAAGCACAATCTAGGCCACAGCTGCCCCAAAGAGCGGCTCACATTGCCTCTCAGAGCGCCAATCGATGAAGCGATTTCTTGTTGACTGGAACTGCCATACGCCCCAAGGGCTAAGGGAGTTAACAGCCATCTCCTCCCCTTCATGAAATTGCAGGGGAGGGGGGGGGGGGGGTAGCTGCCGGAAGTGCTTGTATGTAACAACCGGAAGCTAGCTCAACAAAGGTGTTTAGCCAAACTTGACAGGGTTCTTAAGCAGTCGTGGCTCCGTAGCATCGATCTCGCGGCCGCGCGCTTATGCAGCGTGATAATTATTGCCTCAACACGTGCAAGGCGTTTGTTTTTTGTTTTACATTGCGTGAAGTTTGTGGCATTAGATTTTAGCATAAGTACAGCTTATGGCTTCAAAAGCATTGTTATCACTGATTTCAAGTGACGTTTGTTTTATTACACCTAAGCTAAATGTGTAGCAGTGGACTTCACAATGCGTTTCTTATCACCAGAATCGCACAAAGCGCCAGCACCTGGTGCGGAAGAGGACAAATGGGATACTTTGTGAAGTGTAGTTACCTGCATTTGCGTCACCTGTTTGGGGCCAGAAAAGGCAGTAAGAGTGAGCAGTAGGCACACAGAAAATGAATGAGAGCCATGCAACTAGCCGCGTTATTTCGGAAGCAACACTAACCCCTCACATGATAATCCACCTGACATTGTTCTTATTTTTTTTTGTAGTCGCAGTTGTAATTGTAGTTGCCGTTGGCAAAAGTCGAACCTTGTGCGGAAATGGCGATGAGTGGCGCGGGCGGAGAGTATATTTCAATAAAATAAACTGGTTTGAGTTCGTATTTGAACCCACGCTCTACGCTTCAGGTAGGCAAACAGAATAGGTGAGGAAATATCAAATTGTGCTAGAGATGCCCGTAAATAAACATCTTGAGATACGAATAAATTAGGAACGTGCGTTTGTGATCTGTTGTAATAGATCTGTAAGTAATTACGCGGGTGGTTCACCCAGGTCTAGGAAACCATTGGGTAATACGGCCCTCCAGGCCTGACCGATCAGCTGCCGCTGAAGGGGGAGCTCTGTGTGAGCCAGCTTCGCCACCTACTGCTCATGGCTAATTTTCTGTAAACCGACTCATGCGAAGTGCTGTGTTGACTAGCGTAGTAAAGCTTTTCGCTTCAAAACAGCTAGCTACGGACTTTCCACCACACTACGAATTTCCCCGCCCGATTTATAGGGCTTCATAAATGCTGTCACATTACAAGGTGTTATTTTTAAATTATTAGCCAAGTGCGTACAACCAGCCCCAACTAAGAGGGTACAGCACAGAAAAACGAATTTTGTATCTAAGGCTTTGAAGAGGCGCCGGTTCGCTTTATATGTTGAATTCGCTCTTTCAATATTAAGCAATATTTCACATGTCTTCAGCGTTCTGCGTGATGATTCCTATGCGGCGGAGAACGGGTCGCTTAAAGCTCATAACAATCGAAAAGTTTAAAATCAAAACAACTTGAAAGTAATAATCACCAGAAACCACCAAAATAGCATTGCCTAATCACTAGGACTTGATAAGCATGAAAATAGTGCAGTACTATTGGCGTTTTGAACACTTTGGGCAGACCGTCAGCCTCACTTAATGTCCTCATTCTTCAATATTCCGCTCCCAGAGTAAGCCCGAAAGATGGGTGTTGCACTGATCGTTGAAACAACCCCTCGTAGGAATGCAAAAAACATTGACAAAATAAACAGCAACAATATTATCAAACTGCGGCAGTTCGCCAAAGCAAACCAAGTGTAGTGACTTAAAGCTTGCTGAAAGTAACAATAGATCAGAAGTTTTTTGTCCGGAGAAAAACTGCAATTATGCATCTTTTATATATTCGCAAAGCAAAGCATCCAGGGAAGTTTCTTTTCTTTTTTAGAGAAAGTTTAGGGTGCTACATTTTTTGAACTCGTATATATTTTAACTTCAAAACAAAGTTCCAACTCTTGCCTTTCAAATGCGGCGCATGGCAAAACATGATCGTCGCGTTGTGAACATAGAACGCACTATCTCTGCAAGTTGTTGGGACTCCAAGGGAACAATGGTGACTGTGCCGACTTTTTTCGACTTCTATTTTTCTTTCCACATATCCAGCAGCTCTTTCGAGTTGCGATAGGCAGGAAGCCGTCATTTCGCACGTCCGGGATTGATGGCTAAATGGCGCCTTATGTGCGCTTAACTTCCGCCTTGGCACATTTGTCATTCGGAGTGTGGCTGTCCTTGACACGTAGTCATTTACGCCAGTTTGGCAGTTGGAACGTGGATGATTTCCCCAGCATCAATTCCTTTCTTTCATATCTCTGTTGTCTCTCATCCTACAATAGTTTTATTTAAAGCAGGCCTCTTCCATTCACCCCGCTCATATGCATGGTCTAAAGAAAGTTTCTTACGCATGATTTTTGTTTTGTCAAGCCATGTAAGAATGCTATTGCATGCTTAAATAACACGATGGGCTTACATTTTTTATGTTTGTCATCTAAACGTAACTATAAAGGTCAAAAGAGCATTTTCTTCAAGTTAAGCGGATAAAAAAGAACCGTTATTCAATATAGTCGACCCTATATGAAAATTTCCTTTGACTGTATTTGTCATGAAAATTAATTCTCTTTATATGTTTTAGGTGGAAGGAACCTGATATATAAGTCGAGTAGGAAGAAAATACAAATTTTCCAAATTGCATATCGCTTACGCTTCAAGTGGTGACGGAACTGTTTCACCCGAGTATGTGTTTTCTGTTTTTAACAGGCGGAATTACCTAGTTGTGTGTGGCTGATAGTGCCGATTGAATTTCCGGTTATTCTCCGACCTTAGAATAGTTAAATCGCCCATGTTCACCAGGAAGCGTTCAAAGCATACTGTAAGTGCAATGTTGTGTTTTTTATTCAGAGACCACTATTCCTGAACTGACAACCTGTATAGATAACAGAGGTACCAATTCTATCAACAGCTAATGTGCGGGCTCAATCTGAGGTCCGTTTTGTTAAGCATTAAAATCATTGAACTATTTATAAAAACATTTCGAATAGAGCTATAATTGAAGAATTTCTTCTAATAATGTTCGGTTCACGATAACAGGGACAAAGAAAACCTCGGTGAATAAAAAAAAATATTCTTTTTCGGTACAGAACCAAGAGGTACTCAGGACAGCCTCGTGATGAGAAAAGGTCTGCCTGGTTTCAGTCCAGTATTACATGACAAAACAAAAATACTTGTACTGTAAGCCGGCATCAGGTGATGTTTTCCTCACCACAATCACGAGAGTGGAGTGTCTTCTTTGCCTTATTCAGCGCAACTCATTGTTAAATTTGTTATGGGATGATCAAAGATAACAGCAAGTGTCTCATTAAGTCACTGTAATAAAGTAATATTCAAGCACAACAGACTCTGTATGAATACAAGCTCCCAAAAACAGACATTGAAGTTGGGGTCTCACAAATATATCAGCAAATACAAGAACTACCTACAACACTTCAGCCTACACTTTTACCCATGTTCATTAGCTTTAACTACCGGTGAGGGGGAGCAATCATAGAGCCTGCAGACGACGTGAAGACCGCAGCCAGCCTTTCTTATCGAAATGCCGCGGATCCATTTCACGGTGCCCCTAGATTTACTATTCTTCAGTTCCATTTCAATCCAGGTGGTTTTGACGGTTCCCATTGTGCGTCAGTCGATGACTGTGTAGCTTGACGTATAATGCGTCGTCGAGTAAAGACACGTTGCAGCTAATTACTGAGCAACCTGTATTAGCATGGGTTTTTGAGAGAGAGAGAAAGATAGAGAAGGCAGAGAGGTTAACCAGGAAAGCTTCCGGTTTGCTACCCTGCACTGGGGAAGGGGAATGAGGAGAAAGATAGAAGAGAATGATAGGAAAGGTAAGGCGGCGAGGAGCACAGTCACAGTTTCTCAATCAACTTTGTGTCTCTCATAAAACACATAAGTGCTTTGAAGGCTTTGCCGTTAGACGCCTTCTGTGTCCATGGGCCGAGAATTTTCTCCTCTGTGAAAGGACGGCTGTCAAGATGGTCCAGAGCCGAACGCAGCGCATATCTTTCGCTTGAAAAAGCAGGGCACTCACAAAGGAGATGCTGTGTGGTCTCTTCGCAGCCGCATCGTTCACAGTTAGGGCTGTCCGCCATTCTCATCACATAAGCGTATTTTTTGGTGAATGCAACACCGAGCCACATAGGGCACATCAGTGTTGTTTCGCGCCGCCCTTTGTTAGGGGGAACACGAAGGCGCAGCCCAGGGTCTAGTTCCCTGAGGCGTCGATTGGAAAATTCTCCTTTGTTCCAGGCTGAAAGCGTTAGCTCCGCCGCTAAGGAACGAAGTCGACAAGCTGCGTCAACTCTAGATATAGGAATGTTCACTGTAGTTCCGTCGTTGTGTCCAGAACGGGCAACTTTGTCTGCCTGGTGGTTTCACTCAATACCGCAATGTCCAGGTAGCCGCTGGAAAATTATATCATGACCTTTTGATGTAGCGTCGTGGTATAGCACGCGGATCTCGGCAGTTAGTTGTTCATGTGATCCACGACGTAGCGCAGCTTGAACGCCTTGAATACCTAGAATATCTATGTGATGAAACCAATACGTTTTCCTTTATCGAGAGAGAATTTATCTCGATAGCAAAGGCTTCCCACCTTCGCCTGGTCCCCCGGTCCGTCGATCCTTGTGTCATTTTCGCCCCCTTCTAGCCACGCAACCTGCAGATCAGTTGCCGCTGGTCGAGCGGGCTAGACTATAATGAACAGCCAGTGGGGTCCCGGACTAAGAGGTTCTCATGGGAGTGTTTACTTTTTTTTATTTAAATAAACATTCCCTCCTCCTCATTTTCGCAAGCTCAATGTCTTAAGCAGGTCCGAGGCCGGTGCGTCCGTAGCTTTTCCTAGAAGTTTTGTAGCTTACGGCGACATTCACATCGGATATGTTCTGAGTCAGCACAACGAACTGATTCTTTTATTTACCATAGCATGGGATAGCAGGGTGAAATAATGCTCTTGCATTAGATTTCGGTAAGGACATTTCAACACATTCAGTACCGGATTCTAAAGATGTGCAGTTCTTTTTTTTTTTTCCTAAATCGTTTTTTTTTTTTTTGATCATCAAAAGAAATAGATAATACTTGAAAAGTAAGTTTCACTTAACCAATATGACAAGAAGATGCCTGTAATAGGGCCTCCGCTGCATTTTTTGTTATTTGAGCACTGTATGAAACCTAGTGCGCCTTGAATAGGGGTCGATATCTGAGAAGTGGATGGCAGTAAGTTACATTTTGCCAACGATGCATTTTGTTTGGAAGAACACTCGAAACGCAATACTGAATGTAGCCAAGCCGTTCTCAAAGAAATATTGTAATGGACACCTCCTGCTCAAGGAGAAATCGTCTCCCCGGTGGCATGAACAGCCCAAACGGCCGCATAGAAACTGCAAACTCTTATATAGAACTCGTTTCAGTTACGTTGTGCAGATACTTTATTGGTAGAGCTTGCTCAGCAGCAGGAGATACCTGCATTCTTTGGGATCACTTAGAGAAGGAAAACAAAGCGGCATAGAATGTTTCAGCTTATTTCCTTTCCTTGAAACACAATTTGTAATTTTCTTGGAGCAGTCTAAGTTGTCCTACTTACTTTTTACAAGCGCAAGTATTCTGAACGCTGAAAAGTGGTGTACGGGACAGGAGATGCAGCTCTTAGATGGTAGCAAGATCTTAGCTAAGAGTGCGAGCATACAACTCATGGTTGTGTATATGAACGAGAAGACAGGTCTGTGCTGTCGCTCTGCTGGCTAGCTCGTGGACCTGAGAGCAGCTTGCGAAAGCAAGGGAACTTGCGAAATGGTGTCCGATTCTCGTATTTACACAGCTGCGTGCAAACAGCGTTTGCACAGGTTTCACTACACCAGTAGTGTGTTGCAAGGGCGAAGACAGGGTAATAATGTGTAGTGTAAATGGCAGAGGGTATACGCGTTTATTTCGTAATGCTTCTTTATTTCAAAATCCTCTGCCAAGCTGCCATTCAATAACGCACCATTTCATGCTGTTTTCACAAAACGAACTTTTTTTCACTGCCGCCTTTCTTGAAAATGTGATACGTGCAGAGGGGAATCTTAGGCATATATATGAGGCACATAGGGATTCCGAAAAGTGACATCGTTTGCGGCTAGTACATTGTTCATTCGTTGGTGCTGGCGTTGGGCAGCTTTTATACGGGTGAATTGAGGACTAATTTCAATGACATCGATGATAGCTATAAAACTTTGAAACCCAAGCTCCGCCGTTAAAATATGAATCGATCGCAATTGTTTCTCACCTTTATTTTTTATTTGGAACGTTAAACCCCCAACCTAACCAACCTTTATGTTTTAGTTTTAGTTTGTTTTATACTTTTCTCTCTTATAGCTTGCTGGGCGAAAACGTTATCGCAAGCTCGGACGCCACTCCTTCAAACTTGAGCCTCCCTATGCGCGTTCAGCAGAACGTGCTTTTTTGCTTTCCATGCAACGACAAGGAACGCCACCGTTAAGATCATGACCTAATAACGTGTCGCACACAGGGACAATGTTGTTTCGCTAATTTTGTGCCTTAAGCCTTTTTTGTACCAAAATTTAGCATCAGCAAACATTTAATTTCCATTTTGAGCCTTTTGACACCTTTGTACTCTGCTTTCCAATCGTTCATTATTTGAAATGTTTCAATTATGTATCAATCATACATTTTCAATTTCGTTAATCGCATTATGAAGTATTGGGTTTCATTCGGAGCATTTTGACACATTTGAT